>NW_006494612.1:20332704-20386257 GCF_000325575.1 Pteropus alecto | reverse complement strand
TTCCCTCCTTCCCTTATATTTCATGTCCTCTTTCTCTCCAGAGCCCCTGAGAAGCGTAATACTTATAACAGCAGAAGCTATAGGAAAACACTAGTTGGCTTTACAAGCAACATCTGCTTCAGTGTCTATAACAATATAAACTTGCCCCTCTGCCCTGAAAAGGGCCTCAGTGTGAAATATAGGGAGAAAACCACACAATGTTATCTTAAAACCATGCAAAATTATCATAAAAAATGATCCTGCCAGGATATTTATTAGACTAGACCACTGACAGTAATTATAGATTCCGTTCTTTCCTTAAGAAGAGCAAAGAAAAGAAAAAGATTCATTTATTCATCACATGGAACACTGCCCTGTTTTTTTCCAGCTGACACACACTGGTCCTTACTGGTGAGGAAGGTTGAGTGTCTCTCTGTCCAATCACAGAAATCTGACTCACCCCAGCTCCCATCCATGACTGACAGGCTTGTCACCAAACTGTCTAAAAGAATCCTACCTGCCATTCTCAAACAATCCCTGTGTTCACCTCTCACCATAGATACTGACAGCACTAATAAGGAGGCAAGCAGGACAGGACAAAGCGAGGGGGTTGGGGGCAGAGGCAGCTGTCCCCACACAGACATACATTGGGCCTCCTTCCCAGCTTCTCGTTCTTCTTAGCACAGAAGGTACAAGAAAGGGGGAAATACAGGGAAAAGGGGAGAAAAGGAGATGTGTTGTTTTCCCTAGTGCAGATCCTTTTCTCTTTTTTAGACAAAAGGGGAAACAAATGCTACTTTATTGCTATTCCTTACTCCTCGCTAGTCCAATTTGTATCGATTTGCTCTTCAGTGTCTACTGAAATTCCTCATTATGGCCCATCCTGCTGCCCACATTGGGCTCCAACTCCAGCCTGTGTCAATTGCTCACTGCCTTCTGCTCCACTCGCATTTCCTTATACCTTTTTCTAGAACCCTTGTTCCCCGCTGACTGCTCTGTCTCACGTCCATGAGTCAATGCCGGTGTGAGTAGTAGGGACTGGGGCAGGTGAGATCTCTGAGTGTGCGGCTGGACAGGAAGATGTGTTCCTGATAGCCAGCGAGAAACAGAATGAAGATTCCTTAGACACTCTGTCACACCTGATGATAGCGCGCTGTTTAAGAGTAAGTATAAGTGAGGGGGCCAACCTGGAAAACCCAACCTCTGAGTATAAATTCTCTCAGAGAAGATGGTATCAGAATTTAAGACTTCCAGATGGTTTTGGAAAACAGCATACTCTCAGATTTGGGATTTCCAGGGTAGACTGATATTTTGTCATTTAACTATTGGTTTGTAACAAGCTGCTGCAAAACACAGTGAATTAAAACAACAAACTTAAAAATTTTTTTTAAGTTTTTTTTTTTTTTATCAGTTTCAAGTATATAGTACACTGGTTAGACATTTATATAGTTTATGAAATGATCCCCCTGATTATTCTATCTTCCATCTGGCTCTACACATAGCCATTATATTACTGCTGACTGCATTCCCTATGCTGTGTTCCCCATCCTGTGACCATCTATCGACTACTAATTTGTACTTCTTTAACCCTTCACTGTTTTCTCTCAGCCCCCTTCCCACCCTCCTCCCCCCGGCTGTCACCAGATTGTTGTATATATTTGTGAGTCTGTTTTTGAATAGTTTGTTCTTTTTCCTTAGATTCTGCATATAAGTGAAATCGTATGGTATTTATCTTCCTCTGACTGACTTATTTCACTCAGCATAATAACCTCTAGGTCTATCCATGTCATTGCAAATGGTAGGATTTCATTTTTTTATGACTGAGTAATATTCCATCGTATATATGAATCCTAACTTCTTCAACCAATCATCTATTGATGGGCATTTAGGTTGTTTCCATATCTTGGCTATTATAAATAGTGCTACCATGAACATAGGGTTGTGTAGATCTTTATGAATTATTGTTTTGGTTTTCTTTGGATAAATTCCCAGAAGTGCAATTGCTGAGTCAAAAGGTATATCCATTTTTAATTTTTTGAGGAAACTCCAAACTGTTTTCCATAGTGGCTATACCAATTTGCAATCCTACCAACAGTGTATGAGGACTCCCTTTTCTCCACATTTTCGCCAACACTTGCTGTTCTTCGATTTATTGATGATAGCCATTCTAACAGGTGTGAGGTGATATACCATTGTGGTTTCAATTTGCATTTCTCTGATGATTAGTGACCTTGAGTATCTTTTCATATGTCTATTGGCCATCTGTATTTCTTCATTGGAGAAATATCTATTCAAGTCTTTTTTCCATTTTTTTAATTGGATTGTTTGTTCTTTTTTGTTGTTGAGTTGTATGAGCTCTTTATATACTTTGGATGTTAATCCCTAATCTGATATATCATAAGCGAATACCTTCTCCCATTCAGTGGGTTGTCTTTTCGTTTTGTTGATGGTTTCCTTTGCTGTTCAAAACCTTTTTAGTTTGATGTAGTCCCATTTGTTTATTTTTTTCTTTTAATATTTAAAAGATATTTAAAACAATAAATATTTGTTTACTCATGAGTATGGTCAGTTTGGCCTTAGCTTACCTGGACTCCATCATGTGTCTGTGACTAGTTGGCAGGTCATCTGGGGGCTGGTTGCTCTAGGATGGCCTCACTTAGATATCTACTAGACAGCTGCAGCCAAGAAGGTGGGGTGGAGAGCACTGAGTCACTTGTCTCATTCTCCAGCATGGTGGGCTGGGCTTGTTTTTATGGAAGTGGCAGGTTTCCAAGAAACAATGGAAACAGAAGAAACTCCTCTTGAGGTGTGGGTACAGTTACTTCTGCCACATTCTTTTGGCCAAAGCAAGTCGCCAGACAATTCAGATTCAAGCAGTGGGGAAACAGACACGACTTCTCGTTGAGAGGAGTTGCAGAATCACAATTCAGAGAGGCCATCCGTCGGATCATCAGTACAATCAGTCTTCCATGGATATCAAATCCAAAATTCCCTAGGAGTATAAGCCCAGCTCCAAGCTAGAAAAGTGGTTGAAATTCACTTTGCTATCCTGCCATTTCCCATGTCTGTGATTTCTCCTTTTGTCCTTCAGCAAAATGACTGGTTCATACATCATTCAGAAAACCCTGGCTCTCTAGGATCTGCTAAAATAATCCCTAGCTAAAGGTTTTCTTTTTTTTCAGGAATATATATATTGAACAAAGTATTTCTAAAATCTGTAATGATGGAATTTCAGACACTCATGTTGGTGGTAAGGAGATGAATTCAGAAGGTAGCAAATACATCCTACAATTTTCAAATAACTTTAATTACAAGTAAGACTAACCTTGTTTGGAGTCAAATTGGATTACACAGTTAATTTATACATTTACTCATTCATTTTTCATGCTGCTATTTATTCTTCTGAAATACTGGAGCTCTTACTAAGTGCCATGGTATATAAGTTAGGTCTCTATTTGGTTTCTTGTGTAGATATAAGAAACATAAACCAACTAGTTTAAGTTTAGAAGAAGACATTTTATCAGGGTGTCCCCCACAAGCCAAAGGCAGAAATATGGCCAGGCTTCAGGAAGGACAGAAACAGAGAATGGCAACTCTGACTGGAAATTTGTGCTCTTCATCTCTCATCTCGATTTCTCTCTTCAAGTCAACCTCATCTGTCTCACTGCAGAGCTGCTGTGTACAAAACAGTCCTAGGGCTGGAAATACAGTAGTAAATCAAGCAGACCATGTCCCTGCTCTCATGGACGCTACACTCTAAATGAGAGAATTAAGAGAAACGAAGTGAGGAAACAAAAACATAAATAATATCAGGTAGAAATAAGGGCTATAATGAAAAACAGCACCAGTAAAGGATCTAGAGTCATGAGAAGAAGAATTCTAAGTAGGATGTCAGGAATGTTTCTATGAGGTGATGACCTTTGGGCAGAAACTTGAATGAGATAAAAGAATGGGAAATTAACATTTTTCCCTTATTATTCCCCCAAACTCCCAGGGAAGGAATATTATTGGCTCAACTTAGATTCATACCTAGCACTGTGAGGAGCCTAGGAGTAAGGTGAGGGAACAAAGTCTTGTGGTGTCAACCAGTCACAGACACATAATGGAATCCAGGAAAGCAAAGGCCACGCTGACCATACTCATGAGTAAACAAATACTTATTGTTTTAAAAGAAAAAATAAACAAATGGGACTACATCAGACTAAAAAGGTTTTGCACAGCAAAGGAAACCATCAACTAAATGAAAAGACAACCCACTGAATGGGAGAAGATATTCACTTATGATACATCAGATAAGGGGTTAACTGCCTGGAACCTAAAACCATGTGGGTTGGTGGGAAACCAGTTTCTGGAGAAAGGGAATATAATAGTTTCATAGGTGGCTGTAACAAATTGCCACACACTTGGTGGCTTAAGACAACAGAAGTCTATTCTCTCAGAGTTCCAAAGACCAGAAATCCAAAGTCAAGGTGTCAGCAGTGCCATACTCACTTTGAAGGCTCTAGGGGAGAATGGTTTTATTTTGTCTCTTTCAGCTTCTGGTGGCTCTTGGTGCTCCTTGGCGTGTGGCAGCATAACTCCAATTCCTGCCTCTGTCTTTACATGGACTTCTTCTTTGCATGTCCCTCTGTTTGTCCTTTTCTGTTTCTTATATGGACACTGTCACTGGAATTAGGGCCCACCCTAATCCAGTATGATCTCATCTCAATCGTTACCTAAGTGTATCTGCCAAGACCCTATTTCCAAATAAAGCCACATTCTGAGGTTCAGAGATACATAAATTTGGGGGGGGGGGTGTCTACTATTGAATCCTCTAGAAGAGAGGAGAGTGATTATTGGTCCCAGGCTTGGAGAGTGCCTGAGGAAGAGGTATCCACTAACTGCACTGTGCTGGGTAATGAGGATATAGGTGCCTGCTCTAAGGAGCTCACATTCTAGAAGTGAAAACATGTTAATAAATGCCAGCAGAACAGTGAGAGACTAGAAGATTATAGAATGCTAAAGGGACCTAGATGAAAATTTGGTGCAACTCTCTCTAGGGGTGTCCGGAAAGGTAGCCCAAGGAGGGGATTTTGAATTGTCTTAAATGAAGAATGGAGATACATCTGCTGGGCGCTAGAATTAAGACCTGACACAATCACTAGGGATTTTTGTGTGTCACAAAATTACTACCTCTCATTTTAAAGGGGAAGAAAACTTAAAAATTTGAGTATGTATTCTGGAATCAGCATAGATTTGAAGTTCTGAATATTGTCTGGTCAGTGTTTAGTTGAGGCATGCAACCTGCCCCTAGACTCACGGCTGTTTTTATAATGTTCCCACTCAGCTTATTGCCCCTTCCTCAGTCCCTTCACTTGGTGCACTTGCCATTAAACAGCAAGGGCTTTAGTGACTGATATGAAATGCATTACTGTTCTTAAGTGTGATTCTGGGAGGCCTTTAACACTGTGGCGAGGAGTCATGTCTTAGATATACTAGATCATATCTCCTATCGTAGGGCTACAGAAGGCTTTTGTTTTCTGCTAGATCTGTTTCTCATGGAAGGTAATTAGGTTCAAGAAATGCCAACCCACATGCTTTTTGCAGTTTTGCATAGCTCAATCCTTTTGCCCATAGCATGTAAAGATCTGAAATTTTAAGAGAAATTGGAGAATTGTTCTGCATCTAAAGCTCTGAGCTGCTTATTTATTATATTTTCTGTTCCCTGGTTTCATTTGCTTTTAGAAGAAATACCTACGTAATATTATTATTAATGAGTGTCCATAGACACAGTACTTCTATTTGTTTATTACTAGGCATTCAGACTTTTTGTCCTAGTCTCAGGACAGGTTTTCCTTAGCTTTATCAACAATGATATTTTCGTGAAGAAATTTATTTTTTTGAGATACACAATGAGTCAATGGGATGCCACTAAAAAATGAGAGTATCAAAGAAAGAAATTTGTACTAAGAAAATCTGTGAGATTAGCTGTCTGATCTGAAAAAAAGAAGGAATTAAAATAGGTACAATTAAGAGTACTCATGTAATTACAAAGTAATTTTGACATAGAATTTAAATACAAACTTTGTTTATATGCTTGAGATAAACAAGGCCAATGAAAAGGTAAAAGGTAGGATCAATTGACAGTTCATTCTTTTTTTGTTTTTATTATATTTAGTGTTATTCATTTTATTCATATTTAAAAGCAAGCTAACACGTTATATCTTTGTTATTCCAAATAAATTATCATGTTTTTATATTAAACACTGAAGGCTTGGGGAGATGGATGCCTGGGACTCTCAGTTTTCCAAGGCAAATCTCTGAATCTGTTCCGCAGTGTCGGCCATCATATCTCATGGAGGGGCAACCCTTGCAGAAACCAGAAATGAGAGCAGCTAGGAAGAAGCCACTGTGTGTTTTCAAAGGATTACACCTTTCCCTCCCAACAACTGGTCAGTGTCTGAAATTAGCATTTTAGCAATAACACCCCATGGAGGAGTACCTCTTTAAGTACTTACTAGTGATTTATCCTTTTATGTGATGCAAGGGTCAAGGAACAGTTTGCAGAATAAGGCAAAGTGAGCATCTATCTGATGGTGCTGAGGGTCAGAGGAAACTTTGGGAAACATATTGAAGGACCTTTGGCAGTTGGTAGTATTTAGAATGTGGGCTTTGGAGGCAGACTTGGCTTAAATCCTGGCTCCATGGCTTTCTGGCTTGTGTCCTTCTGTAAATCGTTCATTCTCTCACTCTGTTTCCTCTGTTCTCAAAGGGAGATACACTACCCGGTTTCAGCCTCCCTGTGATCACTGAATGCCGTGTCAAAGCACCGGCACGTAGCAGGCACTAAATAGATATTCTCCTGTTTCCCAGTTTCCTGTAGAGCCAGCCCCACGTTCTTTTCACTAGGCCAATTTTGCACCTGGACATCATCTAATGGGTTTTTGGAGTTTTATGTATTGTGCATGTCACTAGTAAAGATCATTTCACCTTTCCCATCAGTGTGAGAGAGTCATGCTGTCCTCTCCATTACTTCCATGAAGCCCAACAACCAACACTGTAGTTCTGACTTCAGCTCCCTCCTGGGTTCTAGTCACATGCCTCCGAGGGCTTGCTAATGTTTCCACTTGGCTGCTCTGCCATCTAATCAAATTTATCATCTGTCTAATCTGAAATTGAATTTACCACCTTCTCCCCAGAGCTGATTTTCCTTTCTATTTTTTTCCATCAATTTCATCATTCTTCCAGCCATCCTAGAGAACTATTTGAATTATCTTCGATGTCTCCTTTTCCTCTGAATCTTTCATATTAGGCTTTGAATGCCACCGATCTCTCCTCCTGCCTCCCCCACACCAAATGCTCTTGGTACTCATTATTTCCTTTCTCTTTTCTCCTTTCGTTCATCATTTATTCATCAAATATATTTGATGGAGCACCTCGTGTGTGGCATTGCAACAAGTCTAATTGAATTCTTATCATTTCACTTTTGTACTCTTCTAACAATCTTGTAACTGATTACAGAAGTTGGACTCTGGAACTAGATTGCCTGGCTTTGCAAATTTCTATCTGTAGGACTTTGAGCAAGTTCCCTAACCTCTCTTAGCCATGGATTTCTCATCCATAAAGTGGCAATCATGATAGTGCTTACCTCACAGGGCTGTTAGGAGGAGTAAGTGAGTCAATAACGTGAAGTGGTTAGACTGGTGCCTGGTATATCATAAGGATGACATAGATGACAGGTATTAACTGGATTCCCCCTTCTTTCATCTGATTTTTCAAGTTAGCTTTTAACAAAGCTTTCATCAGATCTCATTCTTGATTGAATAAGATGATTTCCTTTGCTCGCCTTTCAAGAGAGCCTGTATATCTTTGGCTCCAACTTCACCTCCTGCTATTCACAAACTCTCTCCTCCTGCCCATATGAACTTATGCTCACCGTGAGAGCAGCACTTTACATTAGCATGGTTCTTTTCGGTATTAATAGTTTTCCCATGTGTCAGGCTGACTAGCATTTCCTTCACCATCCTCTGCGCTCTCTCCACTCCTTATCTGGACTGTGTCTTCCCCCTCACCACAAATTTGTATATCCCAAGGCTTCCTATCTTTGCAGTCTTATCTTTTCTAAAGATTCTTCTCATGGAGCTCTGGTCCTCAGTGGTCCATGGAAGTTCTTACTAGTAGTACTAACTTCTACACTTTCCAGGCTTCCTTACCAGGTTTTGGATCCATATCTAGGGCAGGAATTGACAAAATTTCTGCAAAGGGCTAGGTAGAAAATGCTTTTTTAGGCTTATAGGCCATGCTGTCTCTGTTGCTCCTCTCAACTACTCCACTCTGCCACAGGAACACAAAAGCAGCCGTAAACGATTCATGAATGAGTATGGTTGTCTTCCAATAAAACTTTATTTCAATAAAGTTCCCATAAACCTTATCTACAAACACACGGGCAGGCTGGATTGGGCCTTCGGGGTATAGTCATTGACCCCTGATCTAGTGAAGTGTCTGTTCATATACTGAGATGTTAAATAAAATGCTATCAATGAAGTAGTTTCAAATGCGAGAAGATTTTGATGGGATTCTAATGGGTCTGTGACCATGTCTGCATGTGGGCAGGGGAGATTTACCCCACTACTTACAGACATACAGTAGCTACACTTGGAAAAGCCATAAAATGCTTGCTGTAAAACCATCCTTGCTCCTCACAGAAATTCTATCTATACCCCTAATAGTAGAGAAAGATGGAAGGTGAGGGAGGGGTAGTTTCCAGCACGAAAGCCTCATCACCATGGAAACAGCTTTCTGAATCCCCACATTGGTCTGTGAATACCAGGTGGTTCATAAATAGCCAAGAAGCATCTGAACTTACATTACGAAGAGGAAACAGCTTTTGATACTACTCAGAGAAATGCATTTGCTGTGGTCACTGGCTTATGGGTTCCTGAATAATTTTTCAGAATACCTGACCAGCACTGTTTTCTGAACAGCCTTGGAGAATATTTTTTAACTGATTAAACACAGGAAACAACAATAATTGAAGTTTTATATACTCTTTTTTTCTTTTCCAACCATAGATTAATGCTAGACAAGCGTTGCTAATCAGATTTACTACTTCTTCACACTTTATTACTTCAACAAATGTGACAGGGAAACCTTCCATGATATTCAAATCTCACCAAGATTTCATGAAACCATTTACAAGAGTTATTTTTTTCTCTCCATAGTTTCTTGCTCAATTTTAAATTATGACCATTCCAACTGTGGTCTTCCAAATGGAAAGTTTCTCTTCCTAATATTTACCTCCCCACTTTTGCCATGTAATCAGTTGCAAATTAAGCTTCTTGAGGTACAGCATGTAATAATTACTTTCTATAATTGAGTTAAGTCTCAAATTATAAGCTCTTTGTTTCTCTGTCAGGAGGGATACCTGAGGACTAGAGAAATCAGAGGCTCATGCCAGGAACTGGGAAATAGTACCCAGATAAATGGAAGGCTTGTCAGAATACAAGGATGGTCAATTTTTGCTGGAGATAATGGAATTAAGTTCCAGTTGAAGACATCAATGATTAGACTAGGGCTGGATCCTCAGAGAAATGCTGCCAACAATGTGTGACCTCTATATAACAATACCACTGACTATAAATGAGCTTTGAGTGCATTTTTTCAATAACATCAATATTTTGTCCAGTTTCTTTGTGGATGACTACACAATTTTCAGATATGGTTTGCTAAGGTTGGAGTTCTAGAGGGGTCTTAACAAATATTGGGCACATTGCAAGAAATCACAGTCACTGCCTGACTTAAAACTCCCTGGCCCATGTATAACTGAACTTAACATCTTCGTCTCTTTATGCATCCTTTCTGCCACTGTGATATTATCCTTAGAGTTTCCAAATGTCCATGTACCACTTTCATGACTTCTGCCAAATGTTAATATCAAATGTTGTTTTGTGTGTTGAATCGTGAAGTCCTACCCCTCTCTGCGCCCCGCCCCCCCTCCCCGTAACTGTGAATGAGGCCTTCTTAAAAAATAGGGTCTTTGCAGATATAACCAAGGGAAAATGAGGTCATACTCAATTAGAGTAATGCTTAACCTAATGACTGATGTCCTTTTGACAATTGAACTATGAACACAGACAGAGAGGAGAGTTTATGTGAAGACCAAGGCAGAGATTGGAGTAATGCATCTACAAACCAAGAACTGCCAAGGATTCTGACAACCATCTGAAGCTGGATTAGGCAAGGAAAGATCCTCCTCTAGAGCATTCGGAAGAAGCATAGCTCTACTGCCACATTGATTTTGGAATTTTGGCCTCAAGAACTCTGAAAGAATAAATTTCTGTTGTATTAATTCACCCAGTTTGTGGAGCTTTATTATGGAAACTAACACAAATTATATTATTATTTAGATAAGATTTTTCTATAAGTTGATTTTTTTACATAAACACATTTATTTTAAATATAAACTTTATAGCAATACTGTGCATAAAGAAGCAATACCATTTTTCACATATAAAGTAACTATAGGAGAAATATAAAATTATTGCCCTAAAACTTGTTTGTCAGTGAACTACCTAATGGTTTGCTTCAGCTGTTCTCTGGGTAACTCCTCTGGTTTAACAGAGGAGTTTAGGAGTTTGTGCTGGTTTAATCTTCCTTTATCTTAGGCTTTGAGGCAAAAAAGTGCCAACTGAATATTTTAACTTTCTACATCGTTTGTATATTTTGTTCAAAACTAACAGAAACTCCAATTCAACCTATCTTAAACAATAAGAAAATTTATAATCTTAAGTAACAGGAAGTCCGGAGTTAATGTAGGCCTCAGATATAGTTTGATCATGACTCTGGTTCAATTTCTTTGCTCTTTTCTTCATTTTACCTTTCTCTATGCGTTTAAAGTGGGATTCTCTCATGGTTGTAAGGTATTTTCTGATCGAAAGAATGTGGTGAAATAAACGAGAAGTAGCTAAAATAAAGGAGGTGTGAGTAGCTGGAAGAGAGAAAGAATCTCTCCTACACCAATCCCTTTGGTTGATTAGATCTACTTAGGACATGTGCCCATCCCTGAACCAATAATATCACTTGCCAGGGTATTGCCATGCTCTGAGTTCCTGGATCAACCATGGGTTGGCTAAGACTGATTCAAATACGCCTGGGCTGTTTGCAAGAAGACTTAAATACATGGACTAAATTGAGGCTCTATTAGGAAATGTCGTAGAGGGGATTAGATACAAAGCAGGCAAATAACAGTGTCGCCCACACTCCTTTGGCTACCTAACACCTAAAAACACTCTTTTTCACATGAGTATACTTTCAAAAGTGTGAATGTCTACATGAAACGCATTCACCCCTTCCCAAATGGAGTAAATTCAAAGCCTCATTTTGATCCATCATCTGGCTCCAGGTTCATTATCTCCCAGTAATATTGTACTTGGTCTAGAAATAACCAGTTAAAAGTTAAGTCATTCAACACCCTCCCTACAATGTCTCATATACAATGGTGGAAATGAAAATAATCCTAAATACTCATCTGAGAAGAGGGGAAAATGGAAATAGCACTGGTGGTCATTGTTTCAAAGCACATGTCCTGTCCTGTTGGACCATAAGAATGCATGCTCCATGCCCTGGCCACCATTCAGACACCTTGCTTCTGCATTATAAAAGACTGACCTGTCCATTGTTTGCAGTGGGCACATCTGAGATGGACATTAAGAAGAATGCCCTTTCTAGGACCTGCAAAGCTTTAGCAGTTTATTTTCTTTAGGTACAAATTAAGACACCTTGTGATTGCTTTAAGGTTTAAACTATTACAGGATATTGCTGGCTGGAATCAGGATGTTTTTGGTAATACAGTGAGCAGCTTTAGAAACTTAATAGACTTGTTTACTTGTTTCTGGTTAATTCCTTGGATTAGAACCCACAGCCAGAGATCTTACTCAGACATCACCTTTGTCTCTTGGATCTTCTCTTTGCTTACATCTGTCTCCACTTTGCCTGATTGGCCTCCCTGTGTTAAAGGTCACTGCGGTAGAATGCTTCAAAGCAATAATCTAATCTGTAACTCTAGGCTGCTTCCATTTCAGATGCTTCGTAACATTGAGCATATTTACTTCTTAGTCCCATAGATAAGACTTAATAGAGGTTTATAGGCAGCTGCCTACATGATCAGGCCTGTCTTTTGCTCCAATCATTTCTCCTGCCTACTCTCCTTACTTTCTGCTTCTGTTGGAAAACTTTAGTTTGGAGTAGAGAATTTTAATTTTACAATATTGCAAGGTATTAAATTATGAGATTCCTAATCATTTTAGCTTGCAGGTCGCAGGCAGAAAGAAATTTCAATAGCAAAAGAATACTTCCCTTTTTTTGTTTTTGAAGCAGCCACTTTCAACTTAAACTTGTTTATTTAATTTTTTTCCCTTAATACTATAAGTAGCTAACACAGTCCAACATGCTGAATTTTTCCTAATACTAGAGACTTTCTAGACGCATAGTTTATGTCCCAAGGCACAATATGCAACAGCCTAACCAATTATTAGTTGACACATAACAAGTGTAACCATTTCCTAGGTGAGAATCAGTCTGAAAACACAGCTCTAGAGGGTGCCATTCACGTCATAATCAATCTTAGATGCATGGCATGCACTGTGGCCTTCAAGAAATAGTGGAGTCCTCACTACCTTACCCTCATCTCTCTACTCATCCCGTGCACATTTGGGGATCTACTGCCTCCAGAAACCCACTACCGATTTCTGTGCCAGCCTTAGCTGTAATCAACAGAAATGGCTCTGGTTAATTTAAGCAGAATATCAGTTTATTGAAAGGCTACTGGGTAGCTCACAGAATTGTTGAGAAGGCTGGAATACTAGGTTTGGAAAATAGGCTAAAGGAGGCTGCACATCAGGGCCATAGCAAATTCTTGTCACAGCCTCAAACTGGCAAAGACCACTGAAGTCAATGCCACTGAACACCATATACCACAGCAACACCACTGCTATACCTGAAAAGTGGATGCCTATGCTTCTTCCAAGTCTCTCAGCTTGATCTGTTGCTGTTTCATTACATCACTATCTCTGGATACAAAAATCTCAGGTGAGTGCATCTAATTAGCCTTAACTTATTAGGCTTAACTTCTAAGAGAGCTGTAAAAGCAGCTTTCTACTGTTTTTAGCTTCTATGGTAAGAGACAGAATCTGTCTTTCCCAGGGACTTTTAAGGTGCAGAATTCTGTACACATGGGAAGTTGGTGAGAACATTGGGTCATTAAAAAGAAATGGCATGTCTATTTCAGCTGTGAATACACCAGTTGCATTTTCTCTGCATTCACAATTAAGGTTCTACTTATAGCATCTTTCAAAGTTGTACAGATGTCTAGATAATATCACCTACCATTTATAAAATGAGCATAAAATGTTTCAAGTGCTGTTTATAGGCAGTGTCTAGTTCTCACAATTCTCAAAGTAGATGTTAAGATTCTAATATTAATGGTGATGCTCATGATAACTACAACAGGTATAGTAACTAGGATTTGCCCCATTACAGGACAGACCACATACTAAGTGTTTCATCTGCAGAGCCTCATTCAGTCTTTTGGTTTGATTGTTTTATTTCTTAATGAGAAAATGGAGGCCTAAGAGCCTATGTAATTTGCCCAAGGTTAAGCAGGTAGAAAGAGTAAGTGATAAAGACTGGAACCATCAGCCTAAATGACACCATTTCTTGGACACTTTCCCTATAACACACTGACTACAGATAATAAGGTTTGCACCAAATTGAGTTTTGGTCTTGGATTTGGTCCAAATTAGTAATTCAAGTTTGCTTTGATTTTGACCTTTGAAAGGCCAAGTAGCTGAATGCTCTTTTCAATGTAATTTGCAACATCCTTGATTTTTGATCAACAAATTATCATCACATATTTTTACTATGTCTAATTAATATATCAACATCAGTTGGGTGAACAATGCTTGTCATTTTGATTTGTTGTCAGTGTCTGAATATTCACATTAATATATAGTAAGCATTCTAAATACAACTTGGAGTGAAAATTTTCTTATCAGCCTTATGTTTAAATTCTGTCAGTTGATTGAAATATTTATTATTGCAAGACTAAAATGCTTCAAATTAATCGTGATAGAGCTGTTAACTTTGTGTTAACAAAAATGTAATAACAAAGACGATTATTATAAACTTTAAAATGGCCAAATAAATAAGGAGTTTGATTGATAGTATGAATTAACTAATTTATTAGCTAGATTGCTTTTAAAAGATTATTATTTACTTTTTGAGTCAAAAGGTGTTTTATAAAATTTTCAATAATAACACAAAATGGAATAAATAAATTGTATTATATCATAATTCTATTCTTTAATCATTTGTTTGACATGCTGCAATTTATATTTTAAAAGCATAATCTTTAGTAACCATATGGAATTTTTAGTCACTTAATTCTATTTAGATCTTGAATGTTTTTTTTTTTTTTTAAACCCTCTTTGGATTTTTTCATTTTGGGAGGAAGAGTTTAAAAAAGCAGAATGTCAATATTGTCACTTCAAATTTTACAAAGAGGAACAAAAACTCCAAAGTCGTGTACGACAACATCTAGAATGAATCATCCTAGATCCAGACAGAATAAAGAATTTAAAAAATTGAAGAAAAGAAGAAAGTACTTTGGAGGAATGAGGCACCTCAAACAATATTCCCAGTAATCAAACCTTAAAATATAGACTTTACCAAAAAAAAAAAAAATGCTTTAAGAAGACAATTCCTTACGATTTTCATTTTATGGAAGCTAGAAAATTAAACAAAAGATTGGTGAATTGTTTGCTGTTGAGTTTAGACTGGCCAAACATTTTTAGTAATTGAAATTGAAGGATTTTTCTTTTAGGCTTTCGAAATCTATGAATCCAAAGATAAAAAGTTCCTTATAGAAAATATGTTTCTGAAAATAATTTTCCTGAATTATATTCTGTAGTGCATATAAAGGTTAAACATATTATTAGATGGACCAATTGAAAGTAACTATTTACTACAGTGTTGCAATTATATAGCAGATTGCTCACAAATAACAATATTGTGAAATTGTGTCCCTGCCCTTTTAAAATTTGACTACTAAAAAATCTTGGTAACAAAATTGCAATTTTGAGGCTAAAATTCCATATTCTCATTTTAGAGTTGTTTCTTTGACAGCTATATTCAGTGCTGGTCTCAATTTCCAGCCAAACACTGTTATTAGCACTTAGCTATTCAATATTCACTCAAAATGTGTATTATGTGCTCCTTTTTCATACAAATGGTTCCCGCCTGCCCAGAAGGCCAGGCATGCATTTTTTAAAGCAAAAATAAACAAAGTGCTTCACAGGTACCCAAGGAATGGCTGAAACTCACCAACACCAACCCTTGCCCTTCTCCTGCTTCTCATTGATGGTTTTCTTTTTCCCCAGTGTTCTATAGAGCCACTTATAACATTTGCTTCTTTGTTCAACCCAGAGTGCTGCTCATTAATTTGATAAGCATTGAAGAGCTGCTGAAGGCTATTTAAAACAGATATTGCACTATCTGCTAAATTGGGGTGCTGACTGGGGGAATCACTGTTCATTAAATTTGGCCACTTGGTGGCACCAAAAAGTAAGAGCCAGCACTGCAGGAAATCAGTTCAGGAGATACCCAGTTCCTAGTGTATTACAAGGAGAAAGTGAAAGATAAAACAGTCATTTCTTGAGAAAAGTGGGCTTTGAATTAACTTATTTATTTTCTCCCTTGGGCATTAACATTAGGGGCATCAGTGGTGGAGGAAGTGGGTATCGAACTGAAAGATCCCTTAAACCCCTTTAACCTTGGCATTCTATAAGCCTCCTGTGCCACAAGTGTCCTGTAGGCTCTTTGTTAATCAGATTAAAAATGATGGCAATAGCCAACATTTACTGTGTGCTTGTAAGTGCCAGGGTACTGAACTACAGTGCATCATATGGGTTAGCTAATGAGTTTATTTTTCTTTCTTATTTTACATGAGAATTTTATAAATCCTCACAACACTATAATTGTAATAGTTATAATTTTATACATAGGAAATTGGTCCTGTTGAGGCTGAATGACTCGTGCAAAGCCACATAGCAAGTAATTGGTGCCACTGGGATTTGAACCCTGCAGTCAGTCTCCAGAGCCTGGGGCTTCATTGCAACATTGTACTCTACTTCTGAATACTTCTTGCTGTCTATAGGAAACAAGTTTACTCCCATGATTTTGGCTCTTTGTTAAGGAAAAGCCTCCCATACATGAAACATACATTCTATTTAAGGAATAACACTTATCATTACATTGTTATCATTGGGAGGAAAAAGATGTATCTCACTAAACTTATTTCCAAATTTTAAGTTGAAACCATGTCTAAAGATTCAGAAGCACAGGAGTTTTGGCCAGGAATTCTCACTGGAGTCCAACAGTGCCAGGATAATTCTTTTTTTTTTTTTTTTGGCCCATGGTCCCTGGACAGTGATCTCAGGCAATAGTCTTTGTTCCTTGTGGTTGTTGTATTCTTGCTCTTACTTCTGGACAAGGAAATGGACTCTTGGTTTGACCTTTCCTTTCCTATATGAGAGCATGAGTGACTAACCTCTAAGTTAGCAAGCTGGCCCCTGACGGCATGAAGTGTTCTTACTTAATGTCCCTTTCTTATCTTTCTTATTTTATATCAGCACTTTGCAGGTGACATGTTTTCCTCCTTTATTCCCCTTTTTTGCTATTGTTTTTCTTGTTTCTATCCTAATCTCCGCCTAAGCCCAGAATCCACTATCTCTCCAATTTCTTAAATTCTCAATTAATTGCTTTATCAGCTGAACTTTCTTCTACCCTATCTCTCTGGTATTTCTGGTTGAATTAGTCTTATGGCTGGACCGAGGGCTTGTTAATTTGACTCTTGGAGCAGCTGAGGCCTCTGTGGCTCAGGAAGACTTCAGACCAGGCAGGAGTAGATAGATGTTTGTTTGGTCTTCCCTACTTTAGTAATTGTGTTGGTGTTGTATAACTCTGAGTGATGATCTTGTCCAGGTGTGGGGGTATCTGTATGTTTCTAGGCTGGGCCTGGAGTGGGAGTGGTAGGGGGTAGTTATGTTTCCATAAGATCTGACATGGCTCTCTCACCCACTAGTACATCTGCAGTGTGGTCAGCTAGTGGCGTCCTTTGCAGAATGCTGCCGATTTTACTGTGCATATTCACTTGGTTGAGTTTCTCCCATAAGCTTTTACAAGGACCAACTTGTGCTGGTCTTTTTCTCAGTCCTTATCTGCTGCCGACAGTTGTCAGTGTCATGGTCCTCCAGGCTTGAGAACATTCAGTTTTATAGTTGTCAAGTAGGCTTCCTTGGAATATTTTCTTCCTGGGACAACACTTCAGCATAGATAGTTCTTGTGATGTTGGTATACTTTTTTTCCAGGGCAGCCAATTCTGAAATGATTCTGAAGAGACCTCAAAGATATACTGAGGGAAAAAATGAGAGTTAAGTCTGGTTTTTAAGGAGTTTAAATGTCAGACTAAGGTTGTAGATATTCATTCAGTGT
This sequence comes from Pteropus alecto, assembly GCF_000325575.1. Taxonomy (NCBI): domain Eukaryota; kingdom Metazoa; phylum Chordata; class Mammalia; order Chiroptera; family Pteropodidae; genus Pteropus; species Pteropus alecto. The sequence goes on along the minus strand of NW_006494612.1, from coordinate 20,368,752 downwards.
GCAGTGGTTTAAAAGTAATGCCTGTTATTTATTCTGATTATAAAATACATGTGTGATCTTTGTAGAACCTTTAGGGAGCACAATAAAGAAAATTTCAACATTGTCATAATGACTTGGTCTCGGGTATGACGAAGTAGGGGTGACAAGAGGCACAACAGATTCAAGGTAGATTTCAAAGATAAAGGCTTCAGCACTTAGGCTTTCTTTTTTTTCCAATTAATATTATGTCAGAGCATTTCTTTCAAAATTTACAAAGTCATTTTCATCATTTCACTATTGCAGATTTTAAACAATGAGATGATATAATTTTAGGGAACTCGATACAGAGATAAAGAGTGGGAAAGAAAGAGGAGAATTAGTTAGAAAGCTGTGAAGTCAGCAGAGAGGGGTAATAAGGGCTCAGACTGAACTGCCAGCTGTGAATGTAGAGATGAAGGATGAGATACAACACAAAAGCATCAACAGATCTGATGCCTGATGTGGAGATTGGAGCCAAGGGAATAAGTCACGATCTCCATACTAAAGATGACTGGCGACAGTATTGAATGATTCCCTGTGTTACCAGCCCAAGTAGTTGGGAAAAATAATAACTTTAGAGATAATAAGTAGAACATATTATTAGTAGTAATTATCTTCCTGTGCAAAATCAAAACAAAAAAAGTGGCCATACTTTCTCTTAAAGAAACAGCCCATTTACAGCCATTAAAAGCAAGATTGCTCAATGTTCCTTACAAATCTTGTGGTTGTGTTTGTTTGCTGGTTATAGGGAGTGTATCAGTGGGAATCGTTGGGGGCCATCTTGGTGGCTGTCAACCACAAGTGCATTCCTACCTTGTTAGCTGGTTAACCAATTTGTACTATCAATGAAGCACACCAGAGGGAAGCTTTGTGGAGACTTAAATGCTATAGATGTCTATAGGACAAAGAGAACGTTCCAGTTTTAGGACATTTTTAAAGGTTCTTTTCTCCTCTTTCCTTTGGACACATGAATTCCAGTGTTTTGCCTAATAAGTGCGTACACTGGAAAACTGATGCAGTTGGGTGAATGGCAGGACATTGGTAGATTTGCTGCAAGAATAAAATTAAGCTGACATCGAAGCTATGCAGCTCTACAATTTGGCTTCTGCTGAGCTGCTCTGATCAAGGGTTTGGAGGGAACGAGGTAGTAACGACCGGCTAAAATTGGGTTTTGAATTAACTACGAATTTTTATTATCTTCTTACTCCCTGGCCTCCATTACCAAAAATGTTGGCTATCAAATCAGAAGGTGTGAAGCCACATACCTATTGTAATTAGCTTTCAGGCTTACATAGTAGGACAATGACCTTTGAATATGAGAACATAAATCTTTTTAAAATCTCTTTTCCAGGTTCTCTGCATTAATTGCAGCTTCTGCCCAGTTTGAACAAAAGATCACCGAACTGGAAGTGGCAGCCTATTGCCTTCTCAGTATTTTTGCATCTCTAGGAGGCACACAGGCAAGTGATAGAAGGGAGAGTCACGGACGACACTGCTGGGGGCGCTATTTGTCTTCAGGGAGAGAAAACAGGTGAGCAGATGGGACCTTCTCCTTTGAGGAAGAGTTTTTCATCCTGGTCTGATTGTGAGGTGCGTAGTGGAGCTGGGGGAAGAAGTTGGGATGTGACTATAAACCTGGCTTCCGATCAAGGGATTTAAATAGAATCTCTGATTTAAGATTTATTGGTAGCCATAGAAGCTAACTAGATTAGTACTACTATTGAGCATAGGTAATTATTCAGAAGAGTAACAATCACATTGCCAATAGTTGTGATTTGGTGTTTTGTTGTGTTTGTATTGGAGATAGAACAAAGTCAAATTTTAATCCCTGTGATATCTTTGACCCGTTACCATATTCCCAGGGGTACCAAAGTGAGAAGTCAATTCGGTAGAAGTTAATCAAATGTATTGTTTGGTGTCATTTATTAATTCTTTTATTTGACAAATATTTTATTGAAGTCTACTATGTTTAGGTCTCATTGCTAGGTAGGGACTAACAACTAGACGTAGCCTCTGACCTCAGAAAACTTTCCAGTTGAGATTAATTAGATATACATGTCATGTAAACAAGCCATGGAGTTGCTCTAGTATTTTACTATCTCACCAGGTATTTGAGAATTAACATTTTTCAGAGCCTTCATCTTTATGCTTCTTAACTTATTCTGTCCTTCCTGCTTATTCTCCTCCATGTGTCTCCTTGCCTGAGCCTCCTTTCTCTTTCCCCGATTTACTGAGTCATAGCTGAGCAGCTTTTTGCTCTGGAAAATTCTGTCATTGTAATGAGACAAACAGAGTACACTGATGTTCCATCTTCGTATTGAAAAGCTACAGGCAGATTAAATTGTTCTAAACTGAAGTATTTTAAATGTAGTAGAAAGTCTCACCCTTTAAAAGTATCTTCTTGCAGTTAACCTTTTGATAAATAGAAGGATCCTTTTGTAATGTAGATAACAATCCTTTATTTTATCTGTTAACAAGATCTAAATTTAAAGATGGATGAATCTATATTATAATATTAGAGTGAGATTAGAAAACTCATCACTCTAAAAATGACTTGTTTATAATAAAAATCACATGTAAAACACAGTTGTCATCTGATTTTAAGGTTAATGATAAGTGTAGAAAGTAGGTAATCACATGTTACTTTAAAGGCTCTGAAAGAATAATTGTTTCTATCTTTCAGAAAAGTTATTCCAAAAAAATAATGATGAAATACGAATATAAATTTTGGGCTTGAAAATGAGGATGAGCCCTAATATTAGTACATATTTCTAGTGGATCAATACCTGTCTTTCTAATAAGATTGTCATAGTCTTCAGTTTTGCTAGTCATAAATGTAATTATTGAGATTCAGTAATGAGCTGCTAAATCAGAGCTTTGGGAAAATGTTAGTGAAATAACATATATTGATGCCCAGAGCAATTCAGAAGCTGACAGCTATACTTCTTAGAATTTCCAGTTCTCCAATAGCTGCCATTTTTTTCCAGCTCTTTTTTGAAATTATTTTACGAAGTACGGGTTATCTTTCCTTTGTATGTCTGAGAAAAGCAAAGCCTAGAAAAGTTTCATAATACTTGACTAAGGCATTTGAAAGAAGGTACATTAGGAGTTGAACTGTCTGTTTTTCTGTTTTAAATTTTTTTTCTCAGCAAAGAACCACAGTAATATCTAATAGCTAACCAGTATTAATCAATCTTTGAGAGCATATGTATATAGGCCAGGATGTAGTTTATATTTATCTAAAATATGAAAAAAAGATTTTCATATAAATACAGACAGTTAAATATATAAATAGAACAAACAAGTTAAAAACTATAAAAGGATCTCTAAAACAACGTTACTTGAACATGTTTATTGTTAGACAACATGCTAACTAGAAGTAATTCTTAGATTATTAATGAAGATTGAATCAGCTCTCTACTTGGCAGCACTAACCATTCTGTCCTTTTGTTGAAGAGAATTTAGAAACATCACCTGATATGCCATCCAGAGAGAACTGTTATTTGTATGTTGATATACTTGCTTTCAGTCTTTTTAAAATTTTTATATGTGTATAATTATTAAAATACAGTTGAGATATAATCAACTCGATTCAGCTTTTTCACTGAACATTATATTGTGGGGATTTCTTTTAATATTATTATATATTAAAACTTTCTCAGACAACATGGAATATTTTTATTATATTAGTTATACTATTTTACTTAATAATTTCCCTATTGTCATACATTTAAGTTTTTATACTTTTTTATTATAATACATAATATGATAAAATGGTATGTACATAAATCTATTTCATATGATCCAGATTTGGAACTAATGTACAAAAGATATGGCATGACCTTTCAGAAAAATTATTTGATGTATAGTCTTAAGGAGAGGGCAAGAAGGTATACCTGTCTCTGCACTTTAATACAAAGCATAATATTTTTAAAAGTTGCTGCCAATTTGATAAAAGGACAATAGCATCTTATTGTTTAGGTTGCATTTGTCAGAATGTTAGTAAGATTAAGCCTTCCTGGCCATTTGTATTTCTTGTTTTGTGAAATTTGGTTGATGCTCTTTTTCGTTTTTTCTAGTATATGTACCTTATTGGTTTTAATGCTTTTTCTTTATAAGGATATAGACCCTTTTTAAAAATTTTACAAATATTTATGTATAGTTAATCACTTACTTTTGTTTATAATATCTTATGATGTTTGGAAATGTTAATTTTTATGTGGTTAAGTATGTGACCATTTTCTTTGTGTTTCTTTTACTCTGTCAGAAATTCTACATAAAAGTATCCAATAACATCTTCCCTATATTTTTCTAGTTCTTATGTTTTTTTCTTTCATTTAACACTTTGATTTGGCCTTTCACAATGGTGTCTTCAGTGACACTAGGAGTCATAATAGGTGAGAGGCAGGTGTTTTCCATAGTTAAAAAGTTTGGAAACATAAGATTATACATTAAGCCGAATTAAAAAAAAAACTAACTTCAGGACTTCTCAGAGCATTTAATGTGCTAAAATACTCTACTTCCCTCTTATAGGGCAGGTAGAGGAAGAATATAATCAGACTTGTTTAGTCAACAAACCTTTTTTGTTTTCCTGAGCACTTAATAAGATGAGAATTTCTCACAGTTCACTTTAGGAAGCATGGTTCTGATCCATCTGACATGTAGTTATAATTATGACACAAGGTGAACCTCAAATTTAATTTTTCCCCTCATTCAATCAATCGTTCGAGTATCAGAGCATCATTTTTTTCAATAAGCATTTCCTTATTGGTTGTAAATTGGAAATTTTTTCCTTTTTAATCTAAGTTGAGACTGGTGAGAAAAGGGTAAAAAGAAGACAGTGTAGAGAAGTAGCAAGCTTGCATCCCAACAATAACCTAAAGGCGATTGCATTTCCAAGTATTATGTTAATAACACAAACTGTGTTTAATAGTCGGAAACAGTGAAGCTGCAGACTAGCTTTAATTAAAGCTTCACATCAGTCTTGTAAATAGTCTTCTTGTCACATGAACAGCTGCTCTATTGCACCCACAGAAGAAAAATGTTTCCATTTGAAAACTTTCTTGCATAAAATCTAAAATTCCATCCAATAGCAATTCTAAAAATTTGGGCTTTTCTGAGTGATTTGTAACTCCTGGCTGGTGTATTACAATTCGTTTATCTTGGATGTTTTTGAGTATTTTATTGGTGTCTATTTCTGATTCAGTGTCTTATACTATCAGACCTAAAAAATATTCTGTGTAAAACACTTCAATTAAAGCATATAAATATAAATATTAGTTTAAATAAAAAGATGATCACTTTAGAATGAATTGCCTTAAAGGGGAGAAAGGCATTAAATGATGGGGACAGATGGGACAGATATTAGGGAGTTTGGCAGTTTACTTGCTGTCAATTAGTCTGCTTGGTTAACAACAATCTGAAGCAGCCACCTGCTTAGAGTATTAGCCTGACCATTCAGAATCTTTAGTTGAAATTGCCAAATGTTTAAGGAGGACATACAAGTTGCACAGATAGAACTCTGTAGGCAAATTTTAAGGCATTTACCTGTCCCTGAATTCTCAGGAAATAGATAATGGATTAAGTGACTCACCCTTGCCTTAAATGAAGTCGCTTTTTCACTAATGTTCACACATGGCATTTAATACCTTGTTAAAATGTAGAACCCAGAGTAGTCTTGCTCTGTTAAATGTCAAAGTGATTTACATATAGCTTTGATCTGTCCTCTACAGTTAAACTGGAAGATTAAAACAAAACACCATAAAGTTATTTAAATATAAAAGTCAGTTTGTTTTTCAGATTCAAATGGAATTTCAGAAGTCATCTATCAGTAACTTACAGCAAGAAAAAATTGTAAAAGTTGCTTTTTTCTTCCTTAGAAAACAGTTGATTTTTTATTGTTGATCAGGTGTAGGACAATATTAGCCATTAAAATAGTGGAAGTGTGGGGTCCTCTTTATCATAGCTCCAGTGAGAAGAGCCTTTAGGCCGTCTCTGTACTGATCCATAGTTTCCTGCGGTTTTGGATGCCTGTGGGCAGGTGCCACCTTTAGGGAAAGGAACTGAGGACAGGGGAGGCTGCAGAATTTCCTTCAGGCCTGAAATACAGCGGCAGATATGGAAAGATACTCTGAGATTGTGCCCATGCTCTTAGAATGCCGTTCATAGATTAGTTGTATGGTGGCTTTTTTCTTTTTTTTCCTTGTAGACTGTCCAATGTATTCATCTCAATGTGTGATATTTTAAGGGTTATAATTTACGTCCTGTCTACTTACAAAATATATTTGAAATTGCTCCCCTTATACAATAGAACACAGCTTTGGACCTAGTGTTCTAGTCATTTAGGGAAGAATTCCATGCAACTATTAAATATATTTGCATTATTTATTCAGTCATTCATTCATCCAAAAGTATTAGGTACCTACTATATTTTGGGTCCGTTATTACGTGTAGAGAATGCAGAGATTGTGGGATACTGTCTTTTCATCCAAAAACTCAGAGTTAAGTGGCAGGAACAGACTTAACAGAGAATCAGTGCCACAAGATGAGGGCTATCCCAGAGGAAAGGATGGGTCGTGGGAGCCCATGTGGGAACTAAAAGGCCTGATAGTTTGAAGGAGCTAGGAAAGGCTTCCCTAAGATGGAGACTTTTGAGATTGGTCCTAAAAGATGAGTAGAAATTGGCCAGACTGAGTTAGGGAAGAGATTTATCCCAGGGAAATAAGTGGAAGCATGTGCAGACAGTCTTGAAAGACCTGATGTGACAAGGCCAGGTAAATTTCAGTGCAGTGTATCCTCAGAGATGAGGATACATGGGGCATCTGCGTCAGTTTAGGAAAGACCTTGATTGTGTGCCATGATGAAGAGTACCAAAGATTCTGGCATAATAACTAGGACCATGGACTGTAGAGCTGGCTCTGCATCTCATCTGTTGAGTGACCTTGGGCAAGTTACTTAACCTCTCTGTGTCGCTTTTAAAATGGAAATAATAGAATTAAGAAGTCACCATATATAAATTTATGGGTGTGTGTGTGTACTGACAAATGTGCCTTAAATTAATAGATAAGATCATCTGAATGTAGTAAGTTGTAAAGTCCAGAGTCTGGCACATGTTAAGCACCATAAAAGTGTTCGTTATTCTTGTTATGGGAGATAAAAGTTTTCCATATGGTAATCCAAGTACTTCTTCCCTACCCTCCCCCACAGAGTTTGCATACAATTAAAAAATATGTACCGCTTACTGCAGCCAGCCTCCCTCCCTGTCTCAGCTTTCTCAGGCACAATATCCTCCTAGATCCTGTCTCATCTCCTTCCTAACTCCAAGGAACTTTCCAGTCTATTTGAGTATAATAGAACATATTTTGCAACTTTTTCCCACTTCCATGTATTTTGATCTTTTCTCATGGTTATATGTGTTGGTTTGAATCTCCTGATTGATATGGATAAACAGCTTCTTGTGATGTAAACAAAAATAACATGCACAGACTGATGGTGCAATCTTGTTTTTAATTTCATTGAAAATTCTTAAAGTATTTGAATGCTTAACAAGACAGATAAACCACTTGTATTCTAACTGTACCCACGAGTCTTTGATCTTTTCTGTTGATAGATAAGACTCCATGTAACACTTGGCTGTTTGTCAAAGGACACGTGTTCATAGCAGATGGTGGAAACACCAATTAGGGGTTCTCAGGAGAGCAATGGGTTTTACCCAAAGGTGCAGAATAAGGGCTGGGAAGAAGCCAACCTGAGGAGGCCATGGGGTGCAGAGGAAAACTGGCCTGGACTCATTGATCCTGATCTCGCTCTGAACCACTCGCTCAACTTTTTTGGATCATTTTCTGGCTATAAGCTTCATGATTCTGTGTCAACTTCTCAGATTTGCATTTCATAGAGACTATTAATTTCTCATAGATGATTTGTGCCTGTGCCAGTCTCATAGATAGCCACAGGACACACACAGGCACTGGGGTTCAGAAACCCAGGGGAGGAGGAAGTGAGCAATCTCTTCCTATGTTTCTCTCTTAAGAGCCAGAAGGTTTTTCTTAGGAGCTTTCTGGTGAACCTCTCATTTCTCATTGACTGAAAGTCACATTGCAGTAGGTAAGGGGCAATAGGATTGTACTCGGGCCAGCCAGGACCAACTCTGGAGCTTATCTGAGGCTTGTGGCTGTGGTAGATACCTGAGTTCAACCAATTTTCAATTAGGAAGAGGTGGATTAGATGTATACTTCCATAGTTTCATGCAAGATGATGTTTTAAATTGCTGATGAGATAGGATCGGGGCATGCCTTAAGGTTTTTCATGAATTATCCCCTTCCGCATAATGGTGTGATAACAATTTTTATTGTAATTTGGAATCCAGTTGTGTCACTAGAGAAGTCAGTTTGATACTTTTTTCTGTTTATTTTTTTTTATTTTTTATTTTTTTTAATGAGAGACTGACAAATGTTTTGCTAAAATCCGTATATACCACTTCAATAGCAAAAGCTAGACCTCCAAGTGGAGTAACCCAGGGCTTAGTCCTTGAACCTCTTCTCTCCAACTAACTCAGTCCCTTGGAGATGCCATCCAGACTCATGGCTTTAAATACTGTCCATATGTTGATGAAACTAAAATTTATGTTTCCAGCACAGATGTGTCCCTGAAATCTAGTCCAACCGGCTGTTCAACATTTCAACTTAGATCTTAATAAGCAACTCAAAGACAGCATGTAGAAAACTGGGTTCTTAATATTTCTCCTTGCTGTAAAGTATCCCTTTTCTAATCTTCTCCATCCTAGTGAAGGCAATTTCATTGGTGCAAGTGGCTCAGGATAAAGACCCTGAAGACATGATTGACTCATGTCAATTATGATTTTTCTCATACCACTACATCCAATGGATCAGTAGATCCTATTGGCTTTGCCTTAAAAATATATCCAAATTCTTACCATGTCCCATCACCTTCATGGCTACCATCTCTTGCCCACATCACTAATGCCTGGATCGTGTCAATAGATTTCCAAGGAGTATCTGACTTCCTGTTTAACTCTCTTTCAGTCTGTTTTCAACAGAGCAGCCAGAGTGATACTGGCTGAATACTGAATACAGATCAGATCATTCCTCTGCTCACACTTTCCAGTAGTAAAAGCTAAAGTCTATATATTGACCTATAAGACCCCTCATTATTTTTCTACCTCTGTCTCTTACTATTCTCTCCTGCCCTCCCCACTGTCACACTGCCTCCTTGTTGTCCCTTGAACATAGGCCTGGCACAGTTTTACCCCAGGACCTTTGCACAAGCTATTTCATCTATCTGTAATGCTTCCCTTCAGATTTCTGTGTGGCTTACTTTCTAAGCTCTTTTATATCTTTGCTGAAATGTCACCGTCCAGGCTATCCTATTTAAAATTGTACCCCTCTCACACTTTCTGTTTTCTTCTGTTCAATTTTCCTCTTTAACATCTTTTACTTCCTAACATGCTATATATTTTACTTATTTATCTATTTATTGTGTACTCCCTCAATAGATGTAAACTTCATAAAGACTGAGATTACTGTTTTTGTTTTATTCACTGCTATATGCTGACAAACTTGACTCATAATCGGATCTCAGTAAATGTCTATTGAATTATTGAATTTTTCAGACTGAATAAATATGAATGCCTTGGTCCTAGGCAGATAAATTGAATGAGGATATCTGGGGGTGGAGAATGAACATCTGTCATTTAAAAAAGCTCCCTAGGTGATCTGATGTACAGGCAGTTTAGGACCCACTGATCTAAGGTCTTCTCTGACCAACAGTATTTGTTTATTTGTCCCCATTAGTCTGTGTGCCTATTTTACATAGATCTTGAGTATAGATATGGCTCAGGCTGTTTGTATCCTTTATTATATTGACTGTTATGGGCAAAATTCTGTGATTTAAAAAAGAAAGGAAGAATTTGACCAAAGTAAATTAAAGAAAGCAGGAAACTTGCTTTTGTTTTCACTGACAGCAGTCTGGCCATGTCAATAGGTTACCAAACTGAAGCCTTTTTAATGACACGATGGAATTAGTTCTGTAATTACTTTCACCAACACAAACTTGCAACTTCTTGGGACTATGACTTCTAATAATATTTTTCAGAACACATTTGTTCATGTGGTCGCTGGAGGAGGCCAAAAACATTGATTTTTTTCAGCAGACTTGAACATTCTCATTTTATGGCTGTCATGCAGTGCACACACACACACACACACACACACACACAGCCTTCACATCAGGGTGCCTCAACCCTAGAGAAATATTTGTAATTTCATGCTGGGTTACAAAACAAGAGGAGAGTGTCAGGTATGCCCTTCTCCTTCCTTTCACTGGCGTTAGTTCTGGATCTGTTTTTCCACTTTCTCCTCAGCCCTTACAAAGTTAAATTCTTCACCATGTAAATATTCTGGTCATGAATATGGTCTCCTCCCTTGGGCAGGGTCCACATTCAGCTACCCACTCCAGCCTCTTCTCCGAAGTTGTGATTGTGAAAAGGCAACACTGTAGGATAAAGAGCCCAAGTACTGAGTTTCTCTCTTCTCATCTCTTCCCTTGGTTTGTTTGACATTTACAAGGCCTCAGTGATGCAGGACAAGGCAAATCCCACCCCCCACACTCCCTAGCCCCCTCTCAGCACAGGGAGAGGGAGGAGTAGGAGAGGGAGAGGGAGGGAGGGGGACCTTGACTGTGTGCAGGAAAGAATTCAAGCACATGCTAGAGTTAGAGACAAAAGGAAAGTTTATTAGAGAAGGAATAATGCTCCTCAGACAGAGCCCTGGTCTCCTCTCAAAGGGAGATAATGAGCGAGACCCCAAGTGTCCAAGGAATTCAGTTTAAATCTGTTTCCTTTCTGGGTATGGGTATGCAGCATTAAAGGCATGGGGAAATAGTTGTTAGTCATCTCAGAGGGAATCTTCTTGTAGGTTTCCTGTGGTCTGGCCATATGCAGATCATCCAGGTGTCTGTGTCTAGTAGCACATAGCAGGCTCTAAATACAACCTAGTTTAACATTTAGTCAATTTGTGTAGTTCTCATGCCACTTTCCTCTATTACCAGTAAGAAAAAGGAGATAATGAATTTGCTTCTATTTCTTCCTATGAAGACTCTGCATGGATGCTGGGTCTGAGAGGGAAGCTTGCCCTAATCTCAAGCCTCCTCGTCAGCTACAAAGAATGAGAAAAAAGGAAAAGACACTTTACCTGGAAGTGAAGTGCGTCTACAGGCTTCACTCTCTAACCTTCCTTCTTTGGCAACTGTTGGGTCAACTCTTCCGGCACACCCCCAATTTTTGTTCTGTCAAGAGTATGCCTTTTTTATAATTTTTATAATATCTTGAGATGTGTTAGAAGAGGTTCTGAAGTTCCTACTCATTTGATGGGGATGAGAGGATGCCAAAATTGTGGCATTTCTCCTCTCTTTCCAGTTCTGTGGCACTCCTCCCCCAGCAGAGAGTTTTCTCCCTCCCAGTCATGTTATGGTAGACAGCTAGTTTAACCTGTTGATGGGCAGCCAGTTGGAAAATCCAGCCTGTGATTTTCTGCTTACGGGCTGGAGAGGAGGGCATACGACGATTTATTATACTATGAGAACATCTCTCATACTGGAGCCCTATTTGTATCTTCCACAACATGCAACCTTAAATATGGGATTGGGGAGTGAGTGTGCACGTGTGTGTGTGCACACACTCATGTAAGGAGAAAGAACTTAGAAATTCCACCCCCATGCCCCCATCTCTGAATTCCCATTATCAGGCCATGGCTTTAACACTCCCTCCCTCCATACTCTCTTTCTAGAGAATGACACATCCAAGGTCTCCCCTTAGCACCTACCTAGGTTCATCCATTCTCAGGGTTTTTTTTTCCCCCTGATAGGTTTTGAGGGGACAAGGATACTTGGATTTTGGCCCTTCTTCTCTTGGATTCCTTGATGGTGGCAACATTTATCTGGTTGTTTGGTTCGGATTCCTCCATTGTCTAACACTTTTTTCAGAGGAATGGGATGGAGGAATATGAATCAGAACTGATTCTTTTGAACATTTGAGTGGTTATAGAGGCAAAGACATTTTATAGTTATTGCTTTGTATAGAGCATAGAAAAGTCAACATTCTCATTGAAGTTCTTTTTTTTTTATTAATAAGGTGGTGATGATGATAAATTTATTTATTAACATAGGGTTTTGAAATGATAGTGCTTTTTACAGACTTCATGTATCATATACTGTCTTCCCAAAGGCAAAGAAACTGAAAATTGACTGTACATCTATTCAAATGATACTATTACATTTCTGTTCCAGAAGGGTACTTCTGGTGTTGTGCTGTTTATCACATGATAAATGTTCTTAGGGTAAATCACTGTGCCATGAAGAAAAGGTGGGGTGAGGGAATCTGAAAAATTGATAAGAATTCTGTGATGTCACTGCACTCTATTCAACTTATGATCCAGAATTTGAACAATAGCATATGCTAGCTTATTACTTATGATGAAGTAAACAAATTGACAGACTTCAGCATTAGAAACCTTTGTTTAATACATTATTTTATAATTTTGACAATGCTGAATATTAAAAAACTGCTTCATTAGATTCTTTATTTCTATTTGCTGTAGTGCACCTGGTTCCTGCCATTCTGCCATTCTGTTGAGTGTGAATTAATGGAGTAAATGTTGAATTTACTGTCTAAAAAATATTGATTTAAAACATGTTATTGGTTAAGAACTAGTGTATTATTTTCATAACTATCAGCCACTAATGAGTGAGTACTACCTTGGTTTTATAAGTATGACTGAGCATTATAAATATTCATTAAACAGTTGACCTGATCGTGCATCTACACTTATCAAGTAGAGGTTAGGTAAAAATAAATTATATTTGTAGTATTTTTTGTTTTTGTTTTTGGTCTCTCTTGGGATAATATTATTCACCAATACGAAAAGCCTTTTCATAGTGTATTGGCATTTTTCCTCTTACTTGGTGAAAAATTCAGTTTTGGAAATGAAAATAAGTTGTTAAAGTTTAAAATGTAATAGTAATGAAAACAACAAAAACAATGAGTTTTGCTTTGAAATAATTTTTAAACTTAGTATCTTATTTAATCCTATAATAACTATATGATATAAATAAGAGAGGTATTACTGTCTTTATTTTAGTATATGTGCTGCTGAAGCGAGCACTACTATCTTTATTTACAATAAAATAACTAAGCCTATATCAGATTAAGCGAATTTCAGAGTGTTTCTTCCAGAAAAATAGAAATGAATTTCTGCACTTCTGACTTAATACTTCTATTTCTATTGTTTTTATTGTTATTATTTTACTGTACAGCTATTTATATCCTGGTATGGGGTGTCCTAGGAAAATATTTTCCCAAAGGTTTTGATATCTCAAATAATATCCAGCTGCTTGAGTGACGTTTCATTGCCAGTGTTTTCCAAACTACCAGGAAGTTCTATTGGGATTTTTCTAAGCAGAAAGGAAAATGTCTAGTGTTTCTTCATATTCATTTATTAAGATCTCTTCAGTTTTAGGTCAGACTGGTACAAAAAAGATTTAAGAGCTACACATGAAAACCTGCTACACCTTGTGCATTGCAACTAAGGATTTTAGGTAAAGTCTCTGCAATTAAGTGGCAGGTTTTATTTTAATAAATGCAGAAATGTTCTAAATATTTGGAGTCTCATCACTAGTTGTCTTGTGCTAACAAAAGACACAATACAGATTCAAATTGTTTTTCAGGCTATACCAGACATTGTTAGCAGTGATTTCAAGGAACGAGGAGGAAGATTATTATTTTTTGTACTATTAAAAAAATATGTGTTACTTAAAAAAATAAGTTAAAAAGCATATAATATTTATATAAAGGAGTGAAACACAAGTGTAAACTCATCTTTAGAATATCTGAGAACACATTGTGATGAGGGGTTCACAAGGCAGGACCCCAGCTGGTATCTGAGGGTCAGACTAGTCTGAGAATTATGGCAGCACTGCAACCTAATACCACCACAGGGAACCAATTTTCTGAGTAAATGCAGAACTTGACAATAAAATAAAAATAAACAGGTATGCGTGCTGAAAGTGACAGGGAAATCAACACTTCCATACTCAAAAGAATGTAGGTCAGGTATTCTAACAGTTAAAATTGCAACTAACAAAACTACGGATTCAATTTCCTTCTAAATCTGTGTCTCCATCTCCTTTCAGATGTATATTTTACCTCTGTTTATTTTTAGTGCCCTAGATTTCAAAATGTATATACGAATCTCTTGTTCAAATGTACTATATATATATTTATTTTAGGCTATTACTAGGGTCTCCCTTCCTTCTGGGTCCACAAAGAATTTCCAAATAGATTTATCTCTATGGAGGTTGTGGAGGAGTGAGGATCTTGAGCTGGTTTTGAAACTGATGTGTTAAGAACTTAGTGCAGAAGTCTGGCTAGCGGTGTTCCCCTCATTTCTTCACGTATCCAGATCTTTCAGTAAAGGCAAAAGTCAAACTTCAAAACATTCCAGATTTGTGGTCTTATTTTCGCAGCGGAGTTCAGGCCAAGTATCTTGACTCTTGGGAACTGGAGTGGCCCTTAAATCCAGAAATCTGAGAGGAGATGCATTGCTCACTCTGATGTGAAAAAATGCAAAGGTGTGACGTGGACACTTCTGAGGGCTCTATCAAGTGCATGATGTGCATGTGACGGCTAAAAAAAATTTATACTTTTCTTCCCCCCTTCTAAATTCTTCTAGCTGGGCTAATAATCAAATTAACAGAGACAGAGTAAAAGGAGAAAATCAAGTGTTTAACACATGAGTATGAGGAATTTACATAAGCATGGAAGTTCTTGAGACAGTTAGGCAACATTGGGTATAGAAGACATTTTTGGACAAAGAAGAAAGGGGGGGTATTAGATTTCAGAGGTGAGAGTAGATGATTTACAGGTAGTTGAGAAAGAGCGGAATATAGATGGCAGGCAAATTTTTGCCAGGCAACTCAGAAACAATGGGACACGGGGTATTTAGCTGACGAGCTTGGAGTCTTCCTAAGTCATGCTAGAGTGAAAATTCTTAAGGTGATTAAGTTGAAATTTCCTTCCTATAAAGCAGGTTTCTCTGTCTAAACCTCTTGGGCAGGAAAGAGGAAGGATGTCAAAAGTTCTTCCTGAGTCATGTTTCTTAATAAACAGCTTAATATCAATATCCCAAGAAAGCAGCTTCAGGGGGGCAAAATTTTAGTTCCCTTCAGGCAGAAACACCACATCCAATATTAAAGTTATTGAGTTCACTTTATACCAGAGCCTGTGCTTAGTGTTTCACCTGCATTATTTCCTTTCTTCCTTACAAGTGATGTGATGGGAGGTTATAATTTCATCATCGATAGATGAGTTTATTGAAGCTTCCAGAGGAAAAGTAACTTGTTTAAGGTTACATTTTTAGTAAATGGCCATGCTCCAGACTCTTAGAACATGTAAAGACAAAAGCAAAAAAAAAAAAAAAAAACATTTTAAGTTTTACTGGTTACCGTGCTCTTCTTCCTATACATACTACTTCTTCTCTCTCTCATCTCCCTAAAGCAAACTCTTAATTGTTTCTATATCTTTGTTCTTCAGATGTTGAACCTCTTCAATTTCTCTTGTCTTTCTCTAATATTTTCTATCTTTTTGATTTATATGCAAAAATTGTTTAAAAATTGTTTAAACAATTTTTAAAAATTGTTTTCAATAATTATATCCAATAGTATTTTTGTATTATTGAATTGTAGCTAGTGAAATGTAACTAGTAAAACTTTTGACCTTTCAGATGTGTGGCAAACAGATTCTAGGATGGTCATCCCATGATCCTTTCTCTTGGTGTTCACATTCTCCTGTAACCTCCTTTTGTGTGTGGGCAAGACCTGTGATTTGCTTCTAAACAGTAGATGGGAAGACACTCCTGATTACATTGTGTTATATAAGAGTCCATCTTGCTGGTCTACAACTCCATAGACTGTCTTTAAGAGCTTGATGAAGTAAGTGGCCATGTTGGTGAAGCCCTTTTTGCAAAAACTTCAGACATACCCTAGTAACTGTGAGCAGCCTTCAGGAGCTGAGAGTGACCCTAGTTGACAGAAAAATCAAGGGCCTTCGATCCTAAAACCAAAAGGAAATGAATTCTGCCAATAACCCGAGTGAACTTGGTGGTAGATTCTTCCTCAGTTTAGCCTCCAGATGAGTATTTGTCCCAAAAAACACCTTGATTTCGATCTTGCCAGACCCTAAACAGAAGATCCAGTTGAACTGTAGTCAGATTCCTGACCCACAGAAACTGTTAGATCATAAATTTATGTTGTTGTAAACTTCTAAGTTTATGGTAATTTGTTATGCCACAATAACTAACTAATACAAAAGAGTTTTGTTCTTTTTTCATAGCATACTGTTCTTGTGTTACTACTTGCCTTTCCTTAAATATATACACTTAAGTATTTTTTAAAAGTTTTCTCTTTTTTTTCTGAATTATCTCCAAAGACAATTTTTGTTTAATTCATTGATTTCCTTTCATGCTGCTGGTTCAGTGCCTGGAGACCTTTGGCTGTCCACTTGTTTTAAGTCAGAAGAACTGAATATGTTTATGTTTTCTCTGTTCTTGTTTAAAATTTTTTTACTTTACATTCTCTCTTAGGAGTATGAATTTCTGCCTAGAAACTCTGCAGAGTGGAACTGGAACTGTTGACTAACAGTTTAAAAACATTGTATACAGCATTACATGTTTGGGTACATATGTTAAGAAGCCAGTTAGACTACAGACTCTCACACGTGAGAAGCTTTAATTCTGAGTCACAAGGATCCACTAAGCAAGAAGCCTTAGTTTTCCTCTAATGTTCAGTTTAGTCTTTAGGGACAAATGCTGACTGACTTTGCTTTGGGTGCAGGAGTGAGAGAGGATGATAAAAATATCACTTTTCACTTTCATTCTCTGTGGGTTAGACCAGCAGATTCCTTCTCATCTTGTTTGCTGTCTCCTCATAATTATGTTTGTGTTATGGTCCTCTCTGGCTGTTTTGTCTATCAATATGCTTTTATCCATCTTCATTCTTCCAGAAATGTGTTAAGTTCTGTACTCCATTGTAATAGCCCCCTTCTGTTCTCTTGGCTCTCTTTTTTCTACAGTTATTTCAGTGAATATATTAGTTAGCTAGGGCTGCCATAACAGAATATCACAGACTGGGTGCCTTAAACAACATAAATTTATTTTTTTACAATTCTGGAGACTGGGAGTCCAAGAGCAAGGTGCCAGCTGAGTTGGTTTCTGGTGAGGTCTCTCTCCTTGGCTTATAGATGGCCACCATCTTACTGTGTTCTCACATGGCCTTTTCTCTATTCACACCCATCCTTGAAGTCTCTTCTTCTTCTTATAAGAACACCAGTGCTATCAGATTAGGGCCCCACTCTTATGGTCTTACTTAACCTTAATCACCTCCTTAAAAGCTCTAAATCCAAATATAATCACATTGGGGTTTAAGGGCTTCAACCTGTGGATTTAATCCATAATAGTGGGGCATCTCAGGATACCACCAACTTCAACTGGGCACCCAGCTCCTTGTTTAAGAGCACTGTGCTATGTTGCTGGACTGTTTCGAGGCCTGGCACTCTGTGGACAGGTGCCAGAATCCTTAGGAGAGTAGAACTATTTTAAAAAAGCAGAGAGCAAAACAATAGCAAAAAACAATGAGCAGCAAGAAAAGTATGTATGGAATTATTTGTGACAGTGAGTATATCAGGCAGAAATGCTTTCTTACTTCAACCTTGGGACAATAAAAACATAAATGACTGGATCAACCTGGACAAGAAAGATGCCTTGTAAGTGGGACCACATGGCCTCTTTGGGAAACAGGGAGGGCAGCATGGCAGGCACTGGTGGCTCCAGGATTCTCTTAATATAGATCAGTGAACTGGGAGCCAGGAGCCAGCAGCTGGGAAAGGTAGCAGGTAAAGGACAACTAGGTATTTTCTCTGAACTAGAGGAAAGGATTTGGAGGTGCTGCATTCCAGGGAACCAGCTGTTGGAGCTGAGTCATAAATTGTTGTTCTCTTGTTTCTGACTGTGACCTCACTGTGGCTCTTGCCTGGTGGCCTGGGAAATACCCGTTGCAGTTATCAGGGCCCATGGGCTGGTCAGGCTATCATAAGCTTAGGGACCAGATAGTTACCATCAATAAAAATAACATCTTGGCCAATGGAAGACTCCTTTAGCTGACATCTTTTAGCAAAACTCATTCTTTTCTACAAAAGATTCTTCTGCTCATAAAGATCCTTAATCATGCCTCTAATATGAAATAAGTTCTTTTAAAGTAATCACAAAAATGAAAGAAAAGACATTAAGAAGATAAAATGCTTTTGACTATAAAAAGATGATTGCTTTCACTTATCTCCTAGCAACCCTCTTACTTTTCCATTTCAAGCTCAATATTTACAGGTAGCTTCAAATTATGTCCTGTTTTCTTCCTTATGTTGATGCACTTATTCACAATCGAATTTCACCTTTAAAATAACCATGGTTTGGTATTTTTAGTATCCCAGAATGTTTTTCAAGGTGGTAGAGATTCAGTCCTCACAATTTAAAATCACATATAATTTTGTATTACAGACCTTTCTCTACTTATGTCCCAATAAACCCATCATTTAGTTGAAAATATCATCAGTCAAAAATGCTGTGGAGCTAAAAAAAAATAATACTTTTCCTCCTCCCTTCTAAGTTCTTCTAGCTGAGCTAATAATCAAATTAAGAGAGACAAATTAACAGGAGAAAATCAAAGTTTTAATATATGCATATGAGGAATTCACATAAACATTAAAATTCCAAAGACAGTGAGGCAATATTTGATATATAAGACATTTTTGGACAAAGGAGAAGATGAAGGGTGAGAAACAGAGTATTAGGTTTCATAAGTGAGAATGGGTGAT
The DNA here is from genome assembly GCF_000325575.1 of Pteropus alecto. Classification (NCBI taxonomy): domain Eukaryota; kingdom Metazoa; phylum Chordata; class Mammalia; order Chiroptera; family Pteropodidae; genus Pteropus; species Pteropus alecto. Next base: position 20,349,803 of record NW_006494612.1, on the reverse strand, counting down.
TTAAAGGTAGGAACATACATGGCAGGCAAATTCTTCTGGGCAACTTGAAAACAATGGGACGCGGTCCTTGGAGTTTTCCTAGCTAAAGCTAGGATGAAGATTCTTAAGGCGATTAAGCCAAGATTCCCTTTCTAAAGCATATTTTTCTGTTTGAATTGCTTGGTCAGGAAAGGGGAGGGCAGTGTCAAAGGTTCTTTCTGAGTCTTGTTTCTTATACCTAACCTACCAAACATTATAGCTTACTTAGCCTAGTCTACCTTAGAAGTGCTCAGAACATTTATATTAGCCGAATATAAGTGGGCAAAATCATCTAATGCAAAGCCTGTTTTATAAGAAAGTATTGAATATCTCATGTAATTTATTGAATACTATACTGAAAGTGAAAGGCAGAATGGTTGTGTGTTGGTTGTTTACCCTCATGATAGCGTGCCTGACGGGGAGCTGCAGCTCATAGCTGCTGCCCAGCGTCAAAAGAGAGTATCATACCACATGTCGCTAACATGGGAAAAGATCAAAACTCAAAATTTGAAGTATGGTATCTACTGAATGTGTATCACTTTCATACCATTATAAAATTGAAAAATCTAAGTCAAATCATTGTAATTTGGGACCATCTTTATAAATATAGAAAGAAACATACAAGACTATTCAAATTGTCTTAATTGGAACTTTGTTCTAACTCTGTTTGTATGACCTAGAATTTTCAAATTTGTTCACTTTATAAAGATTTTTGTTTAAATATAAAAGCATTTTGGGTATTTTATCTTCACAAATTTCTAAATGTTCTTACCTCTGTCTTTATAATTTATATGGCACTGAATAAAAAGCAGAATATACAGTTTTCCTATTTTGGGGTACATTTCTCAACTCTCCAATGCTATTGTTAGTTCTTTGGGGATGGGATTGTTCCACAGTGACCTTGAAGCTCATAAGCAAATATTTCTTAAGCACCTGCTATATACTAAACTCTGTGTGTGGTATTTAGGATACAGTGACACATCAATTGTCATAGTCCCCATTAGCCATTCATAGTGCAAATAGAAATACAACACAGAAAGCTAATATCAGCATAGCATAGATCCCCAAATGGGGATATAGGACAACAGTTCTCAAAACTTCTGATCTCTTGACTACTTTACACTCTTAAAAATTAATGAGGGCTCCACAGAGCTTTGGCTTATATGAGTTACATCTGTAAATCTATCAATAATCAAAACTGAGAATTAAAAAAAAAACGTATTGATTAATTTTAAAATAATAAACCCCTTGTATATTAGCCTCACAAACATATTTTATGAAAAATAGGTGTATTTCTCATAACAAAAAAATTAGTGATAAGAGCGACATTATATTTTTAGAAATTTTTTTAGTATTTGGATTAATAGCAGACAGCTAGATTCCCCTATCTGTGTCTGCATTAACTATATCACAGTAAGTTGCTCTGTTTGAAGTATATGAAGAAAATCTGGCTTCATGCAGATATGAGATGGGAAAAGCTAGGGATATTTTAATAGCCTTTTCAGGTAATCATGTATATTCTTCTTTGATAATACGTCAAAATTCAACAAGTAGCAGTTTCTTAAAGAAGTTTAGTTGCAATGTGGAATCTAACGCTGTATCAGTGAACTTTTTGTACTATTTTGTATTGAACTCCATCAGTCTATTTTACATTTGAATTAATCATTTTTCCATGTATGATTTTGTAACACAGTGCATTGATTGGAAAATACTGTTTTGCTTAGTTATGAAGAATTTTCCAATGTTGACACATTTTATATATTTTAAAAGTCATTAATATTAACATTGATCTAATCTCATTACTGATTAGAAATGTCTTCAGGAATTGGGAAGCTGTCAAATTCATGGTGGCAGATACATGTTTACTAAAATCCTAATTTTTAATGATTAATTTATCACTGGCAACAAATATTGACAATTGTTTTTCCTGTAGTAACTGGCTTACTTGGTTCATTTTTGAGAAAATGTCTGCCAAGTATCCAAGTCTGAATAATCACAGTTTATTATTCTTTCAAGTTAAAATGGTGTTCCATGAAAAAAAAAAAAAACAGCTAGTTCAACTTGCAACTCAGATATCATGCAAATCTTTAAGACAACTATCAAACATCAATGTGCAGCTGCAGTGCTTTATGTGTATACCTCACTAGGTCACTCAGAATTATAAAGATTGTACTTGAGGGCTGAGATGTAACAAAATTTATAAATTTCACTGTGAGTGCATAGTAGTGAAGACTACAGTGACTATTAATACATTTTGGTGCCACTGCCTTGATTCATGTTGGCCACCAGCTGTTTTACTAACCACTGCTTTGGATCATGAGTACAAATGTTGACACAGTGAAAAAAGCAAATAATATAGTATAAAAATATTATTATCCTTGTGGACCTCATAAAATTTTCTTGGAGAATTTGAGAACCACTGCTTTAAGAGAACAAAAGAGAGGCATTTAGCCAGGCTAGGGGCAATGGGAAGAGGATTTTGGAAGGGCTAGGGGCAATGGGAAGAGAAGGGTGAGAGATTAGCTCATGGATGAGATGATTCTCCAATAGAATCCTAGAGGATAAATAAGAGTTATTAAGTTATTAAGTTATTAGGGGTTATTAAGAAGTTATTAAGGAGTTATTTTTTCATTAAGTTTATTGGGGTAACATTGGTTAATACAATTACATAACTTTCAGGTGTACAGTATAATTTCACATCTGTATATTCTATAATTTCACATCTGTATATTCTATTTCCTTCACCAACTTCACCCTCCCCCTACCCTCCTATATTTGACCCCTTTACTCCATCTACCTCCCATTAAAGAAGGTAGGGGATGGTGTATAAAAATGTACTACTTTTATATCACTCTATAATAAATTATTACAAACTGAATGGTTTAGAAACAACACCTATTATCTCACAGTTCTGTAGATCAGAATTCCAGGCATGGCACAGCTAGCTTCTCTGCTTAGGGTCTCACCAGGCTGAAAAAAAGGTGGCAGTTTGGCTGTGTTCTCTTTATGACTCTTAAGGTCTTCTTCCAGGCTCATGTGGTTGTTGGCAAAATATAGTAAGTTGTAGTTTAAGAGCAAGGTCTTTCTTTTCTTCTGGCTGTCAGCCAAGGCCTGTTTTTAGCTGCTAGAGGCTGTCTGAGATTTCTGCTATGTAGCCCTCCCCCAATTATGGCAGTTTCTTCAAAACCAGCAGGCAAATTCTTTCCCTCCCAGTCTCCATTTTTCAGAAGGAGCCCAGTCCATTTTCAGGGCTCAACTATAGCTCAGGCCCACCCAGGATAATTTCTCTTTTGATGAACTCAAAGTCAACTTTTTTGGGAACTTCATTTATTTCAAATAATGAAAACTAATCATGGGAATTAAATTTATTATATTTACAATCCCACTCACATTTAAGAGGTTAGAAATGGTGTGTACACCAGGGGACGAGAATCTTGCAGGAGCATCTCAGAATTCTGTTTACCACAGGACACAAGAAGTCAGGCAGAGATATAGAAATGGGGACACATTTTTAGTAGGAGCTAAGGGTGGGGTAGGGAAGAAAAGGTTTAGAAAAGGGGAGGGAAATTATCCACTTTGAAATTGTCCTGCTGGCTTTTCCCCAGGCTGTCATACTGGGTTGCCCTCTCCAAATTTTCTATCTTCTGCATTGGTGCTGCTTTGTGGTCTCATAAGGATGGCTCTGAAGGAGAGATGAGCTATCTTTCCAATTTCATGGAGAAACTTTCCTGAACTGTGTTAAAAGTAAGTCTCAGCTGTCAGAGTTTACTTAATTTAGAAGAGAGAAAGGTCTTTCTGACCTCAGGCAACAAATGGCGATTCAACACAAAATCAATCCATTGAAAGGGTTCTTCCAGATTTAATACCTCAGAGGCTCAGTCTATGCTAGGAGAGTTGTGATTATCTGTGTCCGCCTACGCCCCTGCCTCCCAGCTCCAGATGATCTTCCCACACAGAAACAGAAAGCATCCTCATCAAGACATTGCTTTTAATTAAAGTCCCTTGTCTTCTCAGAAGTCTTGGAAGACTCCTGAAAGTCTCTCAGATAAAACTAGAATTTCTGATTATGGATTTTGAGGTCTCTGACTAGAGGTGCCTTTATTCCCAGCCCATCTTTTTCATTTTTCAGGCATCGTTTTGTTGATTACAAAGCATCAAGATGACTGTTGTGTCACTGCAACCGTCGGCATCGCTTGAGGTAGAGAAGGTGAAATGAAAGACAGTGCCAAACCTAGTTGTCTTCAGAAGCACCTCAGAAGGACCTTTGAACTAGACATAAATGAGAGAAAAAAGTTACCTTTTCTGTGAAATCATAGTGCTCTCCTCCTTCAAATCAATTCTTGTGTCATATTTTAGATGGCTTTTCAGAATGGTTCAATTTAGCACAAGTTATTTGTAGACGTTAGAAAGGAATGCAGAGCACAAACAAGAAACAACTGACTGAATAAAAACAAAGCAGGGCAATAAAAAATCTATTTTTAGAATGTCCTCTGATCTTTAATCATAAATAAAAGTAGAGCTACATCCAACAATTCCTCCCTTTTGAGTCTAATTATTTTCTCTCCAGCTCTTCATTATCTTCCTTCCTTTCCTCCCTCCTTTCCTTCCTTCCTTCCTTCCTTCCTTCCTTCCTTCCTTCCCTCCTTCCTTCCATTTCTTCCATTTCTTCCATTTCTTCTTGGTCCCATTGGTCATTTAACAGTATGTTGCTAATTTCCACTTTATGAATTTTCCATGTTTTCTCCTTTTGTTAATTTCTACTTTTACATTATTGTTGTTAGTAAAGATACTTTGTATTATTTCAGTTTTTAAAATATATTTAGACTTGTTTTGAGACCTAACAAATGGTCTATCCTGGAGAATGTTATGTGCACATGAGAACAATATACATTCTATTGTTGCGTGGCATGTTTTGTATATGTTTGTTGGGTCTAAATAAAAGTGGGGTACTGAAGCATCCAACTATTATTGTGGGATAGGCTAAAAAAAGGTATGTCTGAATCTATCATCTGAAAAATTCTCTAGGTGTTCCTTCCTTCCTTCCTTCCTTCCTTCCTTCCTTCCTTCCTTCCTATAAGTACTGATGGTGCTTGGAATTGGAACTATAGAGATTAATATAAATAAGAGTCTCTCCTATCAAGAAGGGTAATTTCTAGAGGGAAAGGCATGTAAAAATATGTCACAATTCAGTGTGATTCAAAGGAGCAAATGGTTACTTCTTCCTCAAGGACGTCGTAGTTAGCAGTCTCCACAGAGGATTCTGCTTTTCAGCTGGGTCTGAGAGAATGAGTATTTTCCAGATAGACTGGTAGAAGGGTTTTCTAGGAAGGGGGTCAGTATGAACAGAACACATAACTTCAGAACATTGGCAAGTAATTATCTATTCAACTTTAATTGGTTGTATCCAGTTACCTAGATAGTCATTTATACGCTACTACATTCTAGAAAGAATTTAAGGCCATTTATAAAATACATGTGCTACAATAAGATAAATAAAAATGAAAAGATAAGTGGGTAAGTAAATCAGGACAGAGGAAAGCTAGGAGTAGGAAAAATGAGATGAATTTAGTATACAAAATGTGCACTTGCCAGAGAAGACCATAGATTTGGATCTAAGCCTTTTGGTGCCAAACCGGAAAGAGAAACATGCAATCATTTACAACATTTAGTGTCCACAGGATCAGATGAGCTAGTCGTTCAGGAGCAACACAACTATTGTTGTGTGGAGCACAAAGAAGAATTTCTCTCACAGGTCTGCGCAAAGAAGACATTCAGTAATTCTTGGAATGATACCCTCAACAGCATTTCAATAGTGATACAGGCCTGAGGCCTCACAGAACTATTTCTTATAATGCCTTCCAAGGTAAGCTAATGACATATTTCCACAGTGCCAGTGAGCAAAAGTATTTCTACATTGTTTAAGGTTAAAAATTTTGTCAAGCCTTCTTACTGTTTCTTTCTTCTCCCACCCCCTTTTTAAAGCCAAGTTAGAGGTTGAGTTATATGCACTTTAAAATATTTTCCAGGCTAAATTTCTTGCAGTGATGCTATATGGTGTATATTTAATTGACCATTGATCTGCATGCTAGCTGCTTTTATAATTCTTTCATTGAGTTTTAAAATTTATGCTTATAATGGTCTCATCAAATTATCAGTTGTTTTATGATTATTTGCCCTATTTCTTCTATTAGATAATGAAATCCTTGCAATGGAGGCAGTGGGATCCACAGCACACTCTTTAGAAGCTCAACCTGCAGTGGGTCTCCAACTGGTGTAGCTGGCTGACTGCTTTGGGTGACATTATCTAGTATTTAGTTGTTTCCTTTTTCTATCTCTAAAAATGAAATTTCTAATTTCTTTTATCTTTTCTGATCTTATTGTCCTTGAAAACATTAATTCTAGTACATTAATTTTTTGATTCAGAAACTCTTGCAACTTTTATTTGACTATCCCCTCCAAATTTAACACATTTAAGAGGTATCTAAAAATAAAGATAAGAAATATTCCAGATACCTAAGAGAAGGAAATAATAATAACCTTGATTATTTTCAAATGTGAACATTTATTCAAGTGTAAATCTAAAATGCTTTAATGGTAAGATAAAAGGACCTATTACTTTCGGTGTTTAAATTTAATTCTGCAACATTAACAAACCATTTTAGTTTTATATTGTAATTTCTTTCCACCTAGACTTGTTTTACAAGTCTAGAATGCTTTTTAAAAAGTAAATATCATATGCTATTCTAAAATATATCTAAATATGTCAACTCTAAGTTAAGCAGTAAGTAGGACTATACATGAGAGAGCCAAAATATTTTAGAAATGTAATGCATCAAAACAAAAAACAATAGGAAGCTCTGTCATAAGGTTTCACTGGGTAGCAATGCTAAGCTATAATCTCAGCTGTACAAAGGTCTGAAGGCTGGGCTATTTATAAAATGATTGCAAAATGATACACCACAAACCTGTTTCTCTATGGGAGTTCAGCTGTAGGGCAATGCTTTTCTTCTGTGATGGCCTTAGCATGCCATCCAAAAGAACGCTGTCTGGTGATGAGCATACTTGTCCTAAAGTTCTCCTGGAGAACTTATTTTACTAAATATTGACAGGATAACATTTAGAAAATTATTAAAGTGCTTCTGTGACCTTTTTCTTAGGATAGAAGAAGGGGGAGATGAGAGAAAGTCAGATTTTTATAGTAGGAATATCAAGAAGAAAACTGGAATAACATTCAGATTCTTAGAATTCTGCAGCAAAGCAATCTCCCTGAGAGGCAGGTATTGTCAAGAGAAAAGGAATCAAGTTCCTTTGGATTCTCACTTTGTACATTCACAACCAAGCATGTGGTCCCATATGCACAGCATTAACTTTGTACTCACACCCCAAACACCTTAGGAAGAAGAGCAGAGGGTAGATGGATAGAAATGAGACATTTTCATTCAAGAGAGATTAAAAGCAACCAAACGGGTTATTTAATCACTGTCTTTTCAATTCTTTCAGTGATTCCACAGTAAGAAATGAATTTTGCACTAAGAATCAATACATATACACATAAACAATATATAGGTGCACTTGTGCATGTGTATACACACAACTAAAATACATTTCATCAAATAATGCTGACTCTGTCATTCTGGTATCTGATATTTTAGTCTATTCCTTTTTTTTTTTTTAAATCAATGATGGTGACAATGCACTAAATTAAAAATCATGACTAACTAATGGGTCATGCCCATCGGTTTGAAATAGCACTTTAAATTTGGGCTTGCTTTAAGCTATAGTTCACACTTTACATTTAGCTCATTTTTTTTTTCCTGCTAGCTACCATGTGGAGGCTGAGAGGCAATATCTAAATAAGAATAGAGAAAAAAAAAAACAAAAGAAAATTGATATTTATGATATATCTAATTTGTAGTGTGAATGAAATTTCATGACCCCATCTCTTAAGCTTCTCTTTCCAATAACACATTATTCCTTTTTTCCCTAATGTTAATTAATTCAATTAATTCATTCACTCATTCACTCATCATAGAATGTATTGACCTACTCTCACATACCAGGGACTGTTTGCAGCCTTGAGGATAAGTGGTGATTAGATAGACAGGAGCAGTTCCATGGAGCTTATATTCTATTAAATCAATATCTGCACCAACCCACGATGGCTTTAGGAAAAACAAAGCTTCCAGGAGGCGGTATTCACTTTTCAAACACACTTATGCAAGGTCATAATTTTAACTTTTCCCTCGGAATTTTAAAGGAAACAGTATGAGGCAGAAAAAAATACTAATGGAGTCAGAACCCAGTATCAGCCTAACCAGTGAATTCAGTGTGACTTTCCTGGGGAGGAGGAGGAATACTTTGTTTATTGAGCATAATTTATGTGCACTCTGTCATGAATTTTACAATGGCCCTATGAAATAGGCATTATTATTTATCGTCTCTAAATGGAGGAAATCAATTTAGGGACTTGCATAACTTGTTAGGTTCACATAGCCTGTGAATGGTTGTTGTGACAGCCTTCAACTATTAGCTTGAACTAATACATTTATATTAGAATTTTGTATCACTGGATACTGCTTATTGCAGTTACTGTTATTTCCTGACTGATACAAAAGATTTCAGTGTTTTAACATCTGGATTTGTACCAGCTGAAAATCAGCTCTGGAATTTCAGTTCTTGAGTCCCTGAATTATCTTATTAGATTTACTTTTTAATTTCTTCTCACATACCTGATATTCAGCCAAACTGAACTATTTGTTCTGCCCCAAACACTTCCACTTGCTACTTTACAGTCTCTGCTCATGGTTTTCTCTCCATTGAAAATTTTTCTACCATCTTTACCTGTTGAATTTCTTCTCTTTCATCATAATCTGCCTTAAATGCTATTTGTCTGTTTCATACCCACTAAGCCATCCATCCAACCATCTATATGGTATTTTATGGTATTTACGATGTACAAAGTACAGTCAAAGAGAAAAGAAATACAATGATGCCACTTGTTTTATGAAACTTTCTGAAAACCCAACCTGATGAAGATTTTCCCTCCTCAGATGAAGAACTTGTGGAACTTTACATATTTCATCTTATATTATGGCTCATTCTGAAGTTAGTGGTCTGGTCTGGAAACTATTTCAGGCAGAGATGTTTTGTATTCATTTTTAATCCCTTTTACTATGGAGTATATTATCCTGCACAAAATGATCAGTTTAGGAATATCTGCTTCACATACTCCACTAGCAATCTTAACATGAGTTAAATGTAGATGATTGGTTTGAATAGAACATGTTTTCAAAAGCTCTGCACCCAGAATTGTCAAGCATTTAGCAGAAGTTCAGTATGTTATGCAATGCAACTGCATCATCAGTTTTACTTATAACTACAGAAAAAATATACATAATTAGATTGTAAATGGAAAGAAATAAAATGCATATAATTTTATGCCATTTTACAAGTTGAAAAAATTGAAAAGCAAAAAAAGAAAAGAACATTTGGGTAATGAGAGAGCTTTGTTAAATTGCTGAACTTTAGGAGTCAAGAATGGATTGGATTTTTCATCTCGGTTTTCATAAGCCTCATAAGAACATCTTTCCTGACTCTCCCTTCCTGACCCATTCCCAAACCAGATGACTAGATCTGCAGATCTCTTTCAGGAAAATATTTCAGAGATTATTTGAAGTAGTGCATACTAATCTCTTAAAATATTTCTTACTAATGTTATTTTTGTTAATTCATTTTTTTAAACATAAAAAAAAATCATTTTGAGATTAAAATAACTTTAAAATTCCAAGGAACTTCACAAAGCATCCAAAATAAGCAAAATAGAAATGTGTTGGAAATTCTAAAGAGGAAAAAGGTGCATTTTCCTACCAAGGATTTCTCATTAAGCATAGTAAGCTCTTCTGAATAAGCTGTTTTTCACATGTCAAACATGCAAACAAGTTATCTAAACTTATTGTGGTAATCATTTCAGAATATATGTAAGTCAAGTTATTATGCTGTACACTTTAAACTTACACAGTGCGGCTTATCAATTATATCTCAAAAAAAAATCCACCAAAGCAAATAAAGAGGGTATTCGAAGTACTCTTGGCTCTTCTTAAAAATAAACAACAGCAACAACGACAACAAAAAAAATAAGCATCAATGGCTTATAAATTCCCATTGATCATTGTGACTTATGTTATTGACAAAGCTATTATAGCCAATGTGCCAGTCTGTGCCTACAGTTCTTAGTGACATGTTGCTAATGCATTTCATTGGGCTCTTCCTGTTTTTCTTTGGAGTGATGCATAGTTTTGCCATATAAACGTCAAGATCAATGCATGACTATAGATAATGGCTAATAATTGCATATTTTATGTCTTTATGCTAGGCAGAATAATGGCCCCTCAAAGATATCCATTTTCTAATCTCTGGAACCTGTGAATATGCTACCTTACATGACAAAGGGGACTTTGTCTGACCTACAGAACTGTGGGTTAACACTTTTTTGTTGTTTTAAGCCACCAAATTTGTAGTAATTTGTTACAGCAGCAATAGATAACTAATATAGTCCCTTTCTAAGGTGACCCAAAGTTCTTCGCAAAGAAAATGAGCAGAAGTTGAGGATTAATTTCCTCCCCTTCTCACAGTGACATACAGAGGAGTAAAACGGAAAAGGTTTCTGCCTTTGAGGTGAGCAGGAGGAGACAATTTTCAAGGTTCCATTTGCAAGAGGCTTTAAGTGTCATAATATAGAATTTGGATCATGAGTATAGGCTCTTAAGGATATAAATTTAGATATTTATATGACAGTTAAAAATTTTTAACCACAATTCTTTAACCACTTTCAGTTTACAGAGGAACCCTGAAGATTTACATTTAAGAATTTGCTTGCAAAACAGATTAATCATCAAACATACATTTGGAGAATATGCTTCTCTATTGTCCTTCCCTAACTCACCATTAAAATTCCAGAGTTGCTGAATAAAAGATGAATATGGGGCACAGGAAGATGATTATGGATAAGTTTTTAAAATAAATCTCATACCCAGTACTCCATTTCAAAGTTAACAAATCTTCTTCGTACTCCAATATGGAAAATATTGCAGTTTATAATAAATGAGCAGAGGTGCAGAAGAGACCATGATAAATCTAAGCCTGCTCTTGGGAACCACTGAACTTTGAAGCCGATGTGAAAAGATATCTTAGAAGTCGACCAGTCTAATTCCCTCACTTTATGGAAGCTCAGGAAGGCTAAGACACTTACTCAAGTTCTAACAGCTATTCAGTGACAAGGCTGGTAATGAATTCACTCCTGGTTTCTGTACTTTCTTCTTCATCACACTGTACCTCCATCTTTTCTCCTGCTTGAATATCTCCTAAGTTAAATCTACCATGAGGACCTGTCGATTCTTCTTTAGAATTTTCTCTTAGATTTATTCTTTCTTCATCCCCCGCATATCTTCCTCATTCAAGCCTTAATTTACCACAATTGCCCTCTAACTAGTTTCTCTCAGCCCAGTTTACCTTTTACTTTACCACCAGGCTGATCTGCCTAAAACACCACATTCCTCATTCCGCTACAGAACTTCCAGGACCCTTCACAGATGACATTCAAACGCTACTCTGACATTCAGTCTCCTGTATTATCTGGTCTTTTTTATCCATCTATTTTATCTCTTGATTCCCAACACGAGTTCTCTGTGCCAGCCAGGATGGTCACCTTACTAACTTACACAGGCTCCTACATTACACAGGCTTACCTCTACTCTCCTACATTGTTCGCACCATTTTCACGGTCTGAAGTATCCTTTCTTCTATTCTGCCTGCAAAAGTTACATCAACTTATTAAGCCTGTCTTAACACCTTATTTCTTACTTTGGCCCTTTCCAATAACTAACTGTTAGGTAGCTAGTCAGACACGAGTGACAGGGGAACAAAGGAATAGGAGCACAGCCTAGAGACCACTCAAATAACACTCTATTGGTAGTTAGAGAATCCCTCCTGCATCCCCAGAGACAAAAGACAGGAGGCTCATAGTCTTAGCTGGCCTAATCTGGCTACAGACACCTGCGCAGAAGGTACTACCCTAATTTGCCTACAATTTAAGCTTCATTATAGTACTATCTTTATGCCTGGAAGTTCATGAATCTCATTATAATAACCTGAATTTTGGGTACACACATGAACGCTAGGCAAAGAGTTAAGTAGCAGCCAAATGTCAATCAAAATGACCTCACTTGCCAATCACCTAGGAATGCCTTGGGAACCACCCATCATGGCCCACTTCTGGGTCCTCTTTTTGTGGCCCCTTTGTGTTGGTTGTTGTGTTTACAGCAATGGGACCATGTGCCTCCTTGGGGAATACTTTGTCTTTCTCCATGTGCCTCCTTGGGGCATTTTTTGCCTTTCTAAAATATGCTCTTAATAAATTTTTTCTAAATATCACTGACCTGTGATTCTTCACTACGTTAATGAGGAAGAACCGAGGAAAAATGCTAACTATGCTTCTGCGCTGTTATCTTTCTCCCTCCCCACTGCTGTTGGAGTTACGTCAGACTCCACCAAACTCCACCAAATTCCGATCAGCCCCAATGATGACACAACCACAAAGAATACTTCCTCTCCTGAGTACTTTTAGCAGGCATTTTCATGAATTACATTTTAGCACTTTATCTAGTTGATCTCGTCTTTGTACATAGCCTCTTTCTTGCTGTTTCTTATATATTGGGAAGATGGATCCATTTCACAGGACAGATGTCAGGTTTCAGAACTGATTTGTGAGTCATCAGTGAATCATTGGTGGTTGATGCCCTGGATTGGATGATGTCCCTTTCGGAAAGTCTCAGTGAGAAGACTGAGGACGGAACCTGATAAAGGGAGAAAAGAAGACCAGGAGCTGGAGAGAGATTTTGAAAGAGAGGTCATGGTTAGTCAGTGGAAGGGAAACCAGGGAGAGGATATTATTGAATGGCAGAAGAAGCACGTTGCCAAGAATGCTCTCTGCATCAAAAGTCTTAAATGTTATTGCCTTTATTTAAAACAAAAGGTTTCATGAACCACTAGATAAATTTTGGATTTACATTAGATTTCTCTGAAAACCAATGTATGTAAGATCTCTTATAGTAGAAAAATATTAATGTGAAACTGCAATTTAGATAATTCTTATGTTAAAGATGATTGAAGATATGGTGTTTATTCATGTTTCAAATATTTAATTAAAATAAATGGGATAAAAAGGCAAATTTCTTTGGGTCAAATAATTGGTTTAAGAACAAAAAAAAGAGAGAAAGAGAAAATGATTTAGGCAGCACAAAGTGGAGGACAACTATGCTGTTTATTATAACTACACAGCAGGTTGTTGCCAAATTACTTCTCCCACCATGGAACAATTTAGTCTGTTCCGACTATTCCTTCAGGGAGACAAGCTGCTAATTGCATACATCTTAGCGCTGACCTTAAAAAAAGTGCTGTGGCATTGAGAGCAACCAAATTACTTGTGTTTGATTTATTATGCCAGCTAATTAGATGAGCCTTTGACTCAATGATAGTCTAGTTTAATTGAGTAAATAGACTACCTACAGAAAGCAACCAAGTCATCTGCCATTATAGGTAAATAAAGAGTCTAAAGATGCTCCTCAAAAACCCGAATAAGGCAGTACACTATCACATTCTCACTATCAAGAGAGAATAATTAGAGCCACGAATCATTATAGAGCTGAGTCTAGATTCCCCAGATGTATTCCATCGGAGGTTTAGCTGGTGCAGCATTTATTCTCAATATAGCCAACTACTTCAATTAAAGAACATTAGATAACCATTGAACTACCCATTTAACACATGATTTTGCCAGAAACCAAAAGACAAACATTACAACTTCCATATTTGCATACAGAACTATTTTCTATTTTTTATCTCAAAAACAGTTGATCAAAAGGCACAGTGACATGCTCCATGTTACACTCTCTTATTGGAAGATAAAGGATACATCAATATTCTTAGTTTTTAACATAAAATTCAGATCAGAAAGCTTTTGTTGTCTGTGGAAAACTAACTAAAAATAGCTACCATTAATGCTGCAGTGGGTTGAATAGTAAGTATCCCCCTAAAATTCATGTTCTCGTAGAACCTTAGAATGTAACCTTATTTTGAAATAGGATCTTTGCAGGTCCAATTAGTTAAATTAAAATGAAGTCATACCGGATTAGGTTGGGTCCTAAATCCAGTAACTGGTGTCCTTATAAGAGGTGAGGACACTCAGAGACATAGGGAAAAAGATGGTCTGTGTTTTGCCTTTTAATTACATTTTTAAGAAGTCTAGGGCATCCACTCACAAATGCCATCAGTATGTCCCCAGCCCCTCCAAATGCTTCCCGTGTGAGCTCAGACATTTCCTTTGAGCATTGCCTTTGACGAATGTGCTCAACTGCCCAGGAAATGTGATTTCTTTTCTATGACTTTCCCAACCCTTAAAGGTTGTGTAACAGTCTTGAGCTGAAGAAATAAGCCTACTGGAGGACTGAGTTACTACATAATGCGGGTGGTGGGCACCCAAGAGCCTTTGAGGACTTTCCTTAGATAAAGGCTTTTACTTTCTATTGTTTTAGGAAGTTGTATTTCTTAAAGCATGACCTCTAAGTTCACTGCTTTAGTATTTTTTCAAGAGTCTTAGCCACTTGGTCTCTATTTAAGATCTTTGTGTCTGGAAATGGGTCTCTGAGTTTCGAGATCATTGGTTTGATAGGGCAAAAGATCGCTGCTCTTTTCTATGCCACCCAGTATAGTGTGATGGCTCTAGGTACAGCTCACAGGGCCAAGAGGGTATGTGTTCAAAGCTTGCTTGTTTGCTTTCTGCCTTTTAACATATCACTTAATATCTTCCACCTCAGTTTCTGTCCACCTTACATGGTTACTGTAAATTTTAAATGACTTTAAACATACATAGGGCATATAACAGCACCTATCATCTTATAAACAGCAAATACATGTGATCTCTTATTATCAATCATATGTATTACATCTCAGAGTGAGATGCTCATTATACTCATCTACTAGTGAGTAGGCAAATGTTAAAGCCAGTGAGTGGTATTCAGTGTTCTTGTGATTCACCTCTGTCTACCTATTTTCAGAGAGCTGTATTGGAGGTAGGGATGGTGATGCTACACTGGGAGAAAAATGAGAACCATCATCTTAAAACTTTTCGTGATATGCTATTATGCAGTGTGATCAAGTAACAAATGTCTAGTATTTTAGTTAGTAGAGAAATGTCATTGAATGTGCATATGAATTGTTAAAGATTACAGTAAAGAAAATAAAGAAATCTTTTCCTTGCGTATCTGACAAAATATGTATATAAAAGGCTTACATGGTAAGATAATTTGTTCTGATGAGACACAGAGAAAAACTTTGAAGTATTGAGTAAAACAAATCATTGCTCCTGGTTTCTAGTAAGGGGAAAGTCATCATATTCCATAGTATTCATTTACCACATGAGTATTCATTCAGTCATTTAATTCATTCACCCACTCATTCATCCAATGAAATATTTAGCCCCAACTATGTATCATGTATGGTTCCAGGTCCTCAAAATTCAAAGATGACTGAGATATTGTTTCTGGACTCAAGAAATTCATTAAAAAGCAAAACAAAACAAAACAAAACAAAAGAAAACAGGTGTAGGAAGAGGTGATCTCAGTGGCCCAAGCCCAGCATATGACCTAGACAAGATGTCTTCTGCCATAATGTCCAAGATTGATTTCCCAGTGGGATGAAGTGCATTGTGACTATCTGCAGAGAAGAATTTTCATATGAAATAAAGCCAGAAGAATGTCCATGTCATGCTTTATGTCATTCTTGAATGCTGGAGCTTGTACAAGGGCGTGGAGCCAATCAAAAAGTGGAGATGCCCTTCTGCTTAAGATTGACTCCCTCCTCCATTCAGTGACTTCTTGTGCCTTTGTGATTTTTAAATATAGAGTCCATGTCTTGAGCAGAAATCCCACAGCAGGGGGATTTAGACTGCCATGGCAGGACACACCAGCGGGTCTTATCTCCACGAGAGTTACTGAAACAGAAGCAGTGGGGAACTCAAGGTGGTAATGTGAAGCAAATGGGCAGCAGAGAAGGTTGGGCAAGGGAGATGATGAAACTATAAATGCATTGAATTGAGTGTCTTTGGCTTTTCCCAAAAAAAAAAAAAAAAAAAAAAATAGAACCTATGTTCCTAAATTAGATAATTTCAGCTTCTAAAGATTTAAAGATATTGACTAACAAGACTGTTTATCTTGCTATCCTTGTCTACATCATGATGTTAGTTTTTTAGGGATTTTAATTAAGATTAATTAAGATTATAGAATAAAGTTGAATGGCTGATGTGTTGACCAGGGTCCCACAAGAGAGCAGATGGTATACCCAAATTAAGATAATTTGAGGAAATTTAATAAACAGACTAATAACAAAAGTGTGGACAGGGTACAGGGAACCACAGGAAGAATGAAGGTACCTAGGGCTGGGACAGTGGGGCTGTTAATGACTTCTAGGCTTGAAGGGATGAGGGCGCACAGTGGTTACCAGAAACCAGAAAGAGAGTCATGCAGAGTAGGGCCTCTTGAGGGGAACAGTGACTTTTCACAGCCAACCTGAATTATCTTACAGGGAGAGAGTCAGGGTAATAAATACCTTGACCTCATTCTTTTCCCTTCTTGCAACTTCCTGCTAGTGATTCCCATTGCTGAACCTAAACAGAAGCCAGAAAACGTGGGAGTCTGTTGATGCATTTCATACAGCTCAGTCTCCATGGGGAAGAGTGCAGAGAGAGAAGAAGGGAGAGTAGATCTGAAGACTCAAATGAAAGCTACAACAGTTGGTTTTTGTAAACTTCAGTGACGGTGTTTTCCGTGGATAGCAGTAGTGGAACTAGCAAGTTTAAATACTATAAATCCATGAAGCATATGGTTCAGTGACGGAATGGTGTCATAGGCTTTTTTGCCCATACAATAGCAGTAATTTCAAAATAGTCTTTTACTTGTTTTTCTTGAACATGCTGAAGACTGAGTAGATCAAAAAAAATAATTCTTAAATGTTATATTTTAATTATTTTT
>NW_006494612.1:20308168-20332642 GCF_000325575.1 Pteropus alecto | reverse complement strand
GCAATTGATTCCACATTTTGCCAGTTGTCCAACCCTCTTTCCCGACATCCACCTGCTGTTCTTCAATACAAAAGCCCCCAATCCTTTGATCTGCTAAGGTAGGGGGGACCCTTGTCAGAGGGTGAAAGGGGGAAAGCCTGTGGGAGTGGCAAATGGGCTAGGGTTATAGTAGGCAGGAGTGGGTACAGATTCAATATAGCCTAATAGTTTTATCCCATTTTATAAGCACAGGAGGTACCTAGTAAGGGTGAGCAGTCAAGCTCTGGTGAACTGTGCCAAAGAATTTTCTGGGTTTATGGACCTAATAATGATAACCTCACCTGCACCTCTGAGATAAGGCAATAAATGAGTCCGTCTTTAAAAAAGATTTTCTGAAGTCAATGCCATTTAAGGCAAAGCATACGATCACTTAAATGATTAACCTGAGAATTTATTCACAAATGATAGTCATCCTGCTAGTTAAGAAGGCCTGAAGCAGGAGTTGGCTGCAGCTGTACTGGCCTTTCTCTCTTCTTCTAGATCCAGAGGTGGAGTAAACAACGTTGTGAAAGCAAGTGGTTGTCAAAATCCTTATCATCACATAGAGTTCATAAGGAATGAAATCCCGGGACAAGGCAAAATCAATGACAGTTGGGCTGACAACCTCTAGTAACTGCCATAATAGATTTCTTTTTGAAAAATAACTACAACAGTTATAGATATGTGTGCTGGTATTTGCATTTACTCCTCCAATTCAACTACTGTTTACCAAAAAAAATAACACATTTGAAAATGTGACCTTAGAAAAATGTCTGTCCCTTATTGAGAGCCTATCTTATGACAGTAACTGTGATGTATTTTCTAGTTTTGAACACAGGCAGCTTATGTGGTGTGTGTGCAAATATTTCCATTTTACAAGTGAGCAAAGTCAGACTTAGAGACATTATGCAACTTGCCCAAGTTGGCACACCTGGTAAGTGGCAAAATAAGATTTAAAACCCTATGGTCAGTATTAAACCTACATTACTTCTACCATGCCTGCATTTGCTGCAAGAAGCATAAATTTGTATTGATCAATTAGATTACTCTCAACATTGGGTGATTAGGAACAAGTTAAACTTTTTTAAAACCTGAGTTGGATATAAGACAAGACATTCCCTCTACATTTTCTTAAATCATTCATGTTTATAACTTTTTACTTGCATTTTCCAGTGAATTTGAATATATTATACTTCAGTGGATGAAGTACACTTTGAAGCCAGATAAATTGCTTCTAGAACTTACTAGGCCAATAGTGAAATATCTGAAACTGTTTCTTCATATTTAAAAGAGAGATAACTTTTCATATTTCATATGAAGTTTAGAAATAATAGATGCGAAGGATCTGGCACAATTTAGATAGCTAAAAAATAATTGCTATTTCTGTTGCTCATAAAATCATTCTTGTAAAGAAACTCGAGCCTGCTGTCTGCTTATTCACTTTGGAGTCCTAAGTTGATGTGTAACTTTATAAGTATACCAACTCCTAAGTGAGGATATAGGTAAGCCAATTCCAGATTTGCCCCTGGCCCAGACCTACCCATACAGTGTACCTAATGTCACTGCAAGGCTCAAAGACAATATATAGTTTGAGTTCTAAAACAAACAAACAAACAAACAAACTATTGCTGCCTTGAATAGTTTATTAAATTTGCATTTATTCTGTGGACTCTGAGGCTGAGCAGCAAATTAATAGAAAGATTGTCATTGAAAGGCAATCATCAAAAAATAGAATGCTCCATAGATCTAAGTGTGTATTATCATACTCATAAAATAGGATTCAACAAATAGGGGCTTTTATTTCAAAGACTTCTTGTTTTCAAGTCTTGTTAGTAACATAAAATATAAAATACATACCTAATATGTGATATGTTGTCTAGCACAAAATTATATGCAATAGATTTTTATATTCCCAAATTGTTACATAATTAGTAATATTTCACATGTACATATATATGCAGCCACAAAATTAATATCAGCAGCCTCTTCAGGATATTTAGTGATAGAGTTTAAAATTCCAGTATGATTTAGTAGCACATTTTCTTTGCCTAGAACCAAGTCAATTGCAAAATGCTTTTTCTTCCCAGTTCATTTTAGTATTTCTAGCTCATCTTTTTCTGCTGAGTTTTGCCTTAGCTAAAAATTAAGCGAATTCCTATAAAAGAATCATAGTTTTCAATAGAATATAGTTTAATTTAAGCTGACTGAAGAATATTGTTTTGATTTCTAGAAATAAAAGTATTTCACAAGAGCTTGGAAATGCTGAAGGAAGGGGAAAAAAGTAAGAAAAACTTGAAATTTGAAAAGGCAAACACCTATAGGCTATGAAGACTCCAAATTAATTATACCAGAAATTAGAGCTAGAAGCACAAGAGGAAATAAACGCAAATGAAAAATCCTTCCGTGGATTTGTTTTCAAGATTAAAGCTGAATGAAAAATAAATAAGATGAAGTAAATGAACTGAGTCTGAGAAGTTTTAGAAGGTTATGCAGGCAAAATTCAAACAAAGAGGTTATTTCAAACCTTTTATAATGAATGTCTGTTTATTCCTATCTCTGCTTCTTTTATGGTGAGCGCAACAAAACTTTATGGTCTTCTACTCTTCTAAGGGCAAATATTACTCAAATTATTATGTACCTGAAGAAGTATAAAATGAACGTTTTATATTCTGTATCAGTTTTACCCTGGGTTCACTGTACTTCAGTTCATCATAATAGCTTCTATTCTCACCTGTCAGCATATGGTGTTGATCATATGGTGCACAGTAAGACAGACACAAGATTTCCAAATGTCATGAAGCATTTAGAGGCATGATTTTTACAAAATAAAAAGTCACATTAGAACCCCGTTGCTAGGCAAGTTGAACTCAGCAGAGCACAGTCTCTGACAACAGGAAGTTTCATTCATTGCTCTACAATGAACACACTTGACACTGAATAAGAGTGGAGCCTTTTACCACATGGCAGATCTCTCTACAAATGCTCTAGAAGTGTATACATAGAAATTTGGGGACAGACACATATACAAAGTCACTTGCTCTGTTAAGCCAAAAACTTTTCCTTTCTTTTTCAAAGCTATAAATTTACAGCATAAATGAGAATAGCCTAAGATACAAACTGTGTTATCATTCTTCTTTATTGAGAAAGGAAACTAATACAGGTGGCATTGTAGAGGAGTGGAGAATAAAGTCTTTTCAATAAATGATGCTAGAATAAATGTATATCCACATGGGAAAAAGAGAAATTTAATTCTATTTCAAAGCATACATAAAAGGCTATTTTACGTATTATAGATCTAAATATGAAAAAGCAAAGCAAAGCATAAATATTCTAGAAGGTAATAGATGACTACATCTTCATTATATAAGGATAGGAATCGAGTTTTTAAATAAGGCATAAAAAATACTAACCATAAAGGAATCTATAACCTTTACTACAATAAAATTAAGATCTTTAGTTCCTGAAAGACACTATTAAGAAAGAGAAAAAGCAAGGCATAGAGAGGGTAAAGATACTGGCAACATGCATAACTAACAAAGCACACCTCTACCCCAGTTTTACTGACATATAATTGACATATAACATTGTATTAGTTTAAGGTGTACAACAATGATTTGATATATACATATTGTAGTCCCCTCTTATCTGCAGTTTCGCTTTCTGCAATTTAGTTATCCACTGTTAACCATGGTCTGAAAATATTAAATGGAAAATTCCAGAAATAAACAATTGTTAAGTTTTAAATTGTGCTCTGTTATTAGTATGATGAAATCTCTTGCCATCCTGCTCCATCAGGCCCGAGATGTAAGTCATCTTTTAGTTCAGCGTCTCCACGCTATATACACTACCCACCAGTTAGTCACTTAGTAACCATCTCAGTTATGAGATTGACTGTTGAGGTGTTGCAGGCTCATGTTCAATAACCCTTATTTTACTTACTAACGGCCCCAAAATGCAAGAGTACTGATGCTGACCATTCAGACGTACCAAAGAGAAGCTGTAAAGTGTTTCCTTTAAGTGAAGAGGTGAGTATAGTACAATAAGAAAGATATTTTGAGAGACCACGTTTACATCACTTTTTTTATAGTATATTTTTATAATTGTATTATTAGTTACTGTTGTTAATCTCTTACTGTGCCTAATTTATAAATTAAATTTTATCGTAGGTATATACATATAGAAAAAAACATAGTATATAGTATAGAGTTTGGTACTATTTACCGTTTCAGGCATCCATTGAGAGTTTTAGAACATATGGATAAAGAAGGACTACTGTGTACATTTTTTCCAGTTTTATTGAGATATAAATGACATATAACAAATATTAGTTTAAGGTGTATAACATAATGATTCAATATATGTATCTATCGGGAAACGATTACCATAATAAATTTAGATAACATTCATCACTTCGTATAATTACAATTTTTTTCTTGTAATGAGGAATTTTAAGATTTATTCTCAACGAGTTGTAAATATACAATACAGTATTGTTATATATAGTCACCATGTTGTACATTAAGTCCCAGAACTTAATTTATCCTATAGCTGGAAGTTTACACCTTTTGACCACCAAAAGAACATTTTAAGAACACCTGCAGATACTACAATTTCGAATGTGGGTGAAGATATGAAGACACAGGGACTTCCATACACAGTTCCTGGGGATGTAAACCGAATCAACTACTTTGGAAGACAGTTTGTCATGATAGGTTATGGTTGAAAACATGCATACCCTGTGACTGGCAATTCTATTTCGAGAAATATGTTCTTATGTATAGCAAAACACACCTACTAGAATATTCCCAGCAATGTTGTTTGTAAGGTTCATCAGCAGATGAGTGGAAAAATAAATTGCGATGTAATCATATGGCAAAATACTATTAAGTATCATAAATGGAATGTTGAGCAAAAGAATCCAGACACTAAAGGAGACATAGTCTATGATTTCATTTACATAAAGCTCAAAAATAGGCAAAACTAAGCTGTACTGTTAGAAATATGTGCTTATGTAATAAAATCATATTTTAAAAAGGAAGCAACTGATTAAATGTTAAGAAAGTAGTTGACTTTGAGGGGGTGGAAAAGAGGGAATAGTGAATAGGAGGGATCATCTATGGCTTTAGAATGACAGACAATATCCTATTTCTTCACCAGATTGTTAAGACTGTTCACCTTGTGGTAAATCAAAGCATTGTCTATGTCTTTGTGCATTTTTTGGTATGGGTGTTTTATTTTAGAATAGAAAGTTAATCAAAAAAAGCCAGGCACGTGAGACGTAAATTCTGATTAAATTTTTAATATGATTCAACTACTAGGACTAAGTCAGAGAGTATAACTTACTGTTTTTGCTTCAGTGTTACTACTGATTTTTTTAAATTATGCAAAGTATCGTTACGGAGCGGGCAATGTTGTGGGCTTTCAATTCAAATTCACCAGTGTGTTTCCTGGCAGAATAAGATGATTGAGAATTTGAAAACACAACTACATACAAAGCAAAATGCAGTTGCTGTGCTCCAAATAAATCACAGTTTTCAGTAGAACCATCAAAATAATATCATGGCTATGAAAAATGTTACCACTAATTTGGTAAAAATGACTTTGCACAATTTGGGCTTATATTTTCTCATCTCATTTATTCCTTGCACAAATACTGACTGTGCAGTAGGAGAAAGTCTGAACTTTTCCCCTTTGCTGCCCACACAGGTCACAGAGTTTACAAGATTATTAGTTCAATTTATGGAGACTACATCACTGAGTGATCTCACTAACAAAACTGACAGTTATTCCAGAGAGTTCTAATTAACATTTATAAATTAATTGGACTCTCCTTTCCTGTAAATCTCAACTAAAGATCAAATATTCAAACTAATATTCCCAAGAGAAGACAATGCAGTATATGTATAACTTATTCTTTTGATTTCACTATACTATATTTCCTGAACTGTGTCTTTTTTCATTTTAAAGAAAGAATTTCTGTTTTTTTTTTAGGCCACTGGCATAGGAAAATTTGCTTAGGCTGTTCAGTAATTTAACATGAATAATCACAAAAAATATACAGCCTCTTTATTTTTTTTTAATGACATATGCTTTTATTTCTATCACTTTCACCTTTGAGCAGTCCATAGCTTTCTAATTTCACAAATCTTCCTGTGTCTACAGCACATTATCAAATTCTTTTTAAAGACATAATTAGAGAAAATTATTAGATCTAAAATTTTTTTCATAGAGCTCAGTATTTTGGAAAATGGAATGTCATCATTCAATAATTAAAACAAAACAAATAAGAAAACATCTATAATTAACATAAAGATGTTTAAGATTCTTTAGTAGTTAAATTGGGTTGTTTGTTATTCTTACCCAAGTAAAACATGAGAAAAATAGAAAGCTCAAGAAAACCCACAAAAATATCACCCAGAAATACCAATTTTAGTATATTTCTCTCAAAGAATCCTCAAATTCTTTGCTTTGAATACATGTACATTTACTTTGATGTATAAACTCACACTGTTATTTTAGCTGAAGAAATAATAGTTTATTATTTAATAAATACAATAATTTAGTAATTTCTAAATAGTGCCTGTTCTTAAAAGCTATTTCAGGCGACCAGCATTGAAAGCTCAAAGCATTGAAGGGAGAGTAGAAAGCACAAAGGCATACTCTCTGGTTTCTTTGAAACTCTCCAATACATAGATCAGGCTGTGTTGGTGAGCAATGCACCCTGCCCCGCCAACCCCCCTTGATAGGTAAATCTCCATAGTCGAATCACCTCCTTGAAATAAATTACTTTAATTTTGTGACTTTAGAGCACCGGGATCCATAGGGAAGCCAGTATTAAAGCTGTAAGTATTAATACCAGTATTGATATGAGCAGTAAGAAGAACATGATTTTAAACTCAGAGTGATGGAAGTTGGTAGTAAATACAAATACAAAGTAAATGGATCAACAACTATCTTGGGTCAGCAAGAGATCATTGTAAAGCAGCTGTGACAATACATGGCATCACTGGACCTGGCCTGACAATGTTACCATGTTACTGTACCTCACACTTGGATAACATTAGATACAAAGCATTTTAAAAATTTGATCTCTGCCCATATGTAGCAATGAAGACAGCTTAAGTCTGGAATGATGATCTCTACTTTACGTGTATCCAAAGTGTGGCAGGAATGTGTGTTTTGAAAGTTGTGGCTTGCTACCCAGTGAGTGGCAGTTAGGAAGTTGAACAATACTGAGTCTTATGGTCAGGGAAATTGTTGCTATACGGGCCCATGAGTCCCCCTAAGGATGCCAATAACCACTAGTTGATTTATAGTGTAAATTCATCCAGAAATTTTACTACTTTAACTATTTGTAGGAACACATTATTTGCTAGATAACTTATCGCTGATTGTGAGAAACCACAATAACATGTCGATTAGATATTTTTGCCAAATACTGTATGTGTGCACGTGTGTCTAAGTGTATATGGTATGATATATAGAGAAAAGTGGCTTTGAGAAGGAAAGGAGGAAAAGGGAGAAAGAATCAAAACATGTAACTTTAGGAATCAATTTGGTTCACCTATATCAGTGCCAGCAATTTTTTTGTTGTATCTGGTCTACAAAGGCAAGACAGCTGTAATATTTCATATTTTTCCTTCTTCAGGAAGGGTGCTTTGTGGAGGGAGCTTCTGAAAAAAAAAAGAGTCAATATTTAGAGGGCACTGTTATTTTATAAAGGTGGAGATAATTCTAAAGCAAACTGGCATGCAACTATTTTTCTCATGGGACATATTAGGAAACACATTTTTCTCCCCTTGGAATAAACAACCTTTACTTCTGAGAAACTGTCCAAGGTGAAAACAGAATATGTGTGGCTTTATGAAATGTTACAGTTTTACAGCTGGTGTGAAAAAATCCATTTGGGATATTTGGTCCAATTCAGCATGAAAATTTGATCATCATCCACTTGCTGACAATACAAGTGTAAATACAGCTGTTGCTTTCTTACGAAGTCTAATTTTAAGATAAGAAAACACAGAAGGTTGATTTCATTATGTTCTAAGGCAAGTAATCTATTTTTAAAAATATTTACTGAAGGTCACTGCTTGTTCTTGAGCTCATTTAAGCTCAGAAATGATCCCTACCCTGAAACACACCTCTCCCCTTGTTAGGAAATGCTTCTCTTTCTCCTTCTATTGATTTGCACACCCATTCATCTGGTCCCACACACCAGCTTTTTTGGTTGAAAGAGAAGTTGAGTGACAGGTATGACTCGGGCATCCGGGCTTCTGATCCTGTGTTATAGATGAGGCTTGTCAACTTCCTGACACATGCTATTTGCTATCTGAACACTTCTTTTAAGCTCTTTATTTTTGAAATTATTTTATTTTGGATTATTCTCTTGATATTTTGATATTTTACTTTTTGTATAACTTAGTAAATGCATAATTATGTTAATTCCTACAGAGTTGTAGGTTGGCAGTATTCTCTTACACTTTTAATTGAATTTGTTATTATAAAAGTAATACAAATTTATGGCTTTTTTAAAATGCTAAATGCTACCAAAGAATATAAAGTAAAATATAAAATTTCACACCTCTACTCCAAAATCTCACTGATCAGAGGTAGTATCAGTAATTTTATATATCTATAATATATATATGCATATATATACACACACATAAACTTTTCTATTTATATAAACACTTGTTTTATTAAACCGTAATTTGGAAATTTATCTTCATTTAAGGAACATAATTTATGTGTGTGAATAGTGAGATATAAATTCCTGGAAGTGAAAATATAGTGTAAAAACGTATTGACATTTAAAAATTTGAAAGATATTGCCAATGGCTTCTTAAAGCTTACACTAATCTGTACTCTATCAAAAATTTACAAAAGAACTGCTTTTACATTTTCCAACAAATAAAAAAAGGTACTAACAACTAATTTTTATCAATCTGGAAGGTGAAAGTAGCATATTGTGGTTTTAGTTTGCATTTGTCTTATTTTTAGTGCCATTAAACATCTTTCCATGTAAATATTTACCATATATATTTTTTCCATAAAATATATTTTTATATCTTAGGTTCATTTTTCTATTTTCTTTTTTGTCATTTTCTAATTGATTCGTGAGGTCTCCTTTTATACTAGAGAAATTTGGCCTTTATCATAATTGTTGCCATTTTTCATTAAATTGTAATTTTTAAAAAACTTTGTGTATGATGCTATTCTCAAGATTAATTTAAAAAAATTATATGGATAAATCTTCCTTTACGATTTCTGTGTTTTATATCATACCACCATTCTGAAAGTATAAACACATTTTCTATGTTGATCTCTGGGTCTCCAATGACTTGCCTCGCTCTCTTCCTACTTCCTGCCTTTTCTCCTTCCCTCGCTTCTTTTATTTCATTGTAATATTTAAATATTTGTTGCATGTAGAATTTATTTTGACATAAGAAGTAAGCTAGGGACTCATGATTTTCCTTAAACGGCTAACCAATTGTCCTGCACAATTTATTGAATTATTTATCTTTTTTTTTCTCCTAATCCTTTAAAATAACTCAATATTACAATTTTTAAACAAATAATTTGGCTTGAACTTTTAAACATGGGTTTTTGTTTTAGTCTGTTCAGGCTGCATAACAAAATATCATAGACTGTGTGACTTAAACAAAAGAAATTTCTTTCTCATAGTTCTAGAGGCTGGAAGTCTGACACTAGAATGCCAGCGTGGTCCGGTATTGGCGGGAGTGCCCTTCCTGGCTTGCAGACAGCCTCCACCTTGTTGTGTCCTCACACGGCAAAGAGAGAAAGCTCTGCTCTTTTCTTGTTCCTATAATGATAATCCCATCATGAGGGTTCCATTTTCATGATTTCATCTAAACCTAATTACCACCTTAAGGCCTCATCTCCAAATATTGTCACATTGAGGGTTAAGGCTTAAACGTGAATTTTGAGAGGACACCAACATTCAGCCCATAATAGTTTTCAATAAGCATTAAATCAAATATATCAGACTATGTTCAATAAAAGGCCTTATTTCATTCCTTCGAGGCAGCGAGGCTCAGTTGAGCCTTGGGGAATGCTTAGGGTGACTTTTCTAGGGTACTGGTCCCCAGCAAAATGATCTGTGAAGACTAAAGTGAATTTTTTTGCCCTGGCTTATGCTAAATAAAACCATCAAATAAATACCTCATGTAAATACTGCAGGAGATAGGAAGTAATCTAGAAGTTATTGGGAGTTCACAAGCTCTTCTGCAGGAAAGATTTCCATTAACTGTAAATTAAAAAATAAAACTTGAGGGATCTTTGAATTTCCTATTGGGAAGTTATTATTGCTCCTTTTCAAAGGTTTCTGCATTAAAAAAATATTTCTAGTAATAAGTGATGAGTAATAAAAGAATAACAAATTTCTGTTCTATAGGATATGATAGGGTCCAACTCTGAGAAACTAGTAAGCCATATGAATATTGTATCTGGGTCAACAAATAGCTGTTCAAAAATATCTGTGTTATTTGCTGTTTACTCTGATTGCCTTGGATAATAGTCACTAGGCAACAGGATGGTTTGCTCCTTTGCACATGGTGGCTGTTAGTTAAGTTCTTATATAACATGTCAAGGCCTGCTCTCTGTTACTGAGACGGACTGAAATGAATGCAGTCATGCAAGGAAGCATGGTACAAATGAGAGCAGAGAATGTGGGAGAGAGCGCTTTTCATTCTCCAATGTCTTATACAAATATTTAGTAATGTTATTCATTTACTTTGATTAAGTAAATTTATAGAAGCTTAAAGGGAAATAATATACATAAATATTTTTTAACTGAATGTGAGTCTCACCTATGTTTGCAAATGTCTGGGGAAAGTAACATATTGATGTCCTAAAAACCATCTTTTTCTGCTGTAATATATATAAAGCTGATAGGAAAATTCTGGCAGAACACTAGGCAGTTTAAAAAAAAAACAACTTTTCATTGAAGAATAAACTTAAAAAGTGCACTAATCACAAGTGTACAGCTTGCTCAATTTCACAGGCTGAGTACGCCTTTATAATTGGTATGTAGCTCAAGAAACAAAAACATCACCCCTGAGAAGACAGGCTTAACCACACAACAAGCATAGGAGAAAGGATAGTGTCAGCCTCTTTAATGGTGAGACACAGGAAGCATAGAGTGGATGAAGTTAACGATTCTGTCATTTGGAGATCCTTTCCATCTTTTCTCCTTAAAGATAGGAATGCTTACAATATTTATAAAGAAACACAGAGAACCAGTGAAAGTGTTTCTGTCTGTTCTTAGGGAGACACATTTTCAGAACTGGAAGAGTGCCTCACTTTGAGTACTTGTGTGGGCGCTGCTCAGCAAACACCCACAACTGACGAGCATATCTTATAAAGACAATTAGAATATTTTGAAGCAGACCGAAAACACTTTGCATTTAATATTACAATAAATGACAACTTAAAAAATAACTGGTCCAGTATAAATACTGGCTCATGGGGGTGGACTGTGGATGTAGGTCAGGGATGCAGCAGGATGAGAAGATCAAAAAAGGAAAAAGATAAGGATCCTTTGCAGAAGGAGTCTAGAAAAGAGAAATTGCTAGTTCATTAAAAAAAAAAACCCACATTATCAGACTCATTGTTTATTATCTATAGTTTGTGTACATATTTTTGTTTGTTGAATTTACTGACACTGGCCTCTTATATAATGTGAGTTCTGTTTTATTCCCCAAAATTGTTATTTTGCATTGCTTTTTAATGTCCTCAGTTAAAAACACTACTTCTAGTATTGCTTGTGAGTATTTTGAGCCAGATAGTCCTACCCAACAGACAACTGCAATAAAGGGTGCCAAAGTGAAATGCGGATAAACAAAATAACTAGTCTGTTCTTGTTTGGACACACGGATTGTTTATATAATAAAGTTTCATGTCAGCCTTATTAGACTAATCTGCTTTTGTTTTTTTGTCTTTGTATAACAATATGTTCTTTATCAATATGTATTCAACAAAGACATCAGGTATAAGAGTTATGCTGATAGGAGAGAAACTGCTGTATCAAAGAGAACCCTTGGATTAGGCAAACAAACACTTGATTCATGAAGGAAAGTGTAATCGTTGAGTACTTAAATTCTGTTACTCATATAAAGCAAGAAGTATATGTACATGTAACCAAAGCAATATTAAGTTAGAAATGCTATTCCAAGATTTTTAACATATTAAGCTATTCAAAACAAGCTTTTGTTTGGTTATCAGTGTTTGATTATATTAAGAATTTATTACTATCATTTATGAACATAATTACACTTTAGAGATAGAGAGTTTAACTATGTGTTAGCATAGAAAGCTTAATTATCTATACTAAGATGACAATGAAATTACATGTTAAAGCAATAATTACAGTACTAAGGAATCTAGTACCCAATGTTCTTTAGAATTCTAATTTGTGATGTTAATTAAAACAATATATTTAAATACTTTTCTATAAAAAGTATACTCTTGAATAACAAGAATTTTTGTAGTGAGTTTATTGGGGCCAAAAGACTATATTTACAATTGCAATATTAATAAACAATGCATAAATCAAGTACATGTTATTAAGTCCTTTTTTGATTTACTGAAGTAAATTCTAATATTTATGTGTGCAACTTGCTGACACAATAGGGTGAACAAATGCCTAAAAGTGTCAAACTCAAAAACATCCATTTTAACGTAACACTTGGCTTCATTAAGGTGCTGTGAAACTTGATTGTGGTTTCATGTTAGTTTCCTTCTTTGCTCTTTTTTTTTTTTTTTTAACAATTTTAATATAGTTAATATTTTCAGTGTTCTGTGGTTCTGGAAAATATTATTTATGCATCTGTCTCTCAGTATCTGGGTCTCACAGTCCAGGGTTTATGGTTTTGTACTGGTGAAGAAAAAACTTCATTCCACTCAGAACTGTACTTGAGTAAAGAGGCTTTAAAACCAATTCTACCAAGTCCTGGGTTGTGATATGTCACCTGAGGAGCTATTGGCTATTACCATTTCTCGGAAAACACAAATAAAAGGAAATTTCCCAGCAAACCACTCTTATTTAAGATGCCTTTAGTCTAAGTATAGAAGTGATGAGTCTAAGTTAACCCGGCGACTGGTGTGGGAAATTGTCACACGATGAGAAGATATCCTTTAATTCATGTACTTTACAAAGGTAACATACAAGCAACATTTAAACTGTGGGTTAAAACTCCTTTCATTCAGATTGACTGAGAGCTTTTACCTAGAAGATGATTGAGTGTACAGGCTAGAACAACATTGGGAATACTACCTAATTAGAGACAACAGTCAAATAAAACATTGCCATTAAACCTTGTTCATTGTGGGCTAGCATCCACCCAAGCAGGATTCAAATTTCATGTTCTCCTTAGAACTCTGTCAGCTCAATCAGAATCAATCTCCACAACCCTTTTTGTCCTACAACAACTGCTTTCCCTTCTAGGCATTGTCATAATCTGCCTTATGTTAACAAATTATTTTATTCATCTTGGAATCCCCTAATATCTGAATAAGTCTGAGAGGCAAAATTATTACTATGGGCTTAATGGATCAAGGTCGCTAGGCAGGTAATGACCCCACGTGTGCTGGATGGCAGCTCACAGGTGCTAGGCTGGCCTATTGGGGCCCTACAGTAATAAATCTAGGCAATCCCAAATCTGAGAAGAGGTTTTCAGGCGGCATTTGCCTTTCATTAAGTTCCTTCACTGGTGTCTTGCTAATTTAAAGCAGTGTACTTTATATTTTCTTGGGGAAATATTTTCTCAGTAATACTTTTTTGGTACCAGTCAAGTAAGATTAACTAAAATTTCTGACAGTGCTTGATAATTCTGATCAAATGTTCAAAAGCCAAGTTGGTATTTTCTATTTTAGATTTGAAAGGACCAAATTATGTCTGTATTCATAACAGATTTTTGGAAGTGCAATGAGCTTTGAAGAATAATGACTGTGAAGATAGTTATAAGGTGATCTGCCTGGGTCCTGTTTCTCAGCTTGTTTTGCAGTTATTATACTTGATTTTAGAGTGAAGTGCTCTGGTTTTATTGGGCAAGCTGAGCTAACTCAGAGGTGGATCAATGGTCACTGTGCTCACAGATATGGAATGAAGCTTAATTTTCTGAAGAAGCCACTGTCATTGATATGAAATGGCATTTTTGTGACATTTTTCCTCAGAAGTTAGTGTTGCTGCCTGTGTTCCGAAATTTAATCTGAGGCCCAGTGGGCCAGTGCTACAACAGAAGTTAAGAATAATGAATCATCCGGGGTGTCAATATCCATTTCAAGTTCAAAACTGATGCACTGTTATTTAAAAAGGGTCTTCTGGCTTTCCACAAGTGAATAATTAGTGTCTCAGTGCTTTAAGCACTAGAATAAATGTTTTTATTTTTCTACCTTGTTGTTGAATGTACAGCAGTGAAATTCACAAAATTATTTTGAATTTTGTGGGAAGGATGTTAATCTGTTCACGTTCTAAATCATTTCCCCCTAGAAACTGAAATCAACTTAACAGAAATTTTGTAGCTCTAGGCATATTTTAGATGAGTATCACTAAAGATGACATTTTTATGTGACTCCATTTATGACTCTATGACTCAGATCAAGAGGTCTTTCTTTTGTGGCTAAGACTAAGTCTGAACCTCAGATATGGCAAGGTCAAGATTATAGTAAATGACTACTGTACAGGTGGAACAGGAGCTGGGGATAGTCCCAGGCAGGTAACAGCAATGCCATCTTGTGGTGAACTTCCTTCCACATTTTATTTCCCAGGTGGGTGGCAGTAATATAGCACACTAATGAACAAAATCAACCTCAGACAAGGAAAGATTCCAAATATTTGGGAAAAAGTGAAATGTTCACTTAATTACCCAGCCACTTTTAAATAGACACGAGGTGTCATGCAAACAAAATATTTAAGTCTATCTATTTGTTTTTATGTGGCTATAATCTTAACCTGGCTAACAATAAATATTTCTAATTAATTCTGCTGTTGATCAACAGTTTCTCTTTTTGGTAAACATAGATTTTCTGTGAAAAGCCCAAACTACTGAGGACCCTATATAATGAGTTATTTTTATCAACATCAATTCTCTTAATACACTCCATATTTCCAACTTATTTTAACAATATTCTTAGAAAGTCCAGTTTATGAACAAATGAAACCACTAAACACCAAAATAATTAGCAACTTTGCCATTTAACTTCAGTTACTTTAAAATCTAAGTTATTAATATGAGGAAAACTTGCTCTGAATTGTTCTAAACAAAGGATTTAAACACCAGTAGGTGCAAACTGATTAAGCTTCAGGATCTAGAACTCACCTAAAGATGTGTTACATATGCACATATCTTCACATTGTACCTTCTTCTCACTGTAGTGTATACAGCACCCTGCAGAAATGCTAATACCCATAAGGACCTTCCAGAAAAGTTTCCATTATTCTTTCTACAGTTAGAATACTGCTCCCAGCTGAGTACTGGCTTATTCCACCAGCAGGAAAAGAGTATTTTCTTTTCTTATTAATCTAGCAGTTGATTCATCAATCTTGCCTCAGCAACTTGTTGGGAATGAAAAATTAATTAGACAAAGTACTTTTTTGCTTTTGTTATATTTAATACCTTAAAAATAACAGCAAACCAGAGAATTCTGATTATACTCCCTATCAGTAAAGCTGAATCTGTCACACTCTGAGGGCGAGCCACGTCTTCAGACTTTTTCTTAAGTTGAAAGGATTTAATGGGTACTATCTTTAACTTTGATTTTACCTGTGACTCAAAATTGGGTCTTAATTGACCTTTGTAGTTCAAAGTATTTCCTAATATTATTTTTCACTAAGATTGAGAAGTAGTTATCTCTTCCAGTTCTACAAATTCCTGACTTTGTTGAATTTATTTGCTTTCATTTCTGCTTCTAAAGTGACCAATTCTAGTCTGAGCTCTTCTCTGTCTTGTAATACTTTGACAAATGCAGCCAAAAGCAACCAACACATGGTCTGTTTTACAACTTTTTCTCCAGGGATACAAGTGCGTTGGTACATAAAATGCCTTCCAAGTTGTCACAGGCAACAATTTTACTTAATATTTCACTACTGCATATCTAATAACAGTTTCCTTTCCTCCGGCTACCCAGCTCCTAAGCCAAAGCAACCTATTTTATGTTTCAAACTAGGGCAAGATCTTGCTTCTAAGCACCAACTTCTCTATCAGGGAAAAGCAGAATTCATCTGTGGTAACAACCAACATCACAATCTTAGAGGTTTAAAAAACAAAAGTCTATTTTTTTCTCATGCTATATATCTTTCATAGCTTAGCTGTAGGCTTCATACCTTCTCACTTGATGACCTGGGCTGACTGAGCAGCTACCATTTCAAACATTGCTAGTTATCATGACAAAGGGAAAAAGAGCTCCTATCTCCTACTGGCAGTTAAATGCTCTGGGCATTTACGATTCTGTTGGCAACCCATTAGCCAGAACTGGTCACATGACCACACCCAACTAGGGGTTCAGGATGTTTAATCCTACTGTACATTTGGAAGGCAAAGAATAGGAAATATTTGGTAAATACCACTATGCTCCCCACATACATTGTCACATTGTTTTGTAACAATTACTCATGTATTAAGTTTGTTTCCTTTATTTATTTTATTTTTTATAGCTTTACTGAAATACATTTTACACGTCATAAAATTTACCCATTTAAAATGACAGTTCAGTGCTCTTTAGTATATCTGTGGAGTTTTGCTACCATCACCACAATCTAAGTTTAGTATATTTTTATTACTCCAAAAAGAAACTTCTCAATTCCCTCTTTCCCCTAGCCTCTGATAACCATTAATCTATTTCCTGTCTGTATGGATTTGCCTACGCTGGACATTTCACAAAACTGTAATCATACAATGTGTGATTCTTTATTCCTGGCTTTTTTCACTTACCATGTTTTCAAGGTTCATCCATGTTGAGGCATGTAACAGTACTTCATTTTTTTATAGTAATAATCTTTTATTACAGAATGGTTTTCGAATGATCAGGAAAGCAATAAAATTATAACTTAATTTCAAAAATATGATTTGTTTTGGTACATTTGAATCATATAATTTATGCTTCATTTTATGCAGTGCCACCAACAGCTTCCACTAAACTATGTAATCATTTTTTTCTAAGACATTCAGCTTTTCTGAACTATTAAATAAAAAAAAAATTATTTTAGTAGTTTCCAGTATATGGTACATTGGTTAGACATTTATATAGTTTATAAAATGATCCCCCTGATTACTCTATCTTCCCTCTGGCTCTGCACTTAGCCACTACATTACCACTGATTGCATTCCCTATGCTGTGCTCCTTTATCCCCATGACCATCTATCAGCTATTAATTTGTACAGTAGTTTCATTTCTTAAATTGCCAAATAATATTCTATTGAAGATTATACCACATTTTGTTTATCCATTCATCAGCTGATGGTCATTTAGGTTGTTTTTACTTTTTGGCTATTATGAATAATGGTACTGTGAACATTTAAGTACAAGTTTTTCTGTGGACATGTTTCATTTTTCTCTGATATGTACTTTGAAGTGGAATTGCTGAGTCATACAACTGTATGTTCAGCATTTTGAGGAACTGTCCAGCATTTTCCAAAGTGACTATACCGCTTCGCATTCTCACCAGCAACGTTTGAAGTTTTCAATCTCTCCACATCCTTGCCAACCACTTTTTTTAATGTTAACCATCCTACTGAGTGTGAAGTGGTGTCTTACAGTTTGGGTTTGAATTTCCCAAATGGCAAACAGTGTTGAGCATCTTTTCACATGTTTATTGGCCATTTCTACATCTTAGGAGAAATATCTGTTAAAATCTTTTGCTCCTTTCTTTAAAAAATGAGTTATTTGTCTTTTTGTTGTTACTTTTTAAGATTTAATTATATATTAATACAAATCTCTTGTCAGATATATCATTTGCAAATATTTTCTCCCATTCTGTGGGTTGCCTTTTCACTTTCTTGATAGTGTCCTTTGATGTACGAAAGTTTTTAATTTTGATGAATTCTAATTTGTTAATTTTTCTCTTTTCCACAGTACTTTTGGTGTCATACCTAAGAAACTTTTACCTCAACCAAGGTCACAAAGATTTACTTCTCTGTTTCATTCTAGAAATTTGGTACTTTTCACACATGCATTTAGGTCTGTGATCCATTTTGAGTTAATTTTTATTATAATGTGAGATAAAGGTCTAAAATATCTAATCCCAGCATCATTTCTTGGAGGAAAAAAACTATTCTTTCCATATTGAATTGTGTTCAGATCCTTGTTAAATCAATTAACCATAAACTTGTGGATGCTTTTCCGGACTTTCAATTCTATTCTATTGGTCTCTGTGTCTATCCTTGTACCAGTATCTTTGTTGTTTTAGAGGGAGAATGAATTCACCAAGATCCTTACTCCACTATTCCAGAAGTCAGTGTCTTTCCTTTTGTAAACCATGAATTCTTTGAACCAAAATTTGTATTGATTCATCTTTGTACCTTTATTGCCTGCTGGAGTGTCTGGCCCCCTGTAGGTATTCAGTACCATTTAATTAGGGAATGAATGACAAATGAATGAGTGCATAAATAATATAATTCATGTTTTTAAAACTCTCATCCTCCTCCTCTAATTAAACTTAGAATACTTATTATAGCAATAATAATAGTTATAAATTATTTTCAAGAATTAAAAACAAAAAGAACTGCATGATATTTGCCTGTAGTATTATCATTCTGTCACTTTTAAAAATCACTTAATGTTCTATAAAATACTTTCATATATTTTAAATTGTTCAATTTCCCAGCCTGTAGGATATATTGTCAAATATATAGGCCAAGTATCTGTGTGTGGGAAGGAGGGCTAAAAGAAATTAATACTTTTCTTCCCACCTTCTAAGTTCTTCTAGCTGGGTTAATAACCAGATTAATAGAGGTAGATTAACAGGAGAAAAATCAAAGTTTTAATACACGCATGTGGGGAACTCACATAAGTGTGAAGATTCAAAAGAAAGCAAGGTAACATGGGGTGTATAAGACATTTAGGACTAAGAAGAAAAGAGGAAGCATGTGGTATTAGATTTCAGAAGTGAGAATGGACGATTTACAGGGACTTGAGGAAGAGTGGAACACACATGTCAGGCGAATTCTTGCAGGGCAAACTCAGAAATGATGGGACATGGAGGTAACTAGCTAACTGGTGCCTGCTTGATGTATTCCTACTTACCATACTTAATTCAAATTAGGCTAAGGCAGCCTTCTAAGAATTCCATTCTGAAGCATGGGCTGGAAAAGGGAAAGGGCCAATGTTCTTTCTGGGGATTGTTTCTTAACAGCTTAAAGTCAGTATCCCAAAAAGAAGCCTCAGGGCAACAAAATTTTGGTTTCCTTCATATAATTATCTACATTTTATGGAAGCAGAAGTTGAAGCTTCAAGCAGTCAAGTG
Source organism: Pteropus alecto (assembly GCF_000325575.1). NCBI lineage: Eukaryota > Metazoa > Chordata > Mammalia > Chiroptera > Pteropodidae > Pteropus > Pteropus alecto. The sequence goes on along the minus strand of NW_006494612.1, from coordinate 20,313,144 downwards.
ACTTGACCAAGTTTACACAACAGGTAACAAGAGAGGTATTGCTAGATCCCATGTTATCATATTCATATTACAGAGCTCTTTCCAGGGTCCTCCTTAGATCTTTAGTCCTATGGGTAAAACTCCACCCTTGCTCTGGGTAAAGAGATAGATATTAATTAGTAGGTTGAAGGGCTCAGGTATATAGCTGGCACCAGTACTTAGTATCTACTAATCATAAAATTATAATGAAGATAAACAAATACATAATGAAGGAAAACCAGCTAAAAGGTAATAATATAAGACAAAGTTAAAAAAGTAATAGAATTCCATAGTCTTTCATCTGTAACTCTTGGAGCAGATGCATTCCAAATATTGGAAATTTTTAGAAAGCCCCTTTGGTGCATATATTATGTATTATGTCCCATTATCAGAAAGTTCTAGAGTGGTAACCCATAATCAAACACTTTAGTATTTCTGCAAGAAAACATAAGAACATTCCTACTAAATTGAATAAATAAGACTTATAAATAACACATCAATTCAGTTTTACCACCAAACAACTGTAAATAAATTAAACAAAATAACAGTCTTACAGATGCCAGAGATTCTGGATTTAAAAATTATTGATATGGTATCATAAACTGTTTAAGGCAAAATACATGCACAGATTGGCTGATGTTGATTGAACTAACAGACATACAAATGATAGAAAAATGATATGCTAGTAAATAATAATTATGTTTTTTCTCCAAATTCCTATTAGGTGTTTTGCATTGTTCTACCTAACACTCAGAAAAGCTTTGCATGTTTGGAGTAATTAATCTTATTTTATAAGTAAGAAGTGGAGAATCACAGAAGTTAAGAGATGTGCTCAAGGTCAGATGGGTCAGAAAGATTAAAACACAAGTTTTTCAAAATTTAAAAGCCTATGATCTTTCCACAGCACAATAATTATGTTATTAAAATAAGAGGCCTATTCCCTACATTATCTGAGAAACAGGACTGGAAGAAAGGTCTTCAGCAAATGCTGGCTATCAGATTACATATTTTGCTATCTTATTAAAAATATAATAAATTATTGATAATAGTGCTTTATAGTAAACAGAAATATTTCAAACTATATATACAGAAATTAAACATTATGTGTCTCTGACATAGATATTCAAACAAAGGAAAGATATTCAAAACGTACCATATCAGCTAGAAGCAGATTAAGCATCATAAAGGAATGGAGCAGCTCTTTACACTAGCAGAAGTGCAGAAAATGATCCTCAAATTGCTTGCCAGAAATAATTCATCAATAGGTAGTTTTCATGATTTCATTTTAAAGTAGTACTATGTTAATATGAAAAATAAAATTATTTAAAGCAAACATCTGTAGCTTAATATCTCTCATAACTCTAGCCTGGTCCCTTTCCTGGATTTCTGTAGGGTTGACTGCATGCTTCTCACATATTGACACTTAATTCTAAGTAGTATAAATCTCTATTTCATGTGAGTGTGACTTCCCCTGATTAGATTACAGTCTTTCTGAGGGCAGGAAATTGAGTGCTTTCTTTGAATTCCAGAGGCAGAGGCCTAGCAGAGTACTGGGCATATGGTCTGCATTAAACATTTTGGAAAAAATTAAACCTGACCCATTCATTTTGATGAAGTGTTTTACATTAGGATTTCTTCTTTTTACAAACCTGTTCTCTAATGACTCAGATTGTGAAACCAAATCTCAACCTCATAGCAATTTTTACCCTGGCATAAATATGAAAGCATTCTGGCTGCTTCTTGTTACGTTAAAGCTGAGTTTGATCATATGCAGAACCATTTATGAAGTTTCTTCTCATAACCTTTCTAAAAGCTGTAGTAGTCATGATTTGAATTTACTTTGAGCATCTGATGCTCAGAGATTTTCTTTTTAGGATACCTCAGCTTAAAATAATAATAAGAATACCTCAATAATCATCCATGATCAAAGTATTTTTTAAAATGCAGTGCTATTGCAGCAAACAGAATTCCTGCCAATGCAAAAACAAATCTTGTGAATATATATAACATTTAACTCTAGTCTGTTATAGATAAGAAAGTTAAATTTTATGTATCTTTTTCTTAGAAGGTTGTTCCAAGCTGACAGTTAAATCTTGAAAGAGATTCAGTAACATAAAAAGTGAAACAAGTCGTGTTTTAGGCTTCCTGAGCAACTGAATTATTTAGATGTTTTCCAATATAAAATTCTTTTTGCATTTCTCTTTCTGAATCCTGTCTGTAATATTCTTCTCCTAAAACTTCATTCTTTGAAAATAACTGAACAATTTTATCTAGGAGTTACTGACCTATGTAAGTGGAGGAAGGGTCCGCTCCTTGTCCAGAACAGATACTCGATCAGTATAAGTCAGTGGCACCCACCATTTATCAATCTCTGCTGTGTTCCAGCTCCATCACACAATTTTTATAACTTTTCTAATTTAATCAATACAATGGCCCTCTAATATTAGCCTCTTTCTGTACATGATGTAACTAAGGCCCATTGCTGTTCATCAACAGGCCCCAGACTTTTAAAGGCACGTGTTTTCAGGGGAGAGGAAAGGAGAGAGAATATGACAACTCTAAGCTAATTGCTAAACATTTTAATGTTATAGTTTACAGGAATAAAAAAATGTGCTTAAGAAGGGATCTAAAAATCAACTTTAACGTATTTTTCATGGAACTTTCTATTTTATAGAAACTTGAGCATTTAAAAATATTTTCTCTATTGAGGAAAGTGTTTCTGTTTCAATAACTGCTTTTTCATGCAAATTTGAATAACTTCTACGATATCGATTTTAGTCCAGTGCCTGAAACAGAAATAGCCTTTCAATACTTACTAAATGTGAATGGAATATAAAGAGTAATGCTCCCTTTATTCGAGCCCCTATCAATTGCATTCCTCTTCCCAAAGGTAACAATTGTGAACAACTGTATTTGATTCCATTCACTTTTTTTGCTTTGCAATAACATTCATTTATGTACACATAGAATAAGATATGATTTTAATACTTTCGAATCATACTAAATGTATTTTTCCACAGCTAGATTTTTAAAATTAAGAATACATCTTAAATATATTTCCATGCCAGATTAAATGTATTCTTACCTTCCTTCTTTCCTGTCTTTCTTCCTTCTTTTACTTATGACAATATGCAGCAAAAGGTTTGTGTAAGGAAGTAATAGAATCCATGAAAGGAAAGGTTGTTTAAGGCCAGATCAGGAAGGTCTTGAACCTTTGGCTAAAGAGTTTGGACATAATCCTATAGGGGAGCACTTTGGGGGAAAAAAAATTACTAAAAATTACTTGGTAGTTATATTGTAAAAGTATGGTAGAACTATGGAGAGTAGACTTGTATTATAAGTGGAAATATATATATTAAATATATATAATAAATATATACACATTTTTATTATTATGGTGACATTGGTTAACCAAATCCAGTAAGTTTCAAACGTACAATTCAACAGTAAGGCTTATATATATTGCATTGTGTGTTCATTGCCCATAATTAGATTTTTTTCTGTCACCACAATTTGACCCTTTTTATCCTCTCTACCTCCCCTCTCCCCCCAACTCTTTGGTAACCATTAGTCTATTTCCATTTCCACGAGTCTCTGTTTGTTTGTCCTGTTTGTTTGTCGCTTTTAGGTTTATATCCCACATATAAATGATATCATGTAGTTTCAACTTTTTCTGTCTGGCTTATTTCACTTAGCGTGATTATCTCAAGCTCCACCCATGTTGTCGCAAATGGCAGTATTTCATCTCTTCTTATGGCTAAGTAATATTCCATTGTATATAGATGAGTGTATAAGGAAGATGTGGTCCATATATACAATGGAAATATATTATAATTGCACGTTCTTTCTTAGTTATTTTTTTCTTACAGTTAAAATTTAACTCATACCTAGTAAATAATCACTGATTAATTCTCTAATAATTTCTCAAGAATTTTAGATTTAAAACTCAATGGAGACAAAAGTAGCATCATTCTATTTGTATTCTGAATGGACTTCTCTGGCTGCTGTGTGGAGGACAGTCTGTAGGAGGAAGACACAGTGGAAGCAGAGAGATTGGTTAGGAGACTATTACAAGGGATTATGATGGCTTGGCCATAGGGGGTTGTGGTGAGGTAGTGGGACATGGTATGAGAGACACACCTGTTGGAGAAAGGGAAGAGCAGTGTCAGAATGATACCAAAGACCTGGGACCGAAAGCCCAGGAAAGCTGAGGGATAAAGATGGGCCGAAAGGCACTGTTCAGCATTAAGAGTATCCATTTAGTCATATATATTCATGTTTTCCTCAAAAAAATATGTTTTGAAATCATTATGAGATTGGTTTCATTGATTATTAATAGAGGAAATTCTAAGCTTTTCTAACAGACCTCCAAAATTCAGGGTTTAAAAGAGAGAGGTTTATTTCTCTCTCAAGTATCATTCTAAAGTGAGCATGTCAGGCTGTGGGCATCTCTATCCCCCATGGGGTTTAAGGACTCATGTTCATTTCATGTTGAGGCGACAACACATTGTTAGTTGCCTGTAAAGACAGGGTCACAGACATGTTTGGATTCCAGCTAGTAGGAAGGAGGTCAAGACCTTGGAAGTGCATGCCCACTATCTGGCCCAGAAGAGGCCCAAATTATTTCTACACATTCCATTGGTAGTAACTCAGTCACATGGCCACATTCTCTGCAAGGAAGTCTGAGAGATGTCGTTTAGTAATTTGTCTGGATATAATTATTTTATTGTGGTTGACTGTAGAGAACAGATTTTGGTGGATACCTGGAAATCTGTTTTGTACATATACAATTTTATTGAGGGTCAATTTCATGTCAGTGTCTGACTACATTAATAGGAGGTTTCTGGTGTGAATAACTGTCAGACATTATATGTGTTATGGCATTAAAATTTTGAGAATTGATGAAGTTCCTTTTTACCTGACTCCTTTTTAAGCCCCTGATAATAACTGATTTGGAT
>NW_006494612.1:20281996-20308114 GCF_000325575.1 Pteropus alecto | reverse complement strand
GAATGGTGCAGCACAGAGAACAAGGATATTGTCACTGAATGTGATCGGTCCTCACTGAAGAATGACAAATCAGCAATCTAATTTACAAGTCAGCCTACGGTGAGTTCTTTCGGTGAGAATCCGGTTTACTTCATCAGGTCTGGAAAAGCTGAGGGCCATTCTGCATGCTTGCTTTGCTTCTTCTCCCCTTCTCCTCCTTTCCCTGTCAGCTTCCAATAGCCCTGAAATCATTCTTTAATTTAAGAGGTTTTTCCTTAAGTTTAAATCAACTATTTGCAGGTCATTCAAGTATGAAGTATTTTATACATGAGGCTCTGCTGTCTTGACCTTATCGACTGTAAAAATCATTTACCTTATCATGATTTCATAGTCGGTCTGAACTTCACTTAATGTTCCTATCATATTTTCCCTTTCTTCTCTTTCTCTTTTCAAAGCCATAAGGTTTTAACATGGAAATATGAATCTAGCAAGCAGAACCTTCTCTGAGCTCTGTGCAATAGACAAGAGCATATAAAATATCAGGCATCACGTTACGGGAACCCATCTCCTGTTAGTGCAGCTGGCAGGTGATGTTTTCATGGTGGTAGGTTGCATCTAAATACAGTGTTTAAAATACACAAGTGTGTGAATTACTTCTCTCTTTTTAAGGTTCATTACCGTCTCTGTGTGCTTCTCTCTCTCACAGACACATGGGTTTACATTTAATTTGCTTCTGCCCCATTCCTCTCATTATATTTATGCAAATGCTAATATTTAATTATTGTTCATGCTACTGTTTTCTGAAGTCAAATAGCAGCTGCTTGGGTGTCTCACAGGGAGTTCTCAGAAGACTTTAGTTCTTCTCCAAGAAACCTTGTTCAAATATTCATCTTCGATATCTTCTATTATTAAGTGAGTTATCAGGAGAAACTCTGTCATTTTCCTGCTTATATTCTCAGAGAGACCAAGCCCGAATGCCAAAAGATATAAAGAAAGTACAGATAGCAGTACTCATCCTGAGTCAAATGGATTAAATGAACAATCTGCTAATGCACGTGCAAAGACTCGAGGGCACAGTGTAGGGTGGTAAGGCACCTGTTTAGACTCAGGAGGAAGACATTTTATAAGTTGAATCTTATTTTATACATGGCCTCCAAAGAGATCAATTGAAAAAGACAAAAGAACAAGGGTAAATTTCAAACTTGTTAACATGGCGTACACATCCACATTTGGTGAATTCCATCTGTCCTTTCAGCCTCATTGCTGAATGCCCTGCCTTCTCCACGCCTCTCTCCCAGTTAGTCTCCCATGTTCTATCATGTCTCAGTGCTTGGCACACATAATAGACACTCAGTAAATATTTGTCGAATGAATGGAATTAATTCATGTTCCTTCCCTTCGTGCCTTTCCTCAGCCTGGTATGTCTCTTTTCCACCTCTCCATCTGGTTTACCCTTAATTGTGAAGCCTTCACTCAGGTTGTGTCCCTGATGACTTTTCTCCCCATGTTAACAGGCTGGGAGTCAGTGTCCCTTCTCACTGCTCCAGAAATTTTTATCAGGTTTTGCATTTATCACATGATTCTGTGACTATTTATTCACACTCGTTTTCTTCACCAAGTTGTGAACTCCTCGAGGGCAAAGATAGGATTTGATTGGCATTGAATATCCAATACTGAATACATTGCCTGGATATTGTTGAGTAATGGGCTTATCAACCCACAATAAAATGAAACTGCAGAAGAGACCAAAATATTCTTTTTTGGTAGTTAGTAGACTCATTCTCTTCTCAGTAAATTTTTCTTGGGGAATTTAATGGCCACAAAAGATTTCTTGGTGGATATGAATCAACCCCAAGGGAGCAGGGTAGCTTTCTTGAACATTTTCATTAAGTTTAGTGAGTCACCCTTCCTTTTCTATAATAACATATTGACCTGTCAAGCAGAACTAAATACCCATGTCAGTCAGCACTCCTCTCTCTTGAAGAGTGCTAGATACATACTGCTGGATTCTTAACTTTCCATAACTCCTTTGCCTAATAGGAATAGACATTTATTATTTGAGGCTGCCCCAACACCCGTTTTGAGAGTTTCCCACATTATGAGTTTTACCTACTAAAGATGAAAAACATTAAAAAAATCCCAAACCTAGATTCCCCTACAGCATGGGAAAGACATGTGACTGGCTTAGTTTCACTAGTCAGACCACAGCCATCGAGGCTTGGATTTGGAAGTAAGCGGTGTGAAAAGGAATTCCTGCACAGGGAAACAGGACAGTGAAGGCATGCGGTTCATCTGGCATCCGGTCCCAAATGTCATATGCGCTCGTGAGGTGGCTGTGGTGTGCTTGCTCCTGCAACTGTGGTGGTTGGGTATCTGTCCTGGATACTTGGCCTTCTGGCCTATCTGACATTTCTGTGAGTGACTTTATATCATTTAATAAAGTTTTTTTGCTTAACCTAGCCAGGATGGATTTTGTTGTTTTCATCTAACATTCCTATGCAACACTCTCATAATGTTTCTTTAATTCAACATTTCTAGAAAAATATTGCTTTCTAATTGTTCCTGTGAAGGCTTCCGTGCATGATATTTAGATCCCTTAAGTGCTATGGAGGTTATTCCTTTTGTGATTTTGCCTGTTTCTCTTAATTTGTATTGCTTCTCTCATTTACCATTCATTTAATAAACAAAACAAAGCAAACACTATTTAAGCAGAATAGGATAGTAGAATGAATATGGATGTTAGAGCCACAGAGGACTGAGTTTAGGTCCTGGCTCTGTTGCTTATTCATCCTATAACCTTGAAAATTTTCTTAACCTCCTGAGACTTCTTTAGAAGATGTGGAAACATTGTTTATCCTGCAGGGTTGTTATTAGAATGGAATGAGACAATGTATAGACAACTTCTGGTACACTGACTTCCACTAAATAGGAACTCACAATACACTATTCTTGTTAGTCTCCTTTGGTTGACTTTGAAAGATACCCAAGAAGAACAAGCTTGTTTCTTTATTAGACCAAGTTCCTCTGCTCAACAATTTATAATCATTTCCCTACTGAAGCTATTGCCTACTGAATTAATTCTAAAATTCTTACCCTGGAATGTAAAATCTTCTTTTGCCTAATCCTATCTTACCTCTTTGGCCTTATCTCTTATAATCTCTTTGCAAGAGCCTTTTGTTTTAATTAGCCCAGTGACTTCATCCTCCACCACCATTCTGACTGCTCCCCCTACTTTATTACACCTATTCAAGCCGACTCCCTTCTTTGGGCTTGCCCATTCCTTCCTTTCTGCCAGGCCAAATCCAACCCCTCTGTTATAGCTTAACTCAAGTCCTCCTTCACCAAATACCATATTGATCAATTTTTGACATTAACTTGTTATATCAAGTATTTTAACTGTTAATAAATAATGTATTTGTAAGCAACCATTCAGAGAATTCTTTCTATTACCAGATAAGTGCTTTGCAAGAACTATATCTTATAATCTTCACAACAAACCCATGAGGTAGGAACTAATAGTATTTTATAGATGAGGAAACTGAGGTACAGAGAGGTGAGCAATGGAATCAATTTAATTTAGCCTGAAGTCACCCAGCTAGTAAATGGCAAAGCAAAGATTCAAATCCAGGCAATCTCATGTCAGAGCTCAACCTCTTTACTACATTGCAATCTTTAAGAAGGGGACACTATCAGAGATTTCTTCACATTATATCTCTTGGTATAGAAATGATAAAAAGAAATATATACCAATTTATTATATAGAGCAGAATGAATACAAAAGAAGGTAAAATGAAATAAGGTCAGAGGTCTGATTAAGGGGGACTTTGTAGGTCATGATCTTAATGGCACCATCACCACCACCAAAGTATAGAGCAGTAAGGCTTGCTGAACAGCAGCAGCAACATGTGGGACACAGCATATCCTGCAGGACACAAGGTGCAGCATCAGTGAGTACTCTGCTAGTATAGGAGAGGGTCTCATTGCTACTATGAAGAGCAGGCTACTCTCCTCTGTCCCTGCTTAAGGCTTCTCTCCATAAGAATTTTATACTCATGGTGAGGTGGGTGGCTCAGTGGAAATTTCCCATGATTTAGAAACTGAGGACATGAGTTTGAGTTCTAGCTCTCCCACTCACCCCTAACTCTAAGATGTGGGCAAGGCCCAGTTTCCTTATCTCTAATAATTTTCCTGTTCATAATCTTTTTATGATATCCTATTCCCTGTTGGACAATAAGGGAATTAAATTCCCTTTCTACCTTATGAAAGCAGAGTATATATGTAAAGAGTCACTGCCAGCACTAATGGAGATATTTAACAGATATATGAGACATTTTAGAGTATATGGAAAAAGTAACAGCCTTAAAAAGGAGTTTTGGATTCAAACTGAATTATAGACTGGATTTCTAGTGCTAGGTAACATATACGACACATCATTCTCTGGGTAATTTAGACCCGAAGAGATCCTCTTTTGGATGGATGATTTTCTATTTTTGAATGGTAATTATAAATTCTGACAATCTGAGTTATATAACTATTTTATATTCTTCTAAAAAATATTTTGCCACTTTTGTGTATTATAGTTATTTTGTTTGAGCCATTTTCTTAAGGAATCTTTTCCATTGAGATATCCTAAGCCAACAGGGAAATTGTTTCAATGGACAAAGTTTACTTTATAACCAAATTCTCAAAGTTGAAAAAGAAATCATACACTCACATTATTATTTTTCTTTCAATTTTGGTGTGGAAATGAACAACCCTCCTTAGGAAATCAAGATGAAATGGATTTTATTTTTACATTTCAATTTAAAATAAAAATCCAAATTAGTTAACAGGCGATACAATTTACATCAACCTTTTTCTTATGATTATCAGATGCCTTGTGAAGACCTCATCAGGCATCATTAATGTTAACTAGTGTTAGGGGGTGTAAGTCACATATAGTACAACTTATTCAAGGAACTGGTTGCAAATGAGGGTTCCTGAGGAGAACAGTTCTAGCCTGGCTTATTCTTTTTTAATAATATTAGCTTCTGTTTCTATGGAAACTGCACATCCTGTTTTGCTGTTTGTAGAAAATGTCTTTATATTTATTAAAATAGATTCAAATAGTTAAAACCAATAGTAGCACTCTGCTCTGAGTATAATATCATACAGACATATTCACAAGTAAGTCAAACTTTATTATAGGAAACTATGCTGATATAAAGTGCCAATTACAAGTAGGATTTATGTTTTTGAATTTCTATATGTTTCTAAAATACACTGGAACTCAAAGAGGGAAATGGTTATTTTGAAATCATTTGACTCAAGTATTCCAATAGAAAAATGGGCAAAGGATAAAAACCAGTATAAGTGTGGATATACACACACTATATATTTATATATACAATAAATATGAAATATATGCATAAATATAGTTATAAATAATAGATATATGTGGCTAATAAACAAAAAATTATTTTACCTTAAGATATACAACTTAAAATAAGAATAAAATATCAGTATTTACTTTTTGATTTGCCAAGATGAAAGAGCATGATAAACCCAGAGAGGAAGAGTTGTGGGGAAATAGACACATGGGGAGAATGTGAATCAGAATACAAATTGGTGCAAGTTTCTGAGTATAATATCCATATGTGCCAAAAAACTTAAATATATGCAAGTCACTTGACTCAGACATTTATCATCTAGAAACTTTACCTAAGGATTTATAAAGAAGTAATCTAAGAAGGATATTTATCATACTATTGATTATAATAGAAAAAATAAAAACAAAATATGGAAATAAGAAAAACGTCTTTCATTAAAGAATTGTTTAAATTGATCATGCTTCATGAGTTATGTTGCCCCTCTTCTTGCTCGTTGGTGTTTCTCTAGTTCCTAACTCAAGGCCCAGATGCTCAATATTGTTGCTGAATGAATTAAAATGATGGTAGTGAACTATAATTACCTGGAAAGATGTCCATGGTATAATAAGTGAGAAGTAACCAAATAGAATATAAAATATCATCAATTTTTTATTTAAAATATCATCGCCATGTCTATATGGTAAACTCTGTTTACCATATATATCCCATGATGAGGGAATCAGAAAGTGATTCATAAGAAATGGACCGTGAATGCGAAACAGATTTATAAATACCTTAATCGATGTATTTTGTTGATATTTTCCTTTTATGTATATACAAAGAATGGCATATAATAAAAATTGATGTCTAAAAACCTCTAAAATCATTCTTCTAATAAGTATAAATTAAAATTCTACACAATAAAGCATTGTGTGGTAATTCAACATTGGTTTCGTTTTTTCCTTAGAAGTACTTAAAAAATGGTATGTCTAACAATCATAATTTTGTATGTTTCTTGAAATATGGTACCTCTAGATTGAACTATTGCAGCAGCATTTTAACTGGGCTCTTTATCTCCTTCCAATTCATCTCACATATTCTCAGCAGATTTACTTTCTAAAGCATCAATCTCATAATTCTTTTTGCCTTTTCAGAAAATGTTAATGCTTCTCCTTTGAGTACAGGTTTAAGTTCTGTTATGGACTAAATGTTTGCATTCCTCTAAAATTTATATATTGAAGCCCTAACCCTCGATGTGATGATATTTGGAGGCAGCGCTAACCCTCAATGTGATGATATTTGGAGGTAATTATATTTAGATGAGGTCTTGAGAATGAGGCCCCATGATAGAATTAATGTTTTTATAAAAAGAGGAAGAGACATTAGAGCTCTCTCTCTGCCATGAGTATACAATAAGAAAATGGCTGTCTGCAAGCCAGGAAGAGAGTTCGCAGTGGGGAATTGGCTGGCACCTTGATATTAGACTTCCCAGCCTCCAGAATTTTGAAGAATAAATTCCTGTTGTTTAAGCCACCCAGTCTGTAGAATTTTATTACAGCAGCCCGAGCTGACTAAGACAAGATCTGGACTCTTTATCAAGGCACAGTAGGGGCCCTCTGTGATGGAGACTTCATGAATTCCAGTCACCACATACCCAGCACTCAATGTCCTCTGCATCTATCTACCTCTGTTTCTTTGTTTGTATTACTCTGTCTACCTAGATTACTCCTCTAGATCTACTCCTCCAGTCTTTGCCCCAGGAAATCTCACTCCTGTTTCAAAATCATCACCTCTATGAGGCTTCCCAGATTTGTAAATGAATTGTCTTATTTATAAACGAATTGTCATTTTGCTGGGAAAACATAATAGGACATTGATTATAGCACTTATAAAAAAAACAGCTATGTTTAGTTGTTAATTCGGAACACATCTGTGTCTAAATCACAGCTTATTTGGTTATTTCTTTTCTGCCCTTTTACCTGACCAGATATTATGTACAACACTAAGCGAGTACATAATAAATATTTGTTGAGTAAGTGTTGGATCTATTAAACTCTTCTATCAGAGTTCAAAACCAAATGTTAAAATATATTTAAATATATTTCGAAATATGGTTTTCTCCATAAAGCCAATAGAATTTGAGGCTTCAAATTCCTTTATTTCAGCATGAGGAATCTGAACTTGGTCGAATACAGATTGCTAACAACACAACCACAAGGGTAATTATAGCTCTCACTGTGTACCAGGCCCCGAGCTGAACATTCTACAGGCATCATGGCATTTAATCCAGTAAGAATTCTATTCTGTACATAATATTAGTATTTCCATTTTACTGATGAGGAAACAGGCTTTGAGAGGCCAAGTAATTTACCGAAGGTCACCTAGAGAGAATCAATAGAGCCAGGTTTCAAAGCCAAGTCCGTCTGAATTTAGTTTGTATTCTTAGCCTTCAAACTATATTGCCTCTTAATACATTTTTTTATTTAACATTTTTTCAGCCTTTGTGAAACATAAAAATTAAAAAAAAAGTGACTACATTTGGAGCTACAATTTAGATCAGCACAATCCTCACTGTATCTACTTGATTAGACTTGGCCTTTATTGGATTATCAGTCTCTCTGACTGTAGCATAAAATGCCTTTACTACAATGCTAATGTTCTTAGATTAAATATGCCATCATAAAAAAAGATACATGGGCATGTTTTCACTTTCTACAACTATTGTATAAATTGGAGTTCACACTGATTTCTATTTCATTAAAAATTCTTCACCTAAAGATATTTCACATAGATAATTCTGAAATTTTCTGAGGCAAAATTAAGATTTAAATCTTAAACTTGAATGACAGTGCCTTTAAAGATATGTGAAGACTGAAAAAAGTCCTTGTACCATTAAACTAAATCAGATGAAATTTAAACAAGTGAAAAACACATTCCACAATAGAAAAGAAAATGTAGGCAGTTTATGTGAAGGCACATTCAGTGCGGCAGGATGATACCCAGGCTTTTGCAAATGCATATCACCTGCACAGTTACTTCCATGCCTGCATTTCTGCCCTAATAGTCAGGCTCACGCCTTACCTCAGCAGCCACTCCTGCTCCTCATGGCCACCATGCTTCACCAGGACTTATTAGTGGTCTTGAGAAATGTTGCTTAAAAGATCATTGTTCAGTTGTTTTCCTCAAAGCTCTATTCACTGTATTTCCTAACTTTCTGCCATTTATCATTTCTCTTCTGAGAAATAGAAATTCATTGGTTGGAGAAGACTTGACTTATGATTTGCTGTGCCCTGAATGCTGACTCCACTAGGAAATTATTGGTTTGGCTTTAAGGGTGAAGGTGTAGAAATCAATGTATATATTTCAAGGTCAAATATTTAATACAGGCTGTTTGACTACTCCTACATAGCTCTCTACATTTTACGTCTACATCTACTCAGAGTTTTCAATGGCCTCCAGTCAGTGACCACCAGGAACACATCTTCAGTTAAACAAAAAGGAGTTTATTGACTCATTGATAAGACAAGAGGCTGGAAGGGTGGGCAGGAGCCAGACCACACAGGGCCTTATATGCCTCCTTAGGGATTTCAGACTTTTTCTTAAGAGCTATTGAAGGGAACAAGAAGGCAAAGGGATCAACACAGCTTCAAGTAGATGAGGTATGTCCTGAGCAAGGAGATACCCCTAAACTGCAATATGACTATCCTGGTGTTTCTGCTTCCTTTCAAATTGGCTCAATGATCTAGTTTAACTATTCTCAAGGGCATCCATTTCAATATTCCTGGTTGCTCTCTTTCAGAACTCCCAATTCAGAAACCAGGCAGTAATATAAATGAAAGAAGTGAGATGAAGATAAGAAAATTAAGAATATTTGTTACTGTGGGCCAAAAGATACCCACTCCACCTAAAGGTATTCAAATTCAGATGTTTAAAAAAAATTGCACAATATGTGTTATATTTTATGGCCATTTCTCCATTAGTTCTCAGATGTAAAATGAAATATAAGGACACCATTTCCTTAATAACAAGTCGAGTTACTGAGTGAGGGTGTCTTAGTTGGTGTCAACTGACCTTGTTTAGTTAGGAAGATTTTGTTTTATATGTAGGTATATTCTGTATCTCTATAATCCTCTCAGCTCACATGAAAAGGACACTCATAATACAAACCAGAGAAATCAAGTTGTTTTAGTAAAACCTCATCATATTCTTGATTATAAGTTATTGGGAATGAACACTTTGTGTTTAGATGTTCAATCCAGTCTTTGAGGCTATTATTGTGAATCATTCTTCTTGCTCTAATGCTCTGGCATGTGATTCTTAGGAACTCCGGAGACGTGGCAGAAAGGATTCTTGCTCAGATCCTTCTCTTGAAAGGATGAATCATGGTAACTTATAAAAACCATGGAGAGCTCTTGCCTGACAGTTTAATAGCTTACCCTTTAGTCAGTTGGTATAATGATCTAATTTGGGGCCTATTCATTTGTGAAAAAGGTCAGTGCAATTTCTTGATAGCTCCTTTGGCTTCCCCTAGAATGAGTTGTCCTTTATATTTGACAATGATGCTGGTACCATATTGGATTAAATTAATGTGCTGAGGTGTTTTTCCCACTGAATGCTGCTACATAGGGCCTAATTCATAGGTATAAAATCCTCACTGGGACGTCATTGTAGACCTTCCCCTCTCTCCCCTCACAATCAATCAATCAACTAACCAGTCAGCAAGTCTGGCCAGTTCTTTCCCTTAACGAATTCTCTTCTCCCCATCTCTTCTATTGTCACCATAGACAACTCTACCTTCATCACCCTAAGACTTGACTCCTGTACCATCCTCATGTCTAGTCTCCTACTCTCCCACACCCCTCCAGGTCAGCCAGGCAGTCTGAAATTTATTCTCCCAGAGGTTATTGCCCAAATCAAAAATCTGATCAATCACTTTCTTTGAAAAACCCTTTAAGAGCTCTCATCACCCTAGTTAGCATATTTATATGCCATTCACCACTGCCGTCTCCATACACATCTCTACCATCCATGCTGTATAAAAGGAGACTGTCCCATTTGTCCTTAGGAAAAAACTTTCAAATGATTAAATTGCCCAAAGAGGCAGTTTTTCCAACTAGAAGCTTATAGGAAGGATTATTCTTTAGAGAAATAGTCATGATTATTTCAAAACTCATATTTCATACCTTTCCTTTGCATTGTTGAGAATACAGTGAATCATCTCCCTTATACAAAGGTCTGTTGAAATTGTATGTCATAATTCAAACCCTGATATTGCATTGATGTTTATCGATAATTACAAAGATGACTAAAATAAAACCCCCAATGCTGGGAGAAGGTTATATAACTCATTTGTGAGATAGAGATAGTCTTAAACAACTTACTACAATTACAACTAATTCTGTACTGGAAGTACAATAAAACATCATGGAAGAGAACAATTCATTTTGACTAGGGTGTCAGGAAGCATCTGGTATGGATCTTGCAGTAGAAGGAGGATATTCTAGGTGAATAGAATAACAGCAAAGGAGCTCTGTCAGGAACAGAAATTTAGGGGTGTTATGTACTCATTGTCAAGGGGGGAGAAGACTAAAGACCTGATATGAAAACTAGATCTGAGAAGATGAATTGTAGTTAGGGTGTGGGGGAATTTAATGCCATGTTAAAAGTTGTGTGCTTTGTTTCATAGGCAACAGAGAGGTTTTGAAGATTATTGAGCAAATCTGACTTGCATTTTAGAGTGTTATTCAGCCATGAGAGAGAGTGTCTAAAGAATACTGGAGAGTGGAGGCAAGATGATGAGAAAAGGGTAAATAGTGGCAGTTGGATTATAAAGAAGAAGAAAGATGGGAAATATTGAATGTATAATTGATAAGTCTTGGCTATGAGTTGTATACGGCAATGAAAGTAAGAGAGTTGAAAATAATCTAGTATTTCTCCTCCAAGCATTGTAGTCAGTCTCCGAGATGCTTCCCAATGATCTGTACCTCCTGGAATTCTCACACTTGTGTTGTCCCATCTCACATTGTAGCAGGATTGGTAGCTTAGAATATGACAGAAGTGATGATGTATGCCTTCCAATATTAAGTTATAGAGTCACTATGCTGTTTGTCTTGAGTGCTCGCTCTCAGATACTTGCTATGGGGGAAGCAGCTGCCTGCTAATGAGCAGCCCTAAGGAGAGGTAACCTGGGCCTCTTGATAATAGCCATGTGAGTGAGTTTGGAAGTCAGTTGTCCAGGTCAAGAAGTCTTCATATAACTATAACCCCAACTGATGTCTTTACCACAACCTCATGAGAGATCCTGAACTACTCAGCTAAGCCATTTCCAGAATCCTGACCCTCAGAACCTGCGCGAGATAATGTGTTTGCTGTTTTAAGTTACTATGGTTTAGAGATTTGTTATATAGCAATAGATAACTAATAAACTAGTAATTGGGTAGATCTGATTAGCTAAGGCAGAAAATGCAAAAAAGGACAACCAGTTTTGCCAAGGAGATGACAGAATTGATTTTTGACGTATTTGAGTTATGCAGTTTCTCTATATTTCTGCTCATCTGGCATATGGGAATAGAAGAAATTTGGAAGTTATCACATGGTGTAAAGTGGTGGTTTTCAAGCTTTAACATTCATCAGAATCACCTAGAATGCTTGTTAAATAGATTGCTTAGCCCTATACCCAGAATATCTGTTTTCGTAGGTCTGGGTCTGGACCCCCAAATTTATATATCTAATAAGTTCCCAGGTGATGCTGATGTTTCTGGTCCAGGGACCACAGTCTGTAAACCACTGACATAGAATGGAATTGAGAAGGAAACCCAAAGTCATAATATTGTAACCAATAGTTCTCCTCTGTCTAGCATTATATATAAATTATAGCACTAAAACATTTAGTGATTAAAGAAAATAAATGAGTTTAAAATCATTGACCAAAATAACAGTTGGGAATTTTTGTAGATAGCACTCATTTGAAAACCTTTTGCAAGGTAAAAATTGTGTTTCCTTGATTTCTAAGGTACATATATATTCAGTGCCTCTACTATGCTTTTACAATGAACTTTTTTTTCTGTATTCCATTATTGATTTTTGCTCTTAGATTTTTGCTCTTATAACCTGAGAATGAATTTTAGTTGATCGACAAGCACATTTAGAAAAAATCCAAAAGGAACTTTAAAATATTCAACAATGTGCTATACGACTTTGATATTTCTTCTGAGTAATAAATCTCTGGAGGTTTTGCTTTGACAACCAGGAGAATTGATTACATAGACCTTGTATCAAAATTGTGTGGTGTTGGGCTCTGTGTCTCACCAGATAAGGCATGACAACCAATTAGATTGGAGGCCATTTTCATAATAAATAGCTGCTGCTCAGGAATAAAGGACTGTATTTCTTAACCCTTTTGAGAGTTTACAATGCATACCAATTAAATGTTTGACTCATATAATTAGCTAACCAAAGAAAGCTAATAAATTGAGTTTTGTTTTTCAATGAATTTTTTTGTTTGTGTGTCTGGGCCTTTATGGTTTGAAATTTTTCTTTTCATGTCAACGATTTGGGTTTAAACATCTTCATCAATACATCATAGAAATTAGGACGGAGTACATAATCTCTGATTTTTTTTTTGTCAAAGAAAGCTGATTCCTCTTTGACTTAGGTACACTAGTTTCCTAGTAACTGATCTCTTACCTTGCTACTTTAAGATAGACTTCCAACCTTGTTGCCTAGTGACCGTGTTTATCTGGATTTCCTGCCAAAGAACACTGGATTCCTCATGCTTGGATTTTGATGACAACCACCTGCTATCCAATCCTTCATTTATTGCCTCTTGCTTAAGAACTCATAAATTACATACCCTGCCCATGTATCTCCTGAATATCTCCTATAGCAACACTCAGATTCATATAGCATGTTTAGAGACTTCATGGCCTTTGCAACAATGAGCATTTAACTAAAACTGATGTATGAAATAGTTTTGTTTTATTGAAGTGCATACAAAGATATGAAAGGGTTAATGATACTTTCCAATTTTAGTTAAAACTCTTAGCTGAAATTCCCTTATTGAAAATGTTTCTAATTTATTCACACTATCACCAGTAGCAACCCTGTAGGATTTAGGTTATAGGCAGCATAATTGTTCATATCATGGAGTGAAGGTAGAGGTGTGTGTGTGTGTATGTGTGTGTGCAGGCACTTTATTTCCCAAGTGTCACACAGACTGGGATCCTTATGGCCTATGAAAGCCACTTTTATATAAATCTCTTCTTTTGAAAAAATTTTAGGTTAACCTAACCCTCCCCCGTAGTCAAAATGTCTAGTTACTTTTAATTACTTTCTGCGGTGAATATTATACCTATTTTGGCATTTTTTTCCAGCTATTTCACCATAATAATGGAAAAGAGCCCTTTATTTTTATTAGACTGACCCAGTTAAAAATTACAAAACACAGACAAAGGCTTCGAAAGTGTTTATCATACTTTCCTAAACATATCACCTGGAACCCTTGTTCTACTCTGTTTCTATGTGTTTAACTTTTATTTATTTATTTTTAAGATTCTACATATAAATGATTCCATGCAGTATTTGTCTTTCTCTGTCTGGCTTATTTTACTTAATATAATGCCCTCAAGGTCCATTCATGTTTTTGTAAATGGCAAGATTTCCTTCTTTCTTGTGGCCGAATAATATTCTAGTGTGTGTGTGTGTGTGTGTGTGTGTGTGTGTTCCACATCTTTATTCATCCATTGATGGACACTTAGGTTGTTTCCCTATCTTAGCTATTATGAATAATGCAATGAACATGGAAGTGCAAATATCACTTTGATATTCTGTTTTCTTTTCCTTTGGATATACACCCAGAAGTGGGATTGCTGCATCATATGGGATAATTCTATTTTTAATTTTTTGAGAAACTTTCATACTATTTTCCATAGTGGTTGTACCAATTTACAGTCCCAAAAACAGTACACAAAGGTTCCCTTTTCTCCACATCCTTGCCAGTACTTGTTATCGCTTGTGTTTTTGTTTGTTTGATTTTGATAAGGCCAGAGGATCTAATGTAGGACATGATGATTATAGTTGACAATTGTATTGTATAATTGAAATTTGCTAAGACGGTAGCACTTAAATGTTTT
This sequence comes from Pteropus alecto, assembly GCF_000325575.1. Classification (NCBI taxonomy): domain Eukaryota; kingdom Metazoa; phylum Chordata; class Mammalia; order Chiroptera; family Pteropodidae; genus Pteropus; species Pteropus alecto. The sequence continues at coordinate 20,293,656 of NW_006494612.1, read as the reverse complement.
CACACATTCAAAAAAAAAGATAAATATGTCAGATGATGAATGGATTAATTAGAGGGAGAGAATCCTTTCACAATGTATACATTTATCAAATTACCACAGTGCACACTCTAAATATCTTACAATTTTATTTGTCTCTTCAACCAAGCTGAAATTTTAAAGTAAAAGATCTCTCACACTGTAACCTGTAGGGGACCTATGACTCAAAGCATTTCATACTGTCTGACACAGTAATCTTGAATAAAAAATAAATTGTACCAGTTTCTACCAGATGAAAAGATATTGATACAGTGCTATTATTATTCTTGAAAGAGCTGGCATCTTCAGAAAATTTTTATTTTTCAAAAATAGGATTGAAGAGTTTGGGTTTATTTGCATGCCAAAGAGTCCATTTTTAATACTTGCAAAATTTATTCACTAACTAATTTATAGATATCTCTCAAATTTGCACAAATCAATCCATGATGTCCCAGATGTCTTTACAGCTCAGGGAAAATATAAGGTTTAGAATAGCTCAGGTAGATGGTAGAATGGTCTTATATTCTTTCTGCATAGAATGTTCTTTTCCCACTCTTTTCTGAAAAAATTAAAATAAAAAAACAAGTGAAAAAACAAAAATAAAACAAAACAAAAAAACCCAAACACATATTTACCCTTTAGAGCCTCATGTCACTTTATTGACTCTTCAAACTAAATTAGATATTACTTTGTCCCACTTTTATTTTCCATAATGTCCTGTTCCCATCTGTCACAGCATCCATCCCACTCCCTATATACAATGTTGTTTTTGCGTTAACTTGGCAAATGTCCATCTCTCCATAGGGTATATATCCTGTGAAGACAGGAATCTTGTGTGTTTGATTGAATCCTCTCTCCCCTCTATCCAACATAGTACCTAGCACATAGAGGCGCTCATTACGTAATTGCTGAATGAATAAAGAAATGAAAAATCACAATGATCAACAATATGGGCTGCAGGAGAAACATGCAAATTTCTGCAAAATTTATTATAGATACTTTTTGTTACACCTCTCATTGCTTTCCTGGGAAAATGGTGCTTAACTCAAAAAGCATTAACATTTAAATTCTAAGAAGGTCACTGTATTGAAAAACTATTTTATTTCTACAAAAAGATCATACAGTAGTTAATAAAAAGCACATTGAAAAAATATTTATTGCCTGTGCATTGTATTTTAATGACAGATTAGATGATTCCTTGATTTTCTACCTAATCACACTGAGGGGTATAGGTACTGATGGCAAAGATAAACTCTGGTCCTTTAAAAACAGGATTTGGGTGGCCTAGTTGACTATTTAGTGGCATGATGTAGATGCTATAAAAAACCAGCTTGGCTACTGCATTTATGAAAAGATGATAACCAGGTCATTGTTTGGATGACAATCAGCTCTCTCAAGAGAGATCTCCTTTGCATTAGGTCATCTGAATGTCCTGTTGCAGGAGAATTAGTGAATGCCATGTGATGTTTGGCAAGATCAGAGGCAAAGCATAGCTTTTTTTTTTTTTAACTCTTTATTTGATACAAGCACATGCTGTGTTAACAGAAACTCAGATCATAGATGATAGTAGTCCTGCTATAATCAACATTGACAATGTGACATTTGAAAAGCTGCTTTTAATTATTTAGTTGGATGCACCACTCTTTTGGAAATTCATAAACCAGAATTCTCCCAGAAGAGAGCAACAGGATGGTGGGGAGGGTTGGCAGGTTGGAAGAATGCACAATTCTTCACAGTTATATTCACACATGGTACCAAGAAGGCAGAACTGGAGCTAAGGGTCCTCTATATCACAGAAAAGCATACTTGTGTCATTTTAAGAAGGTACTATTTAAATGACAGCTGTCCTGCAATGCAATCGGCACCTTTATGGAGTAGTGAGTCCCTCATCACAGAATGTGTACAAGCGGAGTCTGGATGACCTTCTAAAGGGAACTATCTAGGAAAGATGCTTATAACAAGCAGGATAATTTACCTTTAAGTTTCCTTTTGATTCTAGGATTATTCTAAAATTCTAAGTTTTATAGGAATACCAGGTATATAGATTTCAAAAAAAAAAAAAAAGATAGCTCTGATCATTAGCATTTTAAATCTCTTCCATCATAAAAAGAAAGCAGATCTTCAGACTTCCTTTTTTCTCTTTCTTTCCCTTCACAGCTAAATTACTTACAAGATTTGACCACACTTGTTGCTACCTCCACCATTTTACCTTTCCATCCAACACATCTTAACCTGCTGAAATCTGGCCGTGGTCTTCACTGCTCTATTTGCAATGTGTCTCACTAAGGTCATTAATCACCTCCTTGTTAATAAATAATGCACAGGAAACTTGTGAGTCATTTTAACATTATCTGTAGCATTAACACTTCTGGGCACTCCCATCTTCATAAAATACTCTTGCCTCTGGGCCTCTGTGACACTATGCTTTCCTGGTTTTCCTCCTATTTCTTCGGCTACACTTTTTCTGTTTCCTTTGGAGAGTTCCCAATCCTTCGTTTATCACTGCAATGTAGTATTCTTGAGTGTCCCATCCTGCTTTCTTTTTCATTCTTACTACCCCTTCTGTCCCTGAGATCTTCCAATTGCTTCTAATACATCAATGATCATCTCAATTGGGAGTTGATAACTCCCAGTTCTGTATCTCTAACCCACATATCTCTAGTCCAAGCTCCAGATCCACATATCTAATTGCGTAGGTATCTCCATTGGGCTGACCCTTAGAATCACCCTCTCTGAATGCATTATCTCCTCTCCTACGCTCTGCCCTTTGGCTTTTATGCCGTATTTCGGGAATGATATCACCGCTCACCCAAATTCTTAGGCTAGAAACCCAGACATCTATGTTCTATTCTCCTAATCCATATTCACCTCAGTGCCAATCCTTTTCAATTATACCTTCTTTATATCTCCACTAAAAAGTTATACCTGTTCATCCCTTGTACTGGTCATTGAACACCATTACCTCTTGCCTGGGCTGTTGCGATAGCCTCATAAAAAGTATCTTTGGCTCCATTATTTTCTAATATTAGTCCACACCACAGACAGTGATTTTTGTAAATATTCTTATGTCCTTCTCCTGCTTAATACCTTCCAGTGGCTCCCAATGTCTTTGTGGTTAAGCATTTACTCCTTAGGATGACTTACAAGATGCGTTATACTCTGGTCTCTTCCTATGTCCCCAACCTCATCTCTTGCTTCTTTCTCACTGCAGCCTCATGGAACTTCTTTCATATATATTTTGTTCCCCCAACCTGATCCCTCCCTTCTTCCTGTCTTTCCCCTATATCCTTCACCCCCGCCCCCGCCTATGCCATCATACCACCACCACCATGGTAACTTGTCTTTTAGATTTCACTAACCCTAGATGTTACTCTGGAAAATTTTCTATGATCTCCTTTCCCACCCCTCTTACACTGAGCTAGCTGTATGCAGCTCTTCCGGGTCCCAGCATCCAAGCTTAGCAAGAGTCATCTTAATGTATTTAAATGTTCTTTTTCTTATCTGTGTCTCTCCTGGGGTGATTCCTGAGTAGAAACGGTGCTCTCAAAGGGCCTAGCACAGTCAATTATATTCTACAGGTAGCAGAGGCTGAACTTTGACTTGACATAATATTCCATAGATAATTTCATTTTTGTTTAATGGAATCTCATGTGATATGGTATGTATGTAGTTGTACTGGCAATGTCCTAGTGCATGAGCATATACATTTATATATTTACATGTAATGTATATGTCCGCACACACATACAATGCATATACATGTTGTATTAGTTTTCTGTGGCTGCTATAACAAATTACCATAAACTGGATGGCTTAAAACAATAGACATTTATTCTCTCACAGTTCTGGAGGCTAGAAGTCCTGTATTAAGGTATAGGCAGGGCTGCTTCCATGTCTAAGGCTCTAGATTCTAGAATCTAGTCCTTGACTCCTTTAGTTTCTGGTGGTTGTCAGCTTTTTTTTGGTTTGTGGCTCCATTGTTCTAATCTCTGCCTCCACCTTACATGGCCTTCTCTTCTGTGTCTATCTTTTCTGTGTGTTTCTCTTATAAAGACACTTGACATTGGATTTAGAGCCCACATGGATAATTTAGATGATCTCTTCATCTCAACATGCTTAATTTAATTATATCTGCAAAGACCCTTTTTCCAAATAAGGTCACATTTACTGGTCCCAGAAAGTAGAACCTGAACATTTCTTTCTGGGAGTCACCATTCAATTCAATACATATATATATGATATCCTGATTAACTTTAAGATACAACCTTAGTATCTTTTTCTTTTTATCTTGGAAAGCCCAAATCCTCTATTTCCTACATGTCCTCCCCTATCTGAACTTTAAAACTATACATATTTTTAATAATTTCAGTATATAATATAAAAGTATATATGTATATATGTATATATATTCCACATAATATATAATATTCTCATCTTTTGTTATTTTCCTTCAGACTAAGCTTCCTAAACCCCACTGTTTTAGAGTTATTAAAAAAAAAAAAAAAACAACTCTGTCTTCAAGACAGAATCCTAAAGAATCGAGCGGGTTGCCGCATAAATTTAGGCTCCTTTTAGTATATGTGCTATTTTATCTACTGAAATATCTGTTTCTTCTTATTTTCGAAGAGAGAAAGAATTAACTGGTGGTACAACTGGTACTATAGTGCAGGTATTTCTGACTAAACAGGATTACGTTTGCATAGCTGTAGACATTTTGCATGCTTCCCCCCGCTAAATTATATTCTTACCATTCAGTAGTTCAAATGTGGCTAAACATTTTTGCATGCAAATCTGTTGCTAGACAACGAAGCTAAAAAGAAATCTTCCCAGTTTCATACATTTCTAAATCTTACTTCTCTTGTATGAACTTTTGTTAAAAACTTCCAAACTGAAAATTAAAACTAGACTAGATTTTATTGGGACATATTTTAAAAAAGCTTTAAAAATTTTATGTATAAACAATCATGTTAATTAAGATGATGACAGCCTTCTATTATACATAACTCAAAGCTGGTATCTCAATTTTTAATAATGATAACCTACAAATACAATGGAAGGCTTATACAGACTGTATTCCTAAATTAATTCTTTATAAGAAATACTAGGAATGATTAAGACATTTCTGAAAATTAAAAATATGTTTTAAAGTACTTTTTGAATAAAAATAAAATTAATCTTTAAATTTCTGAAGAAAGATACTTTTTTATTTTTATTTTTTCAATTACAGTTGACATTCAACATTATTTTACATTAGTTTCAGGTATACAGCATAGTGGTTAGGCATTTATATAATTTACAAAGTGATTCCTTCAATTAGTCTAGTATCCACCTGGCACTGTACATAGTTATTACAATATTGTTGACTATGTCCCTAAGCTGTACTTTACATCCCCATGCCTATTTTGTAACTACCAATTTGTACTTCTTAATCCCTTCACTTTTTCACTCAGCCCCCCAACTCCCCTCTCATCTGGCAACCATCAGTTTGTTCTATCTATGAGTCTGTTTCTGTTTTGTTTGTTCGTTAATTTTGTTCTTTTGATACCACATCTAAGTGAGATCATATGGTATTTGTGTTTTCTGACTTAATTCAAAATCACTAATCATCAGAGAAATGCAAATTAAAACAACAATGAGATATTAACCCCCCACCTGTCAGAATGGCTGTCATCAATAAATCACCAAAGAAGTGTTGGCAAGGATGTGGAGCGAAGGGAACCCTCGTGCACTGTCGATGGGCTTGCAAATTGCTGCAGCCACTATGGAAAACAGTATGGAGGTTTCTCAAAAAATTAAAAACAGAACTACCTTATGATCCAGCAATTCTATTTCTGGCATTTATCCCCAGAAATACAAAACACTAATTTGAAATAAAATATGTGCACCTCTATGTTCATTGAAGAGGGATACTTAAATAGAGGGAGACAAATTAAGGCTATGGAGTTTTATCTCATAAAATTCATAGAATTATATCCTCAAATGCCCCTTACCTTTTCTATCTTCTTTGTGATGATCCAAAGTGGTTGCACATGCTTCCCAAGAAGAGACATTTGTTTTGTAAAGTTTTTATTTGTGTGAGTTCTGCTTAAAGCCACTAAAAAACGTAAGCATTTATTGTTAGCTCATACATATTAGTAGTTTTTGCTCTTCTGGCAAATGTCTAATAAATAGCAACACCTCTTTAATGTAATTATCTAAAATTGCTTATTGTTATGTGTTGTGAGTCGTTATTCAAGAATAGATCTCCTGTTTTGGTCTGGGAAGATGATGATGGCTTATGTTTTGATGTTGTATGGTTTTTCTTTACTAAATTATTTCATTCAGCGTTGTGAGTTTCTGACAAATGAGATCATGATAACCCTAGAAATTATGTTAGAAACAAGAAGAAATTATTTGAAGAATGAAAACTGTGAGGCTATATAGATTGATTTTGGTAGAAATGACTATGCCTTAAAATACTAGAGTATACTAATTAGGTAATATTTGAATGGGTAGACTTATTCTTCAAACCTAATAAAATGAAATATCACACTATATCAAAAAGTAAACCTTTCTTAGATATTTAAGTACTGTATCAGGAAAGATTCAACCGTCTTGCATAAAAGCTAACATTAAGAAAGAAGTCAATAAAGGTAATATACCTGTGTCGTTTCTTTGTGAATTTATAAATAACCTCAGGAAAATGTATACGTAAACATATAGTAACCTTATAGGTTTATTTCATTTTATCTTATAAAAATACAATCTTAGCTTTCCTAGATATGTTTTAATAATAGAACAATATATAACATTGTAAAATTCTTTCATTTAATTTTGGATCTTAGTTGTTTAAAAGTTTTATAGGATAAAGATCTGTATAGTCTATGGCATAGAAAAAGTTACTTATCTTTTGGATTTAGAAAAAGGATATAATATTAAACTATCTACATAAAATACAGAGCAAATTTTCATCTAAAGGGTACATTTTACTTTATTGTTTAGCTACCAAATCAGTGTAAGAAATAACTGATGTTCTACATGTCACAGTTCCCACCCAATGTGAATATGCTTATCTTTGATTTTCACTCATAAAAGAGGGAGATAATGTGGGTTGATACTGTAAAAAAAATCACTGATAGAAGAGGTTGACAAAGAACACAAGATTAAGGAGTTTATTAATGAAAGCATAATTTTTAAAGAGTTTTTTCCTCATTTCTAACTATATAATGTGAAAAAAAGTCTTCGACATATTTGCTTAACAGACTTTTCATCATTTATGACCCTTAAGTTCCCATATCCTATTGAACTATGGACCCCTAAAGTAATCACAATTTAATGTAAGTCCTTATCCCATCCAAAGACTTTTATTTAGCACTTAAATATACTAGGTACAATAGCATATGTTGTTGGAAGATCCTAATCTCTGGAAATCTTTAGTCTAGGAAGGGAGAAGAATCAACAAAAGAAAAGATTGAATGGATTGTCTCGCTGTTGACCCCTTGCATTCTGGCTTCAAACACTGTTTAGGCCTTTCATAGACTATTTTGAAAATCTTTCAAAAGATTGAAAAAATCTTCCAGAGACTTTTTTTTTTTTTTTAAGAGACTATTCATTTGGTGCTCTGGAATCATTGCCGAACTTTCTTAAGGAGAAGCAGTTTAATACCAGTGTTGACAGTACACACATTGGATTTAGGCAAAGTTAGGTTTGAATCTTGGATAATCATAAAGAGGCCTTTTATTTCAAAGATCTGTACCATCCCTAGACTAAAATCTGTGGATTACTTTAGATAGAGAATGGAATGATCTCTTTTTAACTCGGGGGACTCAAAGAGGGTCTGAAGGGCTGGAAGGAAGAATGTGGTGTTTGGTTCAAATTCTCTGTTCCCTTAGGCTTATAGGTGAGGATGCGGGTACACTGGAGAATGGCACAGGGCATGGTGGGTGCCCTGCCCTAGGGCCGGAACTGTGGCTTCATCCTGGTGCTTCGGTGTCTCCACGACTTACTCTTAAATTTCTGGCATCTTGCTTCTACCCTAACCACTCTATACAAACTGTCCTTGCCAGGAGTCATTTTCCTGTCCAAAATAGAAATGTAGGTGCCTCATTGTGCGTGCTCTTCATAGTTTGGTCCTCAGGTCGCCACTCTTCTCTTACTGCATCCTCTTTCTTAGAAATCTCATTCACTACCTGATGATGGGGCCAAAGTTGTAATGTTAAATAAGTGACTGACACAGAGTGAAACCACCTGAATTGTCCTTAGTCAAGGACAATAATAAATGAGACCACAAAGAGTAGAATCAATATTAGACAATGATTTTCAACTAGCAGTGCAAATCAGAATTACCTGGGCAGCTTTTTCAAACTATAGAAGCCACCTCTTGGTCATATTCCCCAAGGAAGTGGTCTAGGTCTGTGTATTTTGACAAAGTTTCCCAAGCAATTCAGAAGCATGCTTCTGGTTAGAACAGCTGGTATAGGAGAATATAAGCCCCTATTTAATCTACTTTCCATCCTTGATCTTAAGTACTCCCACTTTAAAGTTTACCCTAGTGAACTAAAAAATAATTTCAGATGACCAATCAGGATTGTAAAGTGTCTGAGAAAAAGAATAGAAATAGCTGAAAATGCTTAATATGGGCATGAATGGATTAGAAAGACAAATGTCTTCATCACAAAAATTCACTGCTTGAATTGTGTAGAAGTAATGCAAAGGTTTACAAGAAATATAAACATATCATCAAGCAAACATCAATGTCAAATGAATGACAGTTTTAAAGGGATATACTTGTAAAGGGTCAATGTTGTACATAAACATTCCAACTTTTAATGCCAGATGTTGATTTTGAATTTTAGATGGAAACAGACTGCCTGCATTTAGGTCATGATGCAACTAATTCATTCCAAAATCTATCCAAATAGACATTGCTTGCCAGATCTCATCTATATATGAATATAATACAAAGCAGCTAGAAAAGTATGTTATATCTTTGAACACTTGCAGTATGGGTGATATATGGAAGACCACTTAGACTGTTAAGTAGGATACATAAGTGAATATCACAGAAAGATTTCTGACTCAATATAGCGAGCAGTTAGAGCTATCCACAAACAAAATGAAGTGAGACCCAAGGCTTTTAGTTGCTTGACCCTAAGGGCATCGAAGCTGAGGCTGCAAGGAGACCCACAGGGATGTGTAAAAGGAGGGAATGTTGCATCACTTGAACTTAAATGTAGTTCAACTAGGGGTGTGGGCTGTGGGTGTGAGGGGGAGAAAGGAGCAGGATATGTGGTTGCTCTATTCAAGCACCTTCTTTCAGAATGGTGCTTTTACAGATCTTGAGAGGCCCATGGCCCGTGGCTCATTTCTATGAACTCTCTCCCCCGATGATAGAATCTATCTATGCTTCTGACCTCTAATGAACCTTATAACTTTGAGAACATACAGTTCCTAGATCCCAAAGCTCTCTCTTTCTCTCCTCCTTCTCCTCTTCCTCATCAACTGCCCAAGGCAATTATTTTCCCCCTAATTCATCTCAGAAACAAACTTGTACTTCAAATGACACATGTAGATTTCTACTTTGCTTTTATTCACTAACATAGGCTTGCTTTTTCATAACCATGTAAACTGAGTGGAATAAAAAGCCTTTGCTGACATCAGGAAAGATTATTGTTTTCTTTTAATCTACAAAGCCTCTGAGTCTGTCAGAGCAGGAGATTAACCCCTCAGCAAGGAATTACTGTTAGCAAAGCCTTCTTACTTATCACACAAATCCCTGATATCTGTGGGATTTGATCATTTATTTTGGAGTTTATGGGTATGTTTTTTTGGTAGAAGTTGATCTCTATTTACAATTGTATATATTTCTGATGATCAAGGTATAATGTAAATATCTGTATGTACCCAATATTTTCCTACTCACTGTCAAAGAAGTGTTTCTCCACAAAAAATAAAAGGGTTTAATGTGCAGTGAAATTCACTTTTAAGGATCCAAGCATCACCTCAAGAAACATTCTGTTCTTGTCAATGTACATTACTTTTAGTTCTCCATAAAGCCAGAACTTAAGGCTAGTAAAAGGAACAAATGAGGCATCACATCCTGAATCAATTGTACCATCTTAATCAATTAATTCTTAATCAATTGTACCATCTTTTTGAACACAAGAGTTTAATGAGACACAGAAGTGTTGTCCTAATCCTTCAAATCAACTGAAGTTATTGCAGGAATAAGTGTCAAGGAATTCACACATTGTATATAACTGCCATGAAGCCATGATTGTTTCAATAAAGGATTTAGCAAGAATGGAAGTGAAAATTAGAGCCCACATCCGCCTGACTCTAAAATCCATACTGAAACCCACAGCAGTAAACGTCCAGTCAATATGATTTTAGCTTGCTTTTTTCTTTTTCTTAATTGCATCATGACTTAATTTCTCAGCTTCTCCATCTTTAACATGAGAATAATAATGCCTACTATGTTGTTGTGAAGATTGAATGAGATAAAATATGTAAAACTATTAGCTTGGTGTTTGGTACTTGAGAATTATCATCTGCTTTCTCTTGCCCCTGCTTTATTGAATGGTTGACTCCATGCTTGGTCGTTATTTCAGGTACTAAAGTCTGGAGAAATTATTTAGGTATAATTTCCAGATAATACTGTCCACAGTATCAGATTTAAATGTGTTACAGAACTCTTCAAACAGAATTCATTCCACTATGATTCGAAGACCCTGCTGACTGATAACATTTCAAGGGCCTCTCACCTGATTAAAACAAAGAAACTAGAAGAACATGTGTGGTGCTCCTTGAGCTAACATGGGTGTTCTTTAGCTACTTATATGATAATGCCTTCAGAGACATTGCATTCAACACCAAGTACAAGATACATAAACCTCATTCCAGTCACACTTTAATCCAAAAGAGAAATCCAAACCTATGTAAGGGAATAGATAATGTGTGCAGTTCCCCCATTTAGGAGTAGTTTGGTTCTTTTCACCTTTTTTTTTTTTTTTTTGCTACAAAATTAAAAAAAATATATATATATATATATCTCCCAAGTCGTAAATCCTGCAGAGCTTAAAGAGTCAAATAACCCTATAGATGTTAACTAAAAGCAGCAGCTCTTCAATCTCAGCTCCCATTTCCTACTTCTCAGAGACAAACTCACATCTTTTCGCTGATTAATTAGGTATTTATCTCCAAATATTTACAGTAAAAATTATGATTTAAACAAAATGTTAGGGATTATAGATTAAGTACTTTCTATGGAAGATAAGGCTTTCTCTTGCTCCTACCACCTATATCTCCCTATATCCCAGTGTTAATATATAGAATTATTATAAACATATCATAAACACATAGATGATGTTGATTGCTGAGCCATGTACTATACGAGAATTACCATTACTTTTTGCAAACTATTTTTTTTTTTTTGCTTGTTGTTTTTTTCACTGCCTTTAGACTTTCATTTCTCCAAACTGTTTTTCCCCATTTGTTTTGGCTACTGTTTTTCTAATTTGAGGCCATTCTCCAAATCCACTTGTATTTAGGAGTAGGGTACTGGAATGCTGGAGGAATATAGGGCTTCGGTGTGGAAAGATCTGGCTGGAATACTTGGATATCTGTACCCTTAAATTTTTCCTCTTCAGATAAATAGCCTAGAGATT
>NW_006494612.1:20266914-20281971 GCF_000325575.1 Pteropus alecto | reverse complement strand
TACATATGCCCTTCCATACCTACTTCTCATTTAAGCTTTCTATTTCCCTGTAGCAGCACCATCTCAAGTGGGCCAGGCCTTCTCAGACTAAAAACTTTCTGTTTTATTCCTTACAAAGAAGAAATCTACAAGCCTCTGTTGGCCACAGGAAAGAAATTAGCCTGCTATAGTAATTTAGGGTACAAAATATCCTGAACATTTAAATATGTTTAACTTTTTTTTGGTATGCAATGACATTTTAATAAATTTAAAATTTTATATTTTAAAAAATATATAAATTTTAATTATAAAAGTGGTTTTATTTTTCCATCATATTCAAAAATTTATCCATGCCAATCTAGATTAAAGTTCTTTTTTTTAGTTTTATTTTATTGACTTATGTGTGTGATTTTTTTATTGAGATATAATTGACATACAACACCACATTAGTTTAAAGTATACAATATAATGATTTGATATTTGTATATATTGTAAAATAATCACTACAATAAGTTTAGTTAACATCTGTTATCATACATAATTACAAATTTTTTTCTTGTGATGAAAACTTTAGTGTCTATTCTCTTAGCAACTTTCAAACATGAAATACAGAATTATTAACTATAGTCATCAGGCTGTACATTACATATCCATGACTTATTTATTTTATAACTGGAAGTTTGAACCTTTTGACTCTCTTCACCCATTTTGTCCATACCCACCCTGACCCCTTCCTCTGACAACCACCAACCTGTTCTCTGTATCTATGAGCTTTGTTTGTTTGTTTGTTTGTTCTTTAAATTCCACATATAAGTGAGATTATATGGTATTTGTCTTTCTCTGTCTAACTTATTTCACTTAGCATAATGCCCTCAGGTCCATTCATGTTGTTGCAAATGGCAAGATTTCATTCTCTTTTATGAAAATACCAGTGTATGTGTATAAAATTTATACATTTATCCATCAATGAACACTTAAGTTGTTTCCATATCTTGGCTATTATAAATAATGCTGCAATAATCATGGGGTACACATATATTTTTGAGTTAGTGGTTTTGTTGTCTTGGGTTAAATTCAGAAATAGAATTGCTATATAGTTCTATTTTAATTTTTTGAGGAACTTCCATACTGTTTTCCATAATGGCTGTGCCAACAGGGCACAAGAATTCCCTTTACTTTTCGGCAACACTTATTATATCTTGTCTTTTTGATAACAGCCATTCTGACAAATGTGATGTGATATCTCATTGTGGTTTTGATATGCATTTCCCTGATCATTAGTGATGCTGAGCATCTTTTCATGTGCCTATTGGCCATTTGTGTCTTCATTGGAAAGATGTCTACTCAGATCCTCTGCCCATTTTTTAATCAGATTTTTTGTTTGTTTGTTTTGCTATCGAGTTGTATGAGTTCTCTATATTTTACATAACAAACCTTTATCAGATATATGATTAGCAAATATTTTCTTCCATTTAGTAGGTTGCCTTTTCATTTTGCTGATGGTTTCCTTCGTTGCGTAGAAGCTTTTTAATTTGATGCAGTTTCACTTGTTTATTTTTGCTTTCGTTGCCTTTGATTTCTGTGTCAAATCCAAAAAATCATCACTAAGACAAATGTTAAAGAGCTCACTACCTGTTTTATCTTAGGAGTCTTATTGTTTGGGGACATTCAAATCTTTAATCCATTTTAAGTTCATTTTTCTATAGGTATAAGGTGGTGGTTCAGATTCATTCCTTTGCATGTGACTGTCCAGTTTTTCTAACACCATTTATTGAAGAGATTGTCCTTTCCTCATTGTATATTTTTGACTCCTTTGTCATAAATTAATTGACTATATCAGTGTGGGTTTGTTTCTGGGTTCTCTTCTTTTCCATTGATCTATGTGTCTGTTTTTATTCCAATGTCAGATTGTTTTGATTACTATCTTTTGTAATATAGTTTAAAATCAGAGAGTGTGATGCCACTAGTTTTATTCCTCTTTTTTTTTTTTTTTCCAAATTGCTTTGGCTGTAAGGGGTCTTTTGTGTTTTCATAGGTATTTTAGGATTGTTCTATTTCTGTGCAAAAATGCCATTGGAGTTTTGATAGGGATTACATTGAATCTGTAGATTGCTTTGGGTAATATGGACATGTAAACAATATTAATTCTTCCAGTCTATGAGCACAGACTATCTATCCATTTATTTGTGTCCTCTTCAATTTCTGTCATAAATGTCTTATAGTTTTTAGTTTATAGGTCTTTTACATCTTTGGTTAAATTTATTTGTAGTTATTGTTTTTTGATGCAATTGTAAATGGAATTATTTTCTTAATTTCTGTTTTTGATAGTTCGTTATTGGTATATAGAAACACAACAGATTTTTGTGTATTGATTTTATATCTTGCAACTTTACTAAATTTATTAGTTGTAACATTTTATGGTAAAGTCTTTACAATTTTCTATACATAGTATCATGTCCTCTGCAAACAGGGACAGTTTTCTTTCTTTCCAATTTGGATGTCTTTTATTGCTCTTTCCTGTCTAATTGCTCTGGCTAGGATTTCAACTACTATGCTAAATAAAGTTGCGAGAATGGGCATTCTCATCTCATTCTGATCTTAAAGGAAAAGCTTTAAGCTTTTTGCCATTGAGTATGAGGTTAGCTGTGGGCTTATCAGATATGGCCTTTATTATGTTGAGGTTCATTTCCTCTATATCCACATTATTGAGAGTTTTTTAAAATTGTAAACGAATGTTGAATTTTGTCGAATGCTTTTTCTGCATCTATTGAGAAAATCATGAATTTTATCCTTCATTTTTTAATGTGGTTTATCATGCTGATTGATTTGCAAATGTTAATCCTTGCATCCCTGGAATAAATTCCACTTGATTATGGTGTATAAACTTTTTAATGTATCGTTGAATTCGGTTGCTCATGTTTTGTTGAGGATATTTATATCTATGTTCATTGGGGATATTGACTTTTAATTTTCTTTTCTTGTGGTGTCCTTGTTTGGTTTTGGTGTCAGGGAAATGCCAGCCTCATAAAATGAGTTTGGAAGTATTCCTTTGTCTTCTATTTTTTTGGAAGAGTTTGAGAATTGGTATTAATTCTTCTTTAGATAGGTTTATCTTTTTACAACATTTTTTCTTTATATTTTCTATTATCCTGTACAATTAGGAAGAAAACATCTTGGTTTCCTTTTGGAGCTAAAAGAACCAACCCATAGTAAAATTGTAGGTTATATAATATACATAAATGAAAGATTGCTTTTATTTATTAGCATCTCGTTTTTCTTTTTTTAACCTTAATAACATTGAATGAAGCCTGATATACACTAAAGTGAAGTTTAGGAGTGGTTGGAGCTTATTTGACTTGATTTCTTTTTTAAATGTCTTTTTAGTTTCACTGCTAGATGAACAGTTTATTCATGGTAAGACAAACTATATTTGGAGTAAGGATTTGCAACTTTTATCATTTTTTATTTCTTGAATTGGAATGTTTTGAAAAATTTATAGTTTATTCTACTGAAGCATTATGAAGTGGCTTCCTTATGAGATGGGGTGGTTTATATTTTCAAACCTGGAACAATAATAAATAATATACATATTTTTAAAAGACTTAAATTTTTGAATATGTTACAACTACTGTTTTGGCTGATAAAAAACTTTATTATGTTTTTAAAGTACATCTTTAGTTACCTAACTATATCCTAAAAGCTGATAAACTTTTTAAATCGTAAAAAGGATTATATTTTCCAGTTAAGAACTTTTACCAAAAATAGTTTGATATTGTGCTTTAAAATATGCTCAGAATAATGAGAATTATATTAATGTATTCAACTCTTTCTTTATTCTCTTTATATTCTCTCCAAACTTACATAAACCTAGTAGGCAGGCACAAGTTCAACTCTTATGTGCTCTCGGTGAACCCATAATAGAAGGTAATCACTTATTCTTTGTCACAATGTCATTGATATGTATTTTGTTCCTGGAATTGAGTTGAAAATTCAATCTATTTTTGTTGATGAGTTCTAAGGCCAATAACTATTTCATTAGCATGACACACAAGTTGTTTGGCTAGTTTTCACTGATTCGATATACAAAAAAAGACTAAATAAAACAAATATAATCAAATCAAAATTCAACTCATGCTGCCTATAATGTTTTACTTTGAAATACACGTTTTAGAAAAATGTTGACTACTTTAGTTATAAAATTATGTTTTGTCTTTCAGTGATAACTGAATGATAACAAATCTATGCTTACTATTAGAGAAGCAATAACATCAGTCGATTATTCTGTACTGAGCTTTTTTTTTTAGTCCAGTGGTCCCTTTACCTCAAAAAACTTAAAGTATAAGAAAACCTAAATATAAACATCAGCATAATTGGAAAAAGACTTTGGAAGCATGAAAGTAAAGACTTTGCTAGTTTCAAAAGAGAGCAAATCCCCTCTATGCCTACAGAGAGGACAAAAAATGAGGCCTGGATATAGTATTTTTAATGCAGTGAAGAAAAAAAAAATAAGGATCAGATGAAGAAGGCACTCTCAGAAAGATACTGGAACAAAACCAGTTTTTAGAAATGTTTAACTAAAGATAAGCATTGTTAAACGAAAGCATTTATTAATTGTTTGCCATAACTGTTGTCATGGGAATGAGTAAACGAATGACTCATATGTCCAGGACACAAGTTGAAGTCTCTATAAAATTTGATTAATAGGAGTCATGGGCTCTAAGCCAGTTTTGAAAGGACTCCTATCCCGTGACTGGCTGACTGAGAAAGGCTCTGCTGGCAGGAAGGCTGACCATGGACTTGGTGAGGGCTGTGGAAGAGTGAATGCCAAAGATCAAGGAGAGAGAGGGTATTTAGGAAAAAAAAAATAACTCAGTTTTCTACTCACAGAATACTTCTGTACTCTCAGTACTTTATGTCTGGCCATCAAATGTTTGGGTTTTCCATACCAAGCAATTGTAGACCCTATATGTTAAGAGTTCAGTCCCACAAGATTGCTCCCCAGTTCAGATACCAATTGTAAGTCGTGGGTCCCCAGATTACCCACAACTTCTAACTCACTTGGCTACGAGTCAGAGGTTCCTCCTTGGATTTGATCATTTGCTAGAACACTCACAGAACTCAGGAAAACACTTACATTTACTGGTTTATTATATAATAGGGAATATGGTGAAAAATACAGAGAAACAACCAGATGAAGAGGTACATAGGGCAAGGTCTGGAAGGGTCCTGAGTGCAGAAACTTCTGTCCCTGTGAAGTTGAAGTGCACCATCCTTCAGGCACACAGATGTGTTCACCAACACAGAAGCTCCCCGAATTCCATACTTTTAGGATTTTTATAGAGATTTCATTGCATAGGTATGATTGGTTATTAAGTCCATGTCCAGAGAACTTTTCCACTCCGGAGAATCAGGGATAGGGCAGTAGGTTCGAAGCTATAATCATGTCTTGGTCTTTCTGGTAACCAGCCCACATCCAGGAGCCCACCAAGAATTGCCTCACTGGAACAAAAATAACTCCTATCACCTAGAAATTCCAAGGAATTTAGGAGCTTTGTGTCAGGAACCAGTGTCAAAAATCAAATTCTAACAGCAACCAGAGGCAAAGAACAATATGTATATTTCTTATTGTTTTCAGAGAGAGCTTACAGACATAAATGTAATGCTTATAAGAAGGCATTAGTATGCTATTGCAATACTTTATAACTGTTTTTCAGTTATAAAATGAATCATTGAATATTTTTGATGACAGAAACTTAAGCCTCAATCAAGAGAGACTAGATTGACATTCATTTGTTTTAAAGTTCATCATTTTACATTTTTAAAAAGGAGCACATGGATTATACATAAATGCCATTTCCTAGACTAACAGAACCACATCAATCCAAGCATTGCTTTCTGAATAATGCATATGAACAGCATGAAACAAAGTATGCAGTGCTCTGCACTCATTGACAACAAAAAATAGAAAAATGTTTTCATATGAATTGTTAAAACCATTGTTTAGGAGTAGAAAAACAGACCAGTAAATTATTTTCAGAAGCAGACTGATCCATAAATGTATTAGGGGAAGAGCAACATGGGAAACATTTGTTCTATACCTTCAAATTTGCAGATTCAAGAAAATATTAACTATTGAAATGTCACAAAAAATCATCTAAGGTAAATGCAGTCAGATATGTAAATTGGAATATAAACCACCAGGCAGGGTCAAACGCAAATTTGTCGTCAAGAAAGAAAGTAAAAACCCATCATTACAAAAACAAAGTAATCTGTGATCCCATCTATCACATAGCTAATGTTTACACAAATCCTTTGATTATGATAGCTGTTAACTAGATTAAAATTTAATTATTGTTAGATAGTTTATTTCATACTTATGCCTGCCATGACTCCCTTTCCATTTTTTTCTTTTTACTTCTAAAATGAGATGGAAAATATACAAAAAGATTGGAAATAATGATTAACTTTTGAGTCTTTGAGATTGTCACTCCCTTTTTTACAAAAATACAAAACTTAAAGTTATATGGCAGCCAATGGGAGAAAAAAAACTGAAATGTGAAATCCTCACATTTCTCCTATCATTCAAACCTTTATGAAAGGGGCTAAGTTTTATGCCCATACAGTATATGATAAATAAATATGTGCAGGAGAATGTATTTGTAAGAAACACGAGTAAAGAATGAGTTAATGTGCAGAGTATTTTCATTTTATTCCCCAGTTACGCTTTGTAGTGAAGCAATGAGGATCACAGGAAGACCAGGCTAGCTCTTTGCATCCCAGATTTCCTGAAGCTAGTTCTGGCTAAGCAAATAAACAACCCCATCTTCTAGAAGGGGTTCTGCATGTAGAAGAGTTAAATTGGAAAGATGATTAATGAGTTTGGGGAACAGGGAGAAAGGTAGACAAAGAGGGAGAAAAATGCTGACTTGCTTATTTGACCTTCACCCCATTTACGGGCAAATGTTAACCTGTTGCTTTCAATGAATTTTTGCCTGCTCTAACAGGAGCAAAGTGAAATCGTATGTGTATGGCCTCGATGCAGTACAACGCAAAGCCCTACAGAGACAGGAAGCAGGGGAAATGTTTCAGGCCAGCTGCTGCAGTCATGTGAGAAAATTTCACAGGTCAGGGAAGACAGTTATGGCTAAAAGGATTTCCCCATGAAAAGGATGAATCTTCCAGGCAACACGTAGCACTTTAAGATAGAGGGTCTTTCAGATATGCTCCACTTCAGTAGCAGAAGAGATTTTCCTAAAACCATTGATAGATATATTCACCATGCATGTTGTAGGTTTGCCATACAGGGACAAAAATAGCTGAAGTCAAAAAATGTGGTTGAAAAGTTTGTATGATCAAGTCGCAAAATTCTTGAAACGTAAAAACTAACATTTGTGATTGCAGATGACAAAATTGAGAGTACTTTGAAATCAGTTTATCGAATGCAACTGGACTAGACAAGACCAGAAGATTGTGCTTTGTGGAGGTCATACACAGGCCCTTCATGATCTAACTCTTGCTTGCTTCCCAATCTGTAGTTCATCACAAGTCTCCTCGGGTTCCTCAACTATAGACTTACAAAACTGTACACAGATCTCTGTCACATGTTATTTCCTCTCCTCAGAAAGTCCCCCCTTGTACCTTTTACTTTGCTAGTGGCTCCTCAATTATCATGCCCCAGTTTTAAATAATCTCCTCCAGGAAGCCCTATACAGTTATTCAAACTAAGATTTTATTCCTTTGGAATCATCTCCTTACTGGCTAATCTCCCCAACTAGATTGTTGATTCTTGTCCGTCCATTCATCCATCCATTGGACAAGGCTTTAACTTTCATTGCATGTCAATAACAGGCCCTGGTGGACAACAGTGAACCAGATGGAAATGGTTTCTGTTCTCATAACCTTTCAGTCTATGAGAGGTCCTGGAATCTTTGATCTTCTCGGCACCTTTGCCTAATCTTGAGGGTTCACTGAGTTGCCAGATGTGTCATGGAGAGATTCAAAAGGACTAAGTTCTTTGTATGGGATTTTAGCGCTTTGGTAATAGAAAAAGCCACATCTAATACTTGCCAGGCATTGCTCGGAGTATCAATTAAGAATAGATTTGGCTGCATATAACTGAAAACCCAATTTATAAATAAAGGTTTAGTGCTTTCCACGTACCAAAAGTATATATTTAGGCAGACCATTGTCTCTATAATGCCATCAGGGATTCGGGCTCTGCTTTAAGGCACCCCTAACCAGTGGCTTTTATTTTCAAGATTGTTGCTTCATGGTAGCAAGGTGGCTGCTGCACTTTCAGGACAATGCTGATTCCAGGCAGAAGAAAGAGCAGGGGGAAGGGCAAAAGGTTCAGACTACATGAGTCTGCCCCCATTCAGGAGATTTCCCTGAAGTCACACCCAGCAAATTCTAGTTACATCTCATTGGTCATTAAGTATGTCAAGAGACCACAGTTTAGCTATAAAACAGGCTGAAAAATAATATTTTAAACTGATCATACATTGTCACATAAACAAAATTGGGGTTCTGTTTATAAAAGAGGAGAAAATAGATATTGGGTAGATAGCCAGCAATGTCTGCCATATAGAAAAATCATTATCATAAGTCATTTTATTCATTTGTTTGCACATATTACGTAGGTAATTCCTAACTCTGGATTGACTAAAAATGTTCATTTCAATATTTATTGTTTAAAACTCAGGTTATATTTACTCACAGTGAAATTATGAAACTGTTTTTGAGTGCTCATTTATTCTCACCATGTCTCAGGCAATACAGAATGTATCAGGATTATATTGCACAGAGGTAAACTCAGAAAGTACTAGAGGATTTTTAACTCTCCTGGCAATGGTGAGAAGTCTTATCCTGTTTGGCACAAACCTATACATCTGATAACAACTGAATGTCTCACAAGATAAAAGAAACAATGAGTGGAATTACTACTATGGACTTAATTTTAACCAGCAAGAAAGAATTAGATAGTGTTATAGTATAAGGGGTCCAGGCTTTAAAATCAGATGGCTGAGGTTTATTCATAGCCTCTATTTTTAAAATATATCTATTTGTTGGTCCATCCAGACAACATTTATACTTAATTGGGTATAATACATGTTTACTAGGCTATCTGGCTCTATAGTTGGTTTTAGAGAGGAGTACCAATCATTAAAATGAAATGCTGGGAATTTCAAAGAGCTCACATATAGTCATTTCCCAAACTCCATTATTTAAGGAATGAGCCATTCTTTTTGACTTGGGGCATCAAAAAACAGTTTAAAAAATTCTTGCAATTCTTCCACATGGATTAAGAAATGATATTGCGTCCAACGTGCATCTAAATAGAGTGAACAAATCTTCCCAGTGCTGACCGCGTGCATACAATGTACAGAAGAGAGGTTCCTGGAAGGAGGGCAACTTATACAAAAATAAGGATACTGCATATGAAATGTTTTGCTGGGGTTTTTTCCCTCATTATAAGTTACTCAAAACACCTAGAAATTGTTAGGGCTTGACCTAGAGCTCTGGCTTTCTTACCTAAAGAAAAAAATTGATGTATTTCTGTTTGTTTTAATCACTTATACTTTGGAGTTGAAATGTACCAGGACCTCCTGCTGCCCCAAATTAATTTGCACACACATCAGGGCGTGCACTGAGTGCATGTCCTGGTTTCAGGGGAAATGTGCCCGCGGTTATTTGTAAGCTAATGCGAGCATGTGCGTCAGCACTGGGTCTGCTGTTGACCGGGTTGCTGGGCTGTGACTCAGAAAACTCCAGCTCTTATTTTCACCTTTTTCCTTGACTTAATGCATGACCTCTATCTTTTAACCCCTCTCTGCCCCATGTCCTCACCTAGGCTATACTTTTCCCATTACAGAGGATAAATAAGGTAATGAAACATTACTTGATAGGAAAAATAAGTGTTTTGCCACAGAAAAAATATTGATTTTTACAAATTGGTTCATAAAAATGAAATGTCATAAAGGAACATGAGGGTAGAAAATTTGCCAAGTGGTAAGGTAGAATAATATTGCTGGTTACTGTGATAATTGTTCCTGATATTATTATTACTTGTAGGGCTGAATTCATAGTGCTTTACTACAGAAATGCCATGGCTTGAATTTCTATCCAATTAGATTTGTCATTCAAAGAACAATATAATGGAAAGAACAACATTCTAATTATATGTATGTAGATATTTCTCCCTCTCCTCTTCCCCTTCCCCACCTCTTTCATTCCTGCAGAGAAAATTCATTACCAGTGTGCTCAGGGACAGTGGCACAGGGCAAGGAAAGAATCTTTAGGAGGAAGAGGAATTCGATTTGGTTGTTCACCTAGAAGTAACGAGCGAGAACTCCATTAATGAGTTTCCTCTCCAAACTTAACTGAGCAGCAACATTGGAGTATGATTCGCTCGGCAACCAGTTTCTATTTTCTAACAGACATGGATTAATCAAGTTGATTTTCCCCTTCATTTTTTCAGCTTAAAAATTGTCACTTACCCTCAATTATGAGCCAGGCCCTATTCTAGGCACTGAATAAACAACATAAATAAGCTTTTCTTTAGAACGTAACATTAAGCCATGCTTAAAAATAATATATAGTCCATAGAATTTCAAGTTCAGGCTTCTAGTAGTATTTCTAATACAGAAAATGAATTTATATTTCTTCATTCACATTCTCTTTACTAGTTTCCACCTGTAACCAGGCCATGGTACAGAGCCACACAACCCCACCCTATACATCCTTCAATTAACTTTACATTCTTATCTTTGACCAAAGGTATGTTAGGTACTGATAGGCCTCTAGTCAGAAAGCCTAATGTCAAAATCTGAAAAGATCTAAGGATATGGTCAGTTTAGCTAGCATTTTTGAGCCCCAACAGTTTTCAATTGAGGGACAAAGAGATGAACTAATTTGATTAAGGTCACAGAGCTAGTGTTATGAATAGAACTGATGTATGTTGACTCCTAACTCAAAGTTGGTTACTCTTTACTATATCAATGCATTTAATAAGCGTCTTTTATTTCCAAGGATATGCATTTTGTTTATTAAAAGATGAAACATAAGAATTACAAGTTTGTGGTTAAAAATGGGTAAGGATCAGGCTGACTGAGTTCAGATTCTGACTGTATAATTTAATGTGAGAACTTGGGGAAGTTATTAATTGACATAGCCTCTCCATTTCCCCATCTGTAATTGGATAAAATAATAATAAACTCATAGGGATATTTTTATGGGGATAAAAATAAGATAATCAATATAGTATAGTTAGTACGGTCTATAGCAATATTTAAGCAAGTAATAAATGAAAACAAGGTATACAGTGAAAAATAAGTATTTTTTCTCCTGAAGTACTTTATACAAGTCCAGTTAAATTATAGAGATATACCTTATATTTAAACAAATTCTTAAAAGGAGCTTTAGATGTTATCTGAAAAATAAAATTCAAAAAGCTGAAAGAAATGACTCAGGAATATGTGTAAAGTTTCTTGAATGCTTGTTGATTTAAAATAGTTAATTCCTGAAGTCAAACCCAGGGCAAATCTTAAATGATATATAAAGGAACACAATAAATCTAAATTTGGAAGAACAAAAAGAAAGGCAGGGCAAGACAAGCTTTCAGTGAGAATTCCATTTATTATTTTTCCTTTTTAAAATCTCTAGGGGATAAACTCATCTCCCAAGTTTTACAGTTGGCCCTGATAATTTCCTTCACTGCCCTTCAGAACACAGAAATATGGCAGGACATATGAATCCAGTCATCCTGCAGATCAAATAAAAACCGATGACATGTTTTTACATTTCCCCCACTTTAGTCCCTTGTTCGAATTGAACAGATGGGTCATATGTAATGTGAGCCAGCTGTAGATTGCAGGATACATTCCCAAAGCTGTTCTAAAAGGAAACTTTTCTACTTTGTCCTTCCCCTCTCTCTCTCACCACATTTTTATTTCTGCCAGGATCAAGTGATGCAGTGTCTCTTGCCCTCAGCCTCTGCCTCTCTGCAGCCTGTTGACGTGCACATATTCAAGTCTAAATTGCAGTGTAAGTAATGGAATCTCAAGCCACAGTCCTCATGATCAATTTTTGTTCTTTGCATTTTGACCAATACAAACCCTGTACATGACTTTTTAATATGTAATATGAGTGTACATTGGCCAAGAAAATTCACAATGATGCCAATGATTCTTCTTTCTGTGTAGCAAGCATATAGCCAACTAAATAGCTCCCTACACATTTTCCTCTATTATAAACATTGAAAGCTGTGAAAACTTAAGCTTCGTTTAAAAATTTTACTTATTTCTCAGTTGAAGAACCAAACAGGGACCAATATGAAAGCACCAGGATTTTATTTAATCATGTTGCTTTGAAAGAAAATAACATAGTAGTTTCTATAATGCATTTTTGTAGTACATTCTTCCAGAAAATTAAACACTAAATAATGTATTCGCCCTATGTATCAGAGTAGAGGCTGGATGATCACCCACATTATGTCATGACAGTGGCACCTTGGGCTCTATGTGCACATTTCTCGGGGCATTGCTCCTTAAATAGAACCCCATCTGTACTTTTGGTAAGTGCCCAGACTTCTATGGCATATACTTTGTTTACATACTCTATACTCTACCTTTCATTTTATTATCCTACCTCCATTTTTTATTGTAATTTCTACGTGTATCTTTTACTGTTTTATGTATTTTTTAAGTTAAATTTATTGAGGTGACATTGGTTAATAAAATTTTATAGGTTTCAAGTATACAATTCAATAATACATCATATGTATATTGCATTGTGTGTTCATCACCCAAAGTTAAATTTCCTTCCATCACCATATAGTTGATCCCTTTAAGACTTCTTTTTAGAATAAAGCATGAATGAGTGAATGATAAATGAATGAATAAGCTTCTCAATGTGATCTGTATGTTTGTCTTAATCTCACATTTTTTTAAATTAATTTTAAAAAACACAACATTTTGCTTGATAATGCCATAGCTTCTAAGGCAACCAATGCTAAGTTAATTCGTGTATTTGTTGATTGCTTGTTTTGTTCCAGGTTCTATGTTATGTGCTAACACAATGGTATATAAACACATGGTTCCCAGTCTCATGGAACATGGAGTCTACATAAGTAAAATTTTCTACTAATTAATTATTACCTGCATCAGTATTTTCTCTTCAGTATATTTTACTTTAATATACTTTGTAATACCTTCAATATGCTAATATATGTGTTTGTTTGCATTTGTGATATATGCAGCTATTTACCTTAAACTTGACTAGTCTGACAGAGAATATAGCCTGCCACAAAGTCTTCCAGTTTTTTATTCAAGATTGTTAGGATTGTCACTATAGGAATTATTGATTAAGATTCTGCCTTCTTATAACTCTCTAACAGATTGTAGTCTCTGTGACTCTAATGGTTTAGGATAAAATTTATTTTCTTTTGCTCATTAAAAAAGGAGTTTCCTCTGAAGGTCATGGACAGTCTCTACTACCTAATAAATCATAGCTGAACATTCAGCAGTTAATTAAATCAAAGAATTAGGTTACTGTGTGTATATATGTGTGTACATGAATGTATGATTAGGCATTTATAAATATGAAGTAAGTGATTAAATCCTGATTCTCTTATGCACACAGTTTTTAATTTTCTCTTTTCTCATTAAAGCATTTAGTTATCTACTTGCTTATGAACTAAGTGGGTTGAACAGATAGATGTTAACATCTGCCCTCCACTGTTATTGTGAAAAGCCTTTATTAGCCACATAATTGTCCAAGGCATTGGGTAGTTGTTGTACCAGAAGAGCTGCGTACCTGGAGTTTCTAGATTTTTTTCCTGTCAGAGATAATTCTTATGTAGCTTAATCTTCATATTAATGGAATTAAAACATTGTTTTTTTGTTTCATGGAATATTGGTGCAATGTATATCAACTCATGTATTCTTCTACATTAGTAGTCATGTGGGAGTGGCTATTTTCATTTTCCTGGTTCTTTTTCTTTCATAATACCTTTTCTCCTCTCTGTCCCCGATGCTGTCTTTCTCATTAAGAAATTCTTAAATATTTTAATGAACAATTTTTTTTTAAATTCATAAGAGAGATTAGGTTCAGGTCAATTTTTATCTAACTGACCATTTGTTCAAATCTATTTGAGAAAATTATCTTAAGTAATTGTAACTTATATAAAGTGCATCATAACACTGTACAGCTCCAAAGGGCACCATCGTAGTCCCTGTGATTTGTACTTCACAATCAGATGTGCACTTGGACCCCCCAAGAACCCCATCTCTAGCTGTGATCTTTCTTCTACATTTCCAGTCTGTCTACTGAGTATGCCACCTCAATATCAACATGTCTAAAAACTGACATTTTCTTTTAACTTATCTCAACCCAGTTAATTCCTTGCACTGATTTCCTTATTTTTGTTCTTTCAATCACTCAAAAAAAAAATCAATATCTTGAAGTTTTTCTTCTTAGCTCATACGTACATAGTCACAAAATGTATAGACTCTTTTATCAAATGTCATGGGCATCTAACTAGTTCTTTTCCTTGCTGATTCTAACACACTTAGTTTAGGTTCCTTATTAATTCACATCTAGGCTATTGCCAGCTCCCATCCCTAACAGGGCCTTTCTGTTTCACAAATCAAAACTCCACTTAAAATTTCAACTGAAATTAGCTGGTTGCCATGACTCAAAGAGATTTACACTTCAAAGAATTCCTGTAGAACTTATATGATTATTTTATAAAATAATCAATAAAGTTGTAAGCTTGAGGGGAGAGACTGATCCTTATGCATCTCATACTGTCTATATACCCAGCACTGTGACTATTACCTAGTTCATATTCAGGAAATAAATGCATATTCACATCCTTCTCTAAACTCGAAATGCGTGTCTCCAGCTACCTTTATACATCTTTGAGAACATCAGAAACAATAATTACTGCATCCTCCATCAAATCTCATTCCTCTCTATTTCCTATTTCTGTGAATTATTCCACCTTCCACCCAGTTACCCAAGCCAGAAACCTGGGCTCACCATAACTCTACCTCAGCTCCATTGTCACTCAGTCACCAG
>NW_006494612.1:20246335-20266888 GCF_000325575.1 Pteropus alecto | reverse complement strand
TCTAACACCTCCTTAAGTTTCCCCAGTTTATCCTTAGCACCATTATCTTTATACAAACTCTGCATTTCTAACTTGTATTGCTGCAGTGATCCCCTTGTCTTTAGTCTTTCTCCCTCCAATCCATTCTCCAAAAAGCCAGTTTGGTGATCTTTGTACATCAGGGAACTGATTCTACAACTTTGTTTCTAAACTGGTTATTGTTTACTAGTAGCCTTCATGATAAAGTTCAAAATCTATAGCATGATATCAAAGACTTATTTGCTGACCTTTGCTCTTTCCAATTCTTTCCTCTCCTGATCCCCAAACTCCAGTGGTAATGGTAATTGACTCTTCAAAGGTCTTTGCCCTTGGTAATTTGTCAAAGCTAGTCATGGTAGTTCTGAATTCTCTTCCCAACGATTATTTAGGAAAGGGTAAGTGACCCAGTTTTGGCCCATGGAGTGTGAGAGGAAGTCTGCTGGTGCTATTCTAGGAATTTTTTTCTTGTCTAATATATAGACCCAAGGAGAAGACAGCTCCTTTCTGCTGCTGGGCCTTGCTGTAACTGAAAATAATGTCTGAACCTGGTGCAGCCATCTTGCTACAAGTGTGAGAAAGAGGCCAATAAAGGGAGAAGGACAGAGCCACGAGTACATCAGAAAGGCATTGTTGGAAGCCTGATACACTGCTCCTGAAGCATGCCCTACTAATGAGCTTTCTTCCAGGTGAACTGATATATTTCTTTAAAGTTTAGGCCAATACGAGTTTCAGTTTTCTGTTATTTGCAACCGAAGGCATTATGATAAGGAGTTGTTTGAAATAAGCCACACTTTCCTTTCTCTTCTGATCTGTGTACATACTCCCAACTAATTTGCCTTTTCTCTAGCTTTCAGGTCTCAAAAAAGAGTCAAGCCCAAAGTATATACAGTACAACTCTTTGCTTGCCTAAGTCTTAGAACTTGTCACTCTGGTTAAAATTACTCGTCCAAGTCATCACTCACATTTTTTTTATGCCCATGGTGCCTTTTAACTCAAATATTTATTGAGCACCTACTACATGCCAAACATTGTTATAGATACTGAGATTGGGATATAAGAGTAAATCAAACTGATGAATTCCTTGACACCATGGAGTTTAAATTATAATGGAGAAGACAGCCAATAAACAAAGAAATAGATATATGATATAAAGAGCTCAAGGGGATAGTGATAGGATAAAGGATCATAATTTAGATAAAGGTTCAGAGATGGTTCTCTGTTTTCAGCAAAGGAATGGTATGATTTAGGCTGGGTTTTAAACTTATTACACTGGATTCTATGTGAAAAAAGGGCCATAGTGAGAGAGTGGAAGCAGGAGGCTGTCACTGGTCCAGGAAAGAGATTGTGAACCAGGGCACATGCATACCAGTTTCTAAGGACATTCTCATGCTAATGCTCTTGCTGAGGAAAGCAACCCTTGATTCCTGATTGGACACCTCTCTTTCCCCTGCCATGCTGCCTTTTTCACAGCTACTGGACTAAGTGTTAGTGTCCCACCCCAGAGCAACCTATTCATAAACTATTCACTGACCTATGAAGTAGCCTCAAATGAAGAACAGTGTCAAGACATGAATGAATCATATACGATAAGCAGTAGAAGGAGAAGTGAGAAGAACCCCAGAAAAGGAGACAGGAATGAGGTAGGTAGCTTGTATAAATGGCTGAGCATGGAGTAAGATCCACGTACTAAAGCTGCTGCAGCAGAGACAAGTTGGCTTTGTTCCTAGAGAAGGCTGGGTGCTGAGGGGGTTTCAGGTTCTACTTCTGTGAGATCTACAGTGGGGATCTTGTTACTAGAAGTCCTGTCTTTCTTGTTACCATCTCCTATTCCCACATGTAGCCTTCTTATAAGCCCTTTTTGATAGAAGATGCTTGAACAAACTATGCTTTTTGCATCCAGAACACCAAGACTTTAGGTTGCATGTAACAACCTCTTAGGGAATGAGGGATGTAAGACATTTGGTTGTGGCCTTAGAATGAGTGGAAAGCTTTAAGACTCCTGCTCAAATCTCACTGTGGATACAAAGAGCCCATGCATGGTTTGCAGTAACAATTGAAGATTTTGCCGGTGATTTCAAACAATCCCCAAACATATCGCCTGTGAAGGTAGTACTTTGTGTGACTTGGTCGGTGCTGTGTTTTAGAAATGTCAGGGGGCACATAAATTTAAAGACAAAGAGTTGATGGTTGCTTCTCTCAGTGTTATGTACCTTCAGAAATAAATTTATAAGCTCTGTCCTAGATTGCTCAGTTAATGGCAGATAAGAAAACATAGCAACATTATTTAATCATTGCAAAATAAATTTCTGCCTGCATCCACATCCAAGCCTAGGAGTCTCCTGAATATTATGTTCAGGAAATTGTTTTCAGCATTGAAGAAATGAAGCATTAAACATATTCGATTCCTTGGTTATTTGACTGTGAGCTAAGAAATAGTCATTTGGTTGGTAGTAGGAATAGATGCAGAAAAGATGCATAAGGTCAGGGCTGTGCTTAGATAAATTTCTGAGTAAGAAGAAACTATGAGTAATTTGAATTGAAGAGCCAGAGAGAAAAGAGTGTGCGCTAGTGGTAAGGAGTGGCAGTTATAGTAGAAACAAGATGGACAGAAGCCCCATCACCATGGTGGTGGAGGAGCAATGGACACTTTTTGCTGAAGGACAAAGCAATGTCATGATGAGTAAGCTATGCTAGATTCTTCCAGTTTCCAGACAACATTCCCATCATGTTAAAGCCTACCTGTGCAGTACTCAGTGCTCAGGGTGGTGTCAACTTGCTCTGATATTGAAAAGCATGTACTTTCTGAAGTACCGTGAAACTCATAGTGAGGTATATGAGGTAATTTTACAGTTATTTACAAAGATATTTCACATCATTTTCATTTGAAATAAGAACCCTAATGAAGCTGTTAAGGGAGTGTCTTCATTTGTCACATTCAGCTGAGTTTCCTTTGCGGAGGTCATACAGCTCGTGCATGTACGACTTGTCCAAGTCTCCTCCTCCTGCCACCATTTCAAGAAATCACACAGCTTTCCAGTGAGCAATGGAGACCATTTAAGGTTCAGATTAAATTTGTGCATCATTTGCCATTATGTCTTAATTCAAATTAATTAAAATTTGGTTCTCGAGGCTTCAGGATTGTAGATACTTGGTGACTAATAATAAATATTATTTGTTATTTTTCTTTTAAGTTCCATTCAGAGTCAAAAGTTCATAAATTTACCAATGTCAATGCACAATGAAGCTCAGGGGCTATTTGATGCTTTAGGTATCTGTGTGTTGTGGACTGCTTGTATTTAATGATATACCAAATATGATAGTCATTACTATCCATAAGAAAATGACCTTGATATAGTAGAAGGACAACGAAATATATTTTTTAAGAAAAAAATTTAAATCCACACACAGAAGAGCAACAAAAATGCAAAAAGTCAGGTTTTTCAATAAATTGATTTTTGTTTCTTTAATACCTAGTGCTAAATCATCTTCTAACTTTGCTGTCTATAAACTACAATGAGTAACAACGAGAAATCCAATTGCACACACCAGCCTTTCCCTCTGAACTAGTATTACCATGGAATCAGCAAAAAGATGTCCAATTTGTGAGATTTATGTTAATTTATTGTAGAATTATAGATTTTCAATGCTGGCAGAAACCTGAAAGACCGTATAGTCCCACTATCTATTTCAAGCTTATAGGATATCCTACAATTTCGCTGTTTGCAAAAAGTAAACAGCGAAATTGTAGGATATCCTATAAGCTTGAAATAGATAGTGGGACTTATTGTTCCCTGACATTTTATTCCCAGAAATTTTTAGGAAATTTTTAGCCAAATAAACCAAAACTCTAAACAAAGCATTATAAACAAACAATACTCCACAATGATAGCAAGTGGAAGATAGTGTGTCTGAGATCTCCTCACTCTAGAAAAGGCCTTTGTGGTTGGTCAATGTCATGTTGCCACATGAACTTCATTATATCCAGACTTCAGCAGAGACAAGGACTAAGTTCTGTAGTTTCCAATAAAGACTAACACAAAGTAACACTGAAAATAAAGAATTGGTGTATATAGAGCAGGAATCTAGGATACATTCTTTTTTTTGTCTGGTAAATCCTCAGTAAATCTGGATAGAGAGATGTAAACTGCACTAGCAATTTAGCAAGATTGAAAGGTAGATTCAATAAAAGATTGACATGTCGAGCAATGAGAGTCCAGGAAAGTCTTCTTGTCTAATAATCTTCTTTGAGATATTCTTAATCAATTGTACCATCTTTTCGAACACAAGATTTTAATGAGACACAGTGGTGTTGTCCTAATCCTTCAAATCAACTGAAGTTATTGCAGGAATAAGTGTCAAGGAATTCACACATTGCATATAACTGCCATGAAGCCATGATTGTTTCAATAAAGGATTTAGCAAGAATGGAAGTGAAGATTAGAGCCCACATCTGCCTGACCCTAAAATCCATACTGAAACCCACAGCAGTATACCTCCAGTCAATATGATTTGTTTATTCAAAACAATGTGTTGTCAGATTTCTAAAATAATATGTAAATATTATTTTTTTATAAGTAGGCAACATGTACTGATAACAAATGAACTTCAAATATATTTTTTTATAAGTAGGCAACATGTACTGATAACAAATGAACTACTTGAAAATTGAAACGTGACATGAGAAATCAAAGATAATGGAGCACTACTAACAATAATTATTTCCATGCACAGTGTTTAACCAATTATAAGTTATTTTCATTTACATTTTTTCACTTGAACTTCACAGTAACCCAGCTGAGGCTCGGAGATATTGAATAACTTATTCAAGGTCACAGAGGTCATACACAGAGCTGGTGAGAACAAAACCCAATGACTCACAGATAGCTTTTAAAATCTCTACCCCCCATATTTAGATTAAGACAGAGATCATTTGAGATCAAATTATATTTGTTCAAATCATATTCAATGCTGTTCTTCCAACTTAATACAATCATTTTTCCTCGGTAATTTAAGACATCAGTTTAAAGTGTAGGATAAGTCCCCAGTGGACAAATACTTCTGATTTAAAGTTTCAAAAGAGTAGCTGAACCCACACTGAACTCTAACATACTACAAGTCTAAAAATGAAAGTTGTATGTGTATATATGTGTACGTATTGAAGTAATACATACATTTAGATATGTATTTAAACAAACACATAGTCACATTCACTCTAATAAAAGAAAGAAAATTTTCAAAAACTGCAATGACTTTCTAAATTACTTAACAAAAAGGATCAGATTTTAGAGAAATAAATAGCAGCCCCAAACATTTGTAGAAGCCCAAGGGAGAGTGACACCATGAAAAGTGAGAGCAATACCAGATGTGCTTCAAGCTAAGAAGTGGTGGAAACCAGAAGCTGGAGAAGGCCAAGAGGTAATCAGGAGGATACTTGATTGGATTGTTACAGTAAAACAACTTGAGTGATGAACCGTTAGAAATACACACACACACACACACACACACACGTCCCTTGTTTTAGGGCTAGAAAGCTGTGACAGGAGTCTGTTTCCAACAGAAGCAATACCTGGGAAGAGAGCCAAGCCCTTGGGGACAGGTAGAAAATAGGAACTGTTAAGCCCAGTCCAGGTGCCAAGATGTCCCACCAGGGTCATCCTGTCCTTCCGCTACACTCATTTAAAGCCTTGTGGAGCCAAATCCCTTATAGTAGCATTTGCTCTTCTCTCTAGATAGGTTTAATGTACAGATGCAGGTGAGCATCTGCAGAAATCACAGTAGATAGACAAGCTCAAAGTCAAGAATGGGAGACTGAAGAAAGCCACCCAATAAGGGAGGCAAAACACAGGACTTAGTCTGCGAAAACAGAGCTACTAAAGCACTAAGAACAGGATGTGTAAAATGAATCTAATGCTATTACTGGAAATAATAGGGAAAGTATTACACCCAGGAAACACATTACAAGCAGTTAAAAGACAGAGCTCATTAGAAATTCAAAATTCAATACCCATACATGATTAACACACACACACACACACAGAGCTAACAGCTAAGCAGGTATAGAAGAAACTTTTCTTAGCCTAGTTCAAGTTATTTACTAGAAACATCTAGCAAAGATTATATTTAATATTAGAATATTATTGAGTATTCTAATAGTGAAATATTAGAAACATTGCAAGTAAAACCAGGAATAAGATGAAGATGCTGACTGTCTTGGGTTATATACCAATTGTATCCAAACCAAGAAGTAAAAGGCATAGTGACTGGAAAAAATAAAAGAAAACTGATTATTTACAGATAATATAATTATTTACCTGGAAAACACATGATAAATGACAAGCTATTGGAAGTACATGACTATTCTGAAAGTGAGTCTGACATATCAACAGACAAAAACTGATGGCTTCCATATACCTGAGCAATTACCGTTTAGAAAATCACACTTATCATAGCAATAAAGACAATGACGTATCAGAAAGAAATTTAACAAAAAAAAAATAGAATACATTTATAGAGAAAATTATGAAATGTTATTGAAGGACATAAGACCTCAATAAATGGTGAGATACCAGGGTCATCAAAGGGAAGACACATTATTATTAAGATGTTGCTCTTTCCTAAATAAATACATAAAGTAAATGCAGTCTCAATCAATATCCCCCTTAGATTCTTCATAGAAGTTGACAAACTGTTGCATAGAACACTAAATATGCAAAAATAATCAAAACAATGTTGGAAAAGACCTCAAATAAGCTGGATTTGCCCTATCAGATATCAAAGTTTATAACAAAGCTAGTGTAAATAATGTGGTATTGATGCAGAAATAGACAAATAGATTCATGGACCAAAACAGAGAACCCAGGAGCAGATTTATATACCTGTGGATACATGGTGTATGAGGATAGGAGGAAAGAAAAGATGGACTAGACTACTCAACAGACAGTTTCATGACAACTGACTTAAGATATGAAAAACAAACAAATGATGAATTAGATCCCTGGAAGAGCAAATCTATGTATTATAGACCTAAATGCAAAGCAAAATTAAAAATTATTCAAAAAAATATAGAATATCTTTATAATTGACAAGTAAAGTATTTCTTAAGACATAGAAAGCAAAAACAATTAGGAAACATTTGTAAATACTCATTCCTCGAATTCTAAAATCATCTATACCACAAAGATCTCATTAAAATGTTAAAAGATAAGTAACAATTTATAAGAATATATTTGTAACCTATATAATAAAAGATTCATATCTACCACAGATAGGGAAAGGTTAAGTAAAACATATTTTTTATTAACCAGTCTGGCAAAAATTTAAACTAGGTAATATCGAAAATTGGCAAGAACCTGGGGAAACAGGAACACATAAACTCTTGGTGGATGTAAATTGATACATTCACTTTAAAGAGGAATTTGCCAATAGCCAGTAAATTTAAAAAATGTATACCTAGGAGTTCTACTTCCGACATATACCTTTGACAAAATTTTACAGCTGTGCCAAGTTTGTTTCTTTTTAGTAGAGAAACATTAGAAGCAATCTAAAAATGTATCAATCAGGGGTGGATAAATAAAATATAGTAGTTTACAAATTGGAGTGCCCAATACAATAGTTTAAAAAAATGTACTAGATTTAAATATAACAACATGGCCTGATCTGAAAACAATGCTAAGAAAAACAAACAAAAACACTACTAGTATGCTACATCATGGCATTTAGTTACTAATGTAAAAAATTAAAAACCCACAAAAAATCTTATATATTTTCACATACATTTATGTTTAAAAATAAATACAATACTGATTGACTCTTTAGGGATAAAGAGGAAAACTTAATAAGTGGTGGTAGAGAATGATCAAAATAATTACTTCATCTGTACTGTTCTATTTTTCTAAAGGGAAATGTATTCTATTAATTTATGTAGTTGAAATCAATTTTCCAAGCTAGTTATAAAAAGATATAATGTTATAATTGAACATACATACATATATTCATTCACAGGACAATTATTCTCGTAATTTATAGTTCATTCTTGCAATAAAGTTAATAAAAATTAAAATTAATATTCATTTGTCACCTACCACATACTAGGATCTGTACCAGGAGCTTTATATACATCTCATTAATCCTATTCTTTTTCATGGGAGTTAAGTATTATTAAAATATGATAGGTGGAAAAAACTGTTCCTCAGAGAAGTTAAGCACCTGACCTGATATATGGCAGGGACGAAGGACTCAAACTCTTTTCTGTAAGACTCTAAAGCCCATGAAATTCCCACTGCCTAAGGCTTAAATTATGTCATAGACTGACTAAAGCTGACCACTCTCTTTGGCTAACATGAAGACCAGGAATATAGCATCATTTAAACATGAAGCTTTTCTCACAGCTGTCTTTCTCTGGGCCCTTATGTTATAAAAAGGCCCCATTTGCTCTTTGCATCTCCTATTTTCAGCATTCAGGATAAACTCAGCTAGTCTAAGGCCTTTATTAGCAAAATGACCAGCTAGTCTAAGGCCTTTATTAGCAAAATGATCTGCAGCACTAAGAATGGTCCCAGACCCCAATGTACCAGCGTGGAGAGAGTGAGAGTGATGACTGAGGCTTTTGTTTATGCCTAAGTAAGCTGTGCACTGTGCATTACTTAACTCAGAGATTGATGACGTGTACCTGGCTTGGGTGTGGTGGTCTCTGGAATGTATCTTCCTGAGCTGTGTGCAGAAATACGCTAGACTGAGCTATATAAAGCTGGGCCTAGAGAGAGGCAGCTATGCTTCTAGAAAGTCACTCACATAAACATTATTGTTATCTGCAACTTTGAAAACCCTATCATAAGGTATTGTGGGTAGGTTCAGAGGCTGTATCTGTCCAGGATAATGCAGGTCTCTCTACCCAGCAGGGTGCCAAGTTACAGAGGGTTCTGGTCACAGTACACTGTAAGTGAATGGTTCCTCTAGAATTGGGCAGTTCACAACCTGGGCAGCCATCCATAGTGGTCCTGTTGCTATGCATCTTGACTATGCTGACATCTTTGGTGTTCTCTGTAAGTAAAACATGTTCGATTGGTCCTAACAGTGTCTCTATCTGGTCTATTCAAAAATCTGAACTATATATTGACTTGAATCAATACAGTGGCTGTGCAAACCTTATTATGGGCACTGACCTTTGTTTTTATGGATGCTCTTATTATTCATTATGATAGCACATTTGTCAAGGCAACTCCTCATGTTTCCAAAATAACCACTTGGATAATCTGTGTAACATGCATGCAATCTTTCAGCATATTATTATTAAAATCCATTTGAGGGGGTAAATTGGATTTATAGCCAATAATCCATTCACTAATACAATAAATAATTATTTTACATATTCTCTACTTTTATTCACTCTGAATGCTTTTATCTCACACTTCTATCATAATCATGCAAAAAAAATGCTATGATTTGTTCAAATTGTAAACATACTATTCAAAGAATTATGGCAAGGAAGAGGCTTGGGAAAGATGTCTTCTCGATCCCTGGATAACGGCAAACCTTTTTTTGTTTGGGTATAGTTCCATTTCGTAGATGGCATTTTTCTT
Organism: Pteropus alecto; assembly: GCF_000325575.1. Taxonomy (NCBI): domain Eukaryota; kingdom Metazoa; phylum Chordata; class Mammalia; order Chiroptera; family Pteropodidae; genus Pteropus; species Pteropus alecto. Next base: position 20,257,292 of record NW_006494612.1, on the reverse strand, counting down.
GCGCTGTTGGCAACTTATATCTTAGATCCATTAGACAAATCATTGCTAAGAGCTATTCCAATGCTGTAAATTGAAGCATAAATGATAGGAAACAGGAGCTTATCATGCAGGCACGCAGTCATCATAACGAACCAGCCCAGGCTTGAAAGTCAGGAAATACTTGACATTTTAAAAATTGTCACAAGGACAGTGATTTCAACTCCATAGATTTTCCTTTCTAGTGTGAGGTGTAGAAATTCAAAGAGTTTGCCTTTAAAAATATTAATAAAATAAAGTAAACCTGGCAGATGTTGAATGGCCCCAAGCAGAATCAAGTGGTTATTTTAGTTAAAGGATACCTTCATCAAGAATGACACATAGCTTGCTAGTCTTGGATGGAGTGATTTTACAGGGGAATGACTATGTGCTATTCCTGGAAGTCACTGATGATACAGCACTGTTAATTTCACATGTCCCTTGAGTGTGATATGTAGGAAATAAAAACTTCTTCCTGAAGCCTTTTTATGACTATATCTTCTGATAATTTGTGTCATTAGGAGAACACAACCATAAGATATCACACCTGGAATCCTATGGAGATTCACAGAGCTTTTAAGAATTCCACATTTACAGAATTTATAATAGAAAGGCCTTATACTCAGAGTGCTTCTAGATGAGAGAGAACTGCTTAATGCAGGAACCACATACAAAAAGCCCTTAGAGAGCTGTAGAAATGTCAAACTTGTAAAGACCTTTCCCCAGCTGTAACAGTAAGGATTTAATTGACTGCCCTTGAAATGGATGCAGAGAATCTTGTTCTCAGTACTTTGTATCTCATTTCATTATTAAGCCTTAGTGCTAGCTGAACCAATCTGAGGATGCCTGGTCTGATCAAATGCTGAAACATCATGCAAAAGGAATATTAATAGACTTCGAATAAATCGTTGCAAAGTATGCTGAATTAAGGTCTCTCTGGCTCCTTTTGTAGCTTCCAATTTCTTAGATAATACCTAGCCAAAGGTAATCATTGCTACTCATCCTGACCTCCAGTAAATATGAAAACCACAAAAATCCAGATTCACAAACATGAGTATTGAATCATAGAGTTATTTTTATAATACTAATACTTTGGGATACACAGCATATAGTAATTAAAACTACACAGTCTTTTCATATCTTTTATTTCGTGTATTGTTAACACTCAATGAGATAAATTAATAACTCCCATTTTACAGGTGAGAAACCTGAAGTTCAAAAGAATTGTATAGCTTAACCACAAATCACATGGCTTACAAATTATAGATTTGAGATTCACACCGGGCATTTCTGACTGCAAAATATGTATGCTATTTTTACTATATATTGTTGGATCTTACTGCTCAGCATTTAAGTGATTTTTCAATTTACTTTTCAAATCATCTTTCTTGAACAAAATGAATAATGTACTTTCACAGTAATAAGCATAAATAAGATCTTTTTCCTACTCTTTTTTAAACCTTGTTTAAAATTGGAAAGCACGGTGCACCAAACTTTGGATTTTCTAAATTGAGCTAAATCAAATGAGAGATTTTGTTTTAAACTGCCTTTCTATAATTCTACCAACTGTAGGATAGACTAAACTTTCAAAAGTCATGTTTACTTTCTATTGAGATTGCTTCTCTCTAAACATAAAAGAGTAAAGCATAAAAGGATATGAAGATCAACAGTTCTTCAGCTGTCATGCATCTGCCATAGGCCACAAACCATAGATGAAGGTTATATATTTTATTGCTAATCCTTACAAAAATCCTGCAAGACAATTTTGTTCACCTCATTTTATAGTTGTTAAAACTGAAGTTCCAAGAGTTAAAAAAAGAGAACAGGAACCCAGATTTCTGTTTTGCACTGCAATTTGTGTGAATTGAATATAAAAAGAACACGGTATTCAAACAAATACCACAAAACAGAGTCTATAATTCTTTTTGGATCATTTTGCTCTGCAGAGAGATATGGAAACAGTGACTCTTAGGGCTTTAGAAAGCAATGAGAAGTGAGCCCACTTCTCATGCTGTCTCCTTTTAAGTGAGAGAATGGTGATTGATAGCTGCTTATGCTGATGACAGGAGAGGAGGAGAACACATTATTGGAGAGCAAGCCCAATTCTGGCAGAGTAGTGTAGTGCACATCGTGCTTATTAGATAGAACTGAATGCAATTAACTTCCATTTAAACGCATATATAAAGTTAGGAGCCAGCAGCGGCTAGCCAGGGAAAAGTACGTCTATCCCATCCCATGATAGATACAGAAAAAAGACAAAAGATATCCAACATGCACATATTTGGCATCTTTAACGAACAAAACAAGATTATGGAATACAATAAACATTCAAAGTTATAATTCAAGAGAATTTTCCTGAAATGAAATATTTAATTCTGTATATTGAAAAGGTATGCTGTGTTCCAGAGAAAGTTGGCCCAGATCAGTCAATACAAAGACATATCTTAGTAAATCAGTTGAACTTTAAAATAACAATAACAAAAAAAGTCTTTGGTCAGCCAAGTGAAAAAAGACCATAACTTTTCTTAAGAGGAAAAAGAAAATCAACTGACCATTGGCTTCTCCACAGATGCACTTACTGTCAGGTGACTGTGAAGCCATTCCTACGAAGTGTGCATCAGGATTCTATGTTTGGGCAAGCTGTCTTTCATGTATAAAGGCTACAGAAAAACAGTTTTTTAATGCAAGGACTCAGATATATTGTTCCTATGAGTTCTTCTTAAGAAATGTACTTAGAAGAAATGTCAACCAATCAGGAGATGCTTGAGAAAACAGAAAAATAACTGACTTTATGCACTGAAAATATTCAATTGTAATACTAAATCTAAAGCAAATGTCAGAACAGAATGTAAATTTTATTTACAATGTGGAAAGAAAATGGAAAGGAAGAGGAAAAATGGAAATCGGGTGCATGAAGTTCAGCAACTGCCTTATCTACAGCAATTTTGAAGGGTATCTTTTTTGAAACTTTTATTTGGAAATAATTTCAAATGTATAGAAAGTTGCAAAAATGAAAACAATCCAAAGAACACCCTTACCCAGATTCGTCTACTGTTGATGTTTTACTCCATTATCATTAATTTCTCTCTCTCAAACATATATACCTATAACACATACATATATACAGACATCCATACATAAATGTTTTTCTGAACCATATGAGTTACATGTATTGTGGACTTTTATCCCTAAATAGGTCAATGTGTATTTCCTAAGAATAGAGATATTCTCATACATAATTACAGCGTAATTGTCAACTTCATAAATTTACATTGATAAAATATTTATTAGCCAATCTATCATTTATAGCCGAGTTTTGCCAGTGGACCTAGTAATATTATTTATAGCATATTTTCCACCTCTAATCTAAGATATAGTCAGGGGCAGGTATTACATTTAACTGTTACACTCTTTAGTTTCCTTTAATCTGGAATATTTCCACAGCTTTTGTCTTATATGACATTGACTTTTTTTTTTTAAGAATCTCATCCCTCCACCTTTAATTGTTTGTTTGATATTTCTTCATGATTGGATCTACATTATGCATTTCTGGCCTGAGTAACTGACTGCATAGACGATGTTGTGTCTTTCTCAGGACATCTGGAGGCTTATGGAGCTCATCTGGCCTTCACAAGTGATATTAGTTTTGATCAGCTGGTCAAGATGTCTGATTTTTCCACCATGCAATCACTTTTTTTGTTTGTTTATTTTGTTTTGTTTATTCTCTCTTGCAACTAATAAATGGTCTGCAGGGGAGACACTATATGAAATAATCTCTTTCTCACCCAAAGTGTGTCTTTTAAAGTTATCCAGTCATATAATAGAAGTGTGAGAATATTTAACAATACAAAATTAAACATTAAGAAAAATAATATAATTGACTAAAAATATAGTGGAGGAGAAGAGGGATGGGAGAAGAGAAAAAGAGAAAAACTATTGCTCATAGTAGGAAACTAATAGAAATTTTAGAAAGCTTAAAAATAATATATAAAATTATAATTATAAATGGAACCCCTTTAAGCAAGATAGAAGCCTTTCGGTGTATCAAACTGTATTTTAAACTTAAATCTAAGTTAAGTGGCAAATAGATCATATAATGAAAAACTTTAATAAAACTGTTATCAACAAACAAAAATGACAAAACTAAGACAATACATAGCTGTTGTATCTATATGTAAATAAATAAAACCTCATTCACCTGTTAAAATAAATGGATTTTCAGAGTGAACCACAAAACAATATCTAATTCTTTGTTCTATACAGAGATACTTAAAACGAATAGAAGATCCTGGAAAGAAATTAATTCAGAAAGATTGAAAATTTAAAAATTCAAAAATGGACAAATATGTATGAGGGCAATGCAAGCCAAATAAATCCCAAATTAAGTACGAGGTATTTAACAGTGCAAGATAGATAAATACTAGGCAAGATAATATCAGTGAGTAAAATAGGGAGAGAAGGAGAAAGATGAGACAAGAGCGGAAGAAGAAATATTAGGTCACAATCCTATTATCAAACGATATGGAATTCAGGCCAGAGAGCATTCAATGAGTCAGTGCTAAAATGTGCATTTCACAGTGAAGATTGAAAAAACATAGCAGTGACATTCACAAGGCAGCATTTACAGAGATACGAGACATAACGAAAATACAATAGCGCCAGGAGACTTTAATGCACTTCTCTTAGTCTGACCAGTCAAGTATATAAAATAAGTATAGAAAAAATTTAATAGCAAAATCAGCAATTATTTCTTAACAATTAATATTTAATAATAAATAAAATAATAGGTAGATCTGATTTATATTTAAAAAATCTGTACCTTTTTTCAAGTGTCCACAGTAGAGATATATAGATAATTTTTAAAATATTGATACATTTTGAAAAGCAGAAATAGCATTTTTCTAGCACAATGCAATAAAATCACATTAATAGCAAAATTGTAAAGGAAGCCCTTCCAATTAAGAAATAAAAAATTACAGAGTACCTAGAAAAAAAATGCAAACACTGTATCAGACCTAAAGAGAAAAATTTACTACCTGTATAGTGAAAGAATAGAAAGAAAGAAGTTGAACACCTGTTCAAAAGAGTTTGCAAGAGAAAGGCAAAGTAAGATAGAAGGAAGAAATTATTAAAGATTACAAGAAAATTTATGAGTTAGAAAACAGAAAAACAGTAGGACTAAGGCTCATGATTTAGCTAATAATAGAGCACTGAATGGCCCTGTTCTTACTATGTTCGAATTACATTTAAAGCCTTAAAGGTGGAAACAGTAAGTACTCTGGAGCAGCAGGACGTAACCTCTTGAACAGCTACAAAACCGAGCCTGCTGCTTTTGCCCAGCCTTTTATTTGAACAGAAAGTCTAGAGATATTTGAAGAGTCATAGATTGGAGAATTGTCGTCCCAGGGAGAGGGCTGTAGTGGCTTTTCCCCAGGGAGATGAAAGGAAGCTTTCTATCATTCACTTTCAAGCCACCGTAAGTGGGCTGTAAAATTAAAACACGCAGCATTGGGCATGGGGTACAGAACCTGTGTTTCACCTTGTGTGGATCTATGCTCTGTGCTTTTTGGATCAGGTGAAAATCGTCAGGAGTGGTGGCAGGGCTCTAGGAACTCCCCCCATTGTCTGGCATGAAAGGATGGGTCAAGTGCACACTGCAGGCATTCAGGCTTGAGCCACATTGCTGATAGCCTATGCAAGGTCACAGGTCACCAGGTGAAGAGACTGTTGCAGCAAGAGCCCCAAGTATAAACTGCAGAGCAGGGAGAGGCAAGAGCAGATAGATCTCTTAGGTCAGAATTTTGTGATAGGGAGCTGTCAACAATCCATTGAAGACCAGAATTATATTGTCCCCTTCTTCCACCCCAAGCCAGAGGAGCTAAAAGTAAAAGAGGGAGAGGAGGAGCAGACCACATGCCCTCCCCACTCCAGATCCTTGGGTGGAGGCCTGGCTGGTCCTGGGGTAGCTGAGCATTAAGTTGTTCTCAAGTTTTGAATCAAATGTAGCAGACTAGACTTTTCATATCCAAAAAATGACAAGAAAGCTACGGCTCCGGCATGAGATATCTTTAAGGGGCAAGAAAGGGGCCATCCTATAGCACCTTTGGGGATAATGATTTGAGAAAAAAATTAAGCAATTTCATGCCATACTCTCCTGAGTTCAAGTGTTCTAGGACACACCTAACTGAAATAAAATCTGGAGGCATGTTATTGTGAACTCGGACACCTCAAACCTCTTGCTGTTAGAAACTTTTGGATTCAATCTGGTGGCTTACAGCTTATCATGAACTGTTCAACTTTTGCAGGAAAATTAAATATGAATGAGAAGCAGAGTGCTCTGGAACATGCCTCTTTAGGACAACTGTTTACCTTGAAGTGTATGGAATTCACAACCAGTAAATGCTAATTTGAACTGATCGACATGTCCTACATCAGTATTTTGTAAGGTACTCAAGACAATCCTATGTTATATCTGAATATCTAAGACCATATTTCTTGCTTATGAATTTTCTTCTTTCAAATATAGTATTACTGCATATTTGTCCTCAACAAAAGAACTTAAAGTTTAAAAAAAAAAAAAAGTCCTGGTTGCTTGTTACTATAGCTACACACATAATGTGAATTACACAGATGTGTTTCACAGTAGGGAGTCATTTCATTATGCAGATGGGAAGTTCCCAGAAACTTCATAATCAATAAGCAGAGCTCACAGCCTGTGTCTGGGTGGCTTCTGCCATTACCACAAGTGTAATCACTGCTTCCCTTTGTAACAGAAGCTTCTGGTCTCTCAGCAGAGCTCACAAGGCAGTGAGCAGTATTACCCCCCCTCCTTCCTTCCCACTCTACTTCAGAAGGGCAGAGACAAGCTGTGTTTTACTTGCTGGAGCTAAAAATAACTCATTTTTAAGTTTTGTTGCCATAACTTAATCCTTTAAGGCAAAGGTAAAATAAAATTACACTTCCCGATGGTGAAATTATGCAGGCGGGGGCAGGCCGGTATAGAGAAACATCTTTCCCTGAGCTGCAGTGCAGTTCTGATTGAATATAACATTGTGATAAGAGCACAGCCTTCAGTTAAAATATCACATTTGCCACTTACTAGCAGGCTTACTGTATCAGACTTACAGCCTAGTTTCCCTGAGGTATGAAACGCAAAGAAGAAGGAAATATCAGTATTAAAACCTGTTCTAATCAGGAAAACAGAAACCACTCCTTCCAATAGGAAGAATAGGAAGGAAATGGATGGAACAAGTGCTGGAGGCTGGGAAGGCCCTCAGGGCAGAGTTAACCTCAGACAGGCACTACTAGTTTGGCTGAGGAGGCAGGTGAAGGAGGTAGTGTTATCACTAGGGTGACCAATTGTCAGCTTTGCCCAGAACTTTCTGTTTTAGCACTGAAAGCCCTATGTCCTAGAACAATACTCCAATACCACAGCCCAGGGCAGGGACCTGCAGAAGCTAGAATCACAATGGCCTGCCTACTGGGAGCTGGAGCCACAGAGGGGATTCAGCAGCCACCAGAGAAGCAGTCTCAGCTAAGGAGAAGATGGAGTAAGAGCTATCTGGGCTTCTTCCTCATCCCTGCCCTCCAGTCTCCCATCAGTGCCTCCTACTGGCCAAACCCAGCTGGCATGGCCCTATGATGATGGGCAAGTTATTTCACCTCTCTGAGATTTGGTTTCCTGGTCCCTGCCGTGGTGACACAGGACGTATTGGTGAAGAATAAAGGAGATTTGGAAAGTGCCCAGTATATATCCTGGCGCTTTATAGGCATTTGATATATAATAGAGTTATAGAAAGATATTTTTCCAACATCAGCCACTGGTTTTCATACTGGTATATCCTTTCTCTTCTTTGTTCTTCTTAGCTCAGGGGAGAGATTGGCAGAGGAAGTAGCCTTCGTCTTTTCCCAGCTTTTCCTTTATAAAGTTTATGTCTTTGGTGTATGGAAAGAATAGGCAAAATGTCTGAGAACAGAAGTTTGAGTAGGGTAGAAAATTTCTTCCTAGCTGACTCAACCCCCTGTTAACCTAAAAATAAAAAGACCTCTTTCCAAGTAATAGGCAACAAGCATTTATCTGAGATCAATAAGAATAGCTAGTAAGGATGCACTGATTCAGGCAGAAACCTAAATAGTGTTCTGATTAGAAGACAAAGGTAAAGGGTATTTATGAGGAAGGGAAGGGGAATAATTACAGTTCATTAGCAGGAAGGCATTCTGTTGGGGCAAATAACACGCTGACATTAATTCTAAACAGTGTTTTAAAATTTCACTTCAGTAGTCATCAATACAGGAGTCACAATAACTGCTTTCTTGTTATCTTTGCAAATAGTTTGTGGGGACACAAGGTTGCTTAGGCCTAATCCAAAGGTTATTTTACCTTGTTTTAACATTCCACAGTTTTCAGAGATAAGACATGCAAGGCAGTCTGACATGGCAGCTCTGGCTCCATTTTAAACTGACTCCATTTATATTATTGTTATACCCCAAACCCAGATATTTGATGAGGATTCCTCAGTAAAGGATTAGGAGAAGAGATTGGAGGAGGAGCAATAACCACACCTGCTCTGGTAGATACTAAATTAAAAGACCTATGTCCTTCCTCTAGTGAGAGCCTTAAGGAGATTCGAAAACCTGAATAAGATTCTGGGATCCGAGAGGAGAAGGAAACCTATGTCTGCTCCTTGAGTGGAGCCCCAGGGAGCTGGCAGTGCTCAGGTAGAGAGGAAGTGTGTGCATGGTGAATGACAGACTCCTTCTGGCTCTTCCCATCACCCAGCGGGGCCTGCAGGTAATAGAGTGCAGACCTGCAGCGGCGAGCAGACAGAGATGAGATACTTCAGTAGCAGCATGAGGGAAAGCTTAACCACATGTTTTTACCCCTGGATTCTAGTGAAAAGCATTAAAACTAAAGATTGTATGAAGAAAGTACTGTAGGACTCTGATCTAAAACATATCAATGTACTCACAAAGAATTTGTTAGGGAGCCATGCTAGGCTGGGGTTTGATTTGCAGTGGACATCTGCTATTTTTGGTTCTCAGCCTCTGCATGCAGGCTAAGCCAGTCCATGTGTTACAAACCCTGCACAATTACTTTAGTAGCAGGCACACAGTCTCAGGGTAAAAACTTTTGGTGTTTAGCTGTTGGGAAGTAGATTGTTTTCTTATCAAGTGGGTGTTTCCATAAAGCTCCATGCAGGGGTAGAGATTGGAATCAACACAGATGATGCTGAAGTAGAAACCAAGGCAACCAGGTCAGGATGACATCATTTGGACCTCTGATCAAGCTGTACTTGAAATTGGTTCTGTCCCTGAACTTTCTAGTTGTTTGAGCCAATATATTTTATTTTTGTTTAAATCCATTACTATTAAGTTTTCGGTCAGTTGCATCTAAAAGAGTCCTAAGTGATACACTGTTCAATCAATTTCTTTACTGCCCCATGTGACCTTAAGTAAATGACTCAAGCTCTTGAGCCTGTTCCTCAGAAAGATTTAATGCGGTAATATATGTAATACCCTCAATTCCAGGTATTAAACAAACATTAATTCCTTATACAGTATTGCTTAGTGTTCAAAGAGTTTGGGTTTTGAAGCTGAGCACCTGAGTTCTAATCCCAATGCTGTCACTAGCTCTGTGTCCTTGGGCAAGTCGCTCATCCTCTCTGTGCTTTAGTTGTTTGATAAAGTGGTATAGCATTTGTATTGACCTCATAGATTTGTTCTATGGATTTGATGTGTTAATTCTTTTTATAAGCTTTAAATGGTCCCCGGCACATAGTCAGAACTCAAAAACATGTTACTACTGTTTCATGCTTAAGTAAGCATTATGTTAGATGATGAGGTTTGGTGAATATGGCAGTGGATTTGAAGTCAGAAGAACTTGTCTTATGCCCCACTTCTGCTACTTACCTGCTCCTCGACCTTTTATAAGTCACTTAAATAATCTGGATCTCAGAGATTCAAGGCTACTGCTATTGCTCTTGTCTGTAAAATAAAAATAGTCTTCTTTGGAAAACTCAGCTTTTTGTCTGTTGGTGTCATTGCCAAGCTCTTGACAGAGTGTGTTGTGAAATGGGATCATTTTAGAAACACTAATAGAGCAACAGTGCCCACCCTAGCAGATCATTAGATCACGGGTCAAACTTTATAATAAACAGGTTCGGGAGCACACTGCCCTATATCCTTGTGAGGCCTGGGAGCCTGCAGTTTTAAACAATTTCTCAGCTGATACCGGTGATCATCTAGCCTTAGGAACTATTGTACAAAGGAGCTTGCTAATTCATTCATAGCTTCTTAAATTAAAAGAATTCAAAGATAAGTGTTTTAGATAAAAAATTTTACACATATATAATAATAGAATATTAGCTCCGAAATGAAGTGAAGATTATCAAGCTTGATCCATTTATTCACAAATCACTTTTTAAAAAATTTCTTGATGTTTCTGGATTTCGAAGATTTGTTCAAGGCTTACATTTTATAAAAACCACTAGAATTAGAAACCGAGTTCTGACTTCCCTTTTCCGTTCCTCATGCTGTCATCATAACAGAACATTCAGGAGACAGGTTCTCTGCTTCAAAGAATAAAAGGCAAGATTCCAAACCTTCTTGCTGAACATTGTTCTCAGTTCTCTAGTTTCAGCAAAGATGGCAGACAGGGATATGCCTTTGTCTCCCTCCTGAATTCTTTTTTAAACTCAAGGATGAGGTACTAGTCTGGGAAGGGAAGGAGGCTATCATTTGCTAAGTGCTGATTCTGTCATCTAATTTGTAGCCACTGAGGGCTACAAAGGGCAATGAGACACTTACCCTATCGGAGAGATTCTATCAGAATATCTTTCCTGGCATAGAGGGACTTCTTTGAATGTTTGTTCTGCTATTTCTGTTACCAGCTTTCAAAAAGGTGCATCTGTCATGTACCATTTAATTTTCACAGATATTTCAC
>NW_006494612.1:20160224-20246313 GCF_000325575.1 Pteropus alecto | reverse complement strand
TTTCCCAGGGCAGTGGATGAATAATCACTCTTTTAATGTGGTGAGCAAAACAGATCCCTCAGCCCTGGTCTTATTAATTCGAATACCAAATTTGTTTTCTTAATTAAAAAATTGTACTTATTTTTAAAATAGCTTTATAAGGTATTTTTGTAATGTATACACAGTATTCTATTTTAGCATTTGTACTATATTCTTACTCATCAATCATAAAATTCTTAATGAGTCTATATTTAAAAATTATCATCAAGGAAACCTATTATTACTAAAAACCTACTGATGCTTCATACAAGCTGTCTGAAAAATGCTTCTATTTAGATATAATTTATTTCATTTATGTCTTTACATTTGATTTTAGCTGTAATTACTAAAGCTGCCATCTAATTCCATATACAGTTTTTGTTTCTGTAATGAGGAAGCCTATTTAACTAAGAGAATAGTAAAAATGTTCTTTAGTAGTTAATAACCTCTGCAGAAAATATCAATCCACATAACACATACACGAATCTGAGTAAAATCTTTTAATAATTTTCAAGGACAATTTGGTTTTATGAAAGGAATAATTATATTCGAGAATATTATATGCCCACGGGGCATTTTTGTCTTGCACAAATAACAAAGTATTAAATGTAATACTTTTAATACAACTTTTTATGCAATCCTTTCCTTAAAACAGAAGAGTTATAAAAAGAAAATAAGAGTCAGAAGACCAAAGTTAATGTAACTCATAAGTGGCTGAGCTTTCTAGAGTAGATTAATTTCTTTAGAACTCGGTTTCCTCATTTTTTTTTTAAAAAGAAAAACAACCACGCATATTTTAATGTCAATATGAGTATTAAATGGAATAATTTATGTGAAAGTGCTCTGTAAAACTCTACAGATGTTAAAGATTACAATTGCTCTGTGAAGTTGTATAAGCTATTTTGGCTCTCGGGGAGGTAAAGGCTTCCTTACCCTTCTGCAACAATCATTATTATCCCAATAATGACCTGATACTTTGTGTTTTTTTGCAATCCCAACATCAGCTTACATATATCATTGGTTTTATCCTTAGTTTGCTCATCTGTCTGATAAGGTGAATTTAATTTTCCTTATTTAATAAAGGAAGGAACAAAAGAAACATTTAGTAAGGCAACAGTTTTATTATCTCAATTAGAATCCAATCCAAGATGCAGAGACTGGAGCTTCCACTCGTAGTCCTGTGCTCTTTTCTGGATATCACCTGTCTGGAGGAATTGGTGGCTTCAGGTAATGTCCACCTCCAGGTGTTTCCTTGGTGCAGAGTTAAGAAAAAGAGAGAGTGGGAATGTGACTATTTGCTTTCTAGGTTGTGTAGAAATGTCTTTTCTAGGACGCAGGGTAGCCAGAGGCAGAAAGGAGAGTTAGTGCTCCTAAGTACTGGCTGTTCCCTTGCTGGTGAGTCTGAGACATAGCTGGTGAAGCCAGACCCAGAAGAGCCCAAAGTCTGCACTGCACAGAGTGATTGTGCATGTTCTTCCAAAATATTGATAAAAAGCAAATAAAAAGGAATGTGTGGCAGCACATGATGTTACTTCTCATATTGGATAAGATCCTCCCTATGTCGCAACGTCACCAGTAGAAGCACACACTTATTAGGTACTCTGAAGGACCAAGCTGAGAGTTCACAAATGGCTTCTGCCCCTGCCCAAGCATAGGACCAAAGAAGGTTCATTGGCTTTGATCCTGGGTTTGGGGTCTTTGGTGATGCTGCTGCAGAGTCTCAAAAGGCAGAATGTTAATAGCTATGTCACAGGAGTGGCTGAAGCAGGGATTTAGTTCAGTACTGAATATAGAAGTGAGAGCAGAAGTCCGAGTATTTCCAAGAGTACGGTTTTTATTAGTCAGGGTTCTCCAGAAAAACAGAACCAATAGGATATATGTGAGATTTTGGAAATTGCCTCATGTGATTCTGGAGGCAGAGATATACCACAATCTGTTGTCTGCAAGCTGGAGAACCAGGAGAGCCGGTAGTGTAATTCAGTCCCAGTCCAAAGGCCCAAGAACCAGGAGGTCCAATGTTCAAGGACAGGAGGAAATGGATATCCCAACTCAAGAAGAGAGAGAATTCGTCCTTCCTCTGCCTTCTTGTTGTATTTGGTCCCTCTGCAAATTGAATGATGCCCACCCACATTGGTGAGGGATGCTGCTCTTTTCTCAATCTACAAATTCAAATCTCTTCCTTTAATAGACTCATAGACACACCCAGAAATGATGTCTTATCAGCAATCTGGACGTCTGTTCACCCAGTCAAATTGACACATACGATTAACCATCACAGGTTTATAAGTGAAAGTGTGGGAGGAGGTCATTTAGATAAGCTAGGAGAAATAGTAACAGTAATGAGATGGACATATGTTTCAGCATAATGAGCATTATGGAGTAGAGAGGAGTTTGTGGTCATCAGATCATAGAAGACTTGGTCTCTGATTAAAAAACTATTTCCTGGGCTGCTCATTTTATCAGAGCATAAGAATCAGTGAAATTTCCTTATAATTCCTTTGAAAACATTTCTGGCCATGTCTTATTATTCAAGGGGTTAGGAAAAGGAGAGTCCTCCCAAATAAAGCTATCCTGTCTGTCAGCACCCTTATGACTGTATCCATCGGTTAGGCTGGATGTACTGAGTCTTCCATACGATGACTCGTGGGTGAACTTAATATGTCACAAATATATGGCCATAGCCTCATTTTTATTTCTACTGAGAATTTTATTTTCTCTATAACTTCAAATGTACTAGCTCATTTGTCTGATTGTGGTTTATAAGGGATACTGATTTAACAAATTGCCTCATTAATGATTCTATAATGGGAACACTTACTAATGCTACTTGTTTCATCCAGGTGCAAAGAAAACGTAGTTGTCACTGTACTGATGTCCATCAGATAGTAACAGTGGCATCTCTGTTTTTATGAGAAATAAAACTGAAACAAACCATTTTTCATGGTGTCAGTAGGTAACAGAAAATATCTGGATTTCTCACTCTATGGGCAGATTCCCTGTTTTCTCCTATTCACGTTCATAGATTTAAGTTATCCATGGTGAAAAGAGTACCAAGTGACGATTTTGGGTACAAGGGGTCTTGTGTCCACTTTTTCAGTGAACATGGGTCTTGGCGAGTCAACTTTATTGATTTCTGCGTCAGTTTTATTAATGGTAAAATTAAGAATTTTAAAATAATTTAAAGTGGAGATACTCTTCATTTACTCACTCAGCAAACATTTATTCAGTGTCTACTAAGACACAGTGCTGATCCCTGAGGATACAAAGATGAGAAAATGACAATCTTTGTTCTCGAAATGCCTAGGAAAATAGAAACATAAACCCACAACTGCTATGTAATATGTTCACATAATGAGACAAAGCTCAGGGCACTATGGGAATGTGAAATTAAGTCACCAAAACAAATTGAGGTTACTGTCTCACTGAATGAAAACACTGACTAGTAGATATGAATTCAGACTGCTAGACTTGGATTCTCTATCAGAACACTCTATAATCCAACCTCCATGCCATGGAGTAAAATCAAGTCTGGTAAATATGTTAAAAGGAGAAAGAGAGAGGCTCTCTGGGTTTAAATTCTAGCTCTGCCTTATTAACTCAGTCACTTAAGCAAGTACAACTTCTACACCTATTTTAATACTTGTAAAATGGAGAAGACAATTAACCTATCTTGTAGGTTTGCCAGAAGTATAAAATGAGTCATTGAAGGCTAGTTGTTTTAATTGGTGATTTATATACCCTACTTAATTCTTTAATTTATGAAATTCTAACACCTCCATATAGGCTCTCAAAGGACAAGAATAGCTTTTAGTTTTAATTTCAGTTGTCTTTAATATGCTTTATTGGTTAAGTTCTAGAATTCTATCTCATTTCTCTCTAATCACCAGTAGGAACCCTGAGTTGATATGAAGCTGGCTGTTAAAACGGTGGTGCTAATAATATCGCCGTAAATCTTGAGTCTATACTTCTAAACTGAGAAGGCAATTAGACCTTAACCAGATAGCATGGCCAAGAGCTTCTGTACATGATAAAATTTGTCATGGACACTCTAAACAGGGGAACACATTTGCTGTTAATAATCTCTTCTACTACATCATACAAATCAAAGTGCTTCTCTTCCCTGAATCGTGTATATAGGTGGCCTATTCTTTATTATCTTTTAATGGTGTTCCATTCCGTTGGATTTTTATATGACATATAGTCTGTCAGCTGTGTAAGTACAATGACTATTTTTCTAGAGAAAGGAAATCTCAAGGATCAATTGCATAAGCATAAGAGTGAATAGATATTTAATTCAACTTAACCTGGCCTTCAAACCATTAGTTTTTTGTTTGTTTGTTTGTTTTTCCATCTATACCTCTGTTTCATATCAAGGCTAAGTAGCTTACTCTATCACCCAGCCAAGGGAGACATTCTGTTCTTTTTAAGCTTCAGATGAGACACCTAAATCCCAGTGGAAAAGTACTTCTCTGCAGATGGCTTTGAATATCATCTTCCAGGTTTGTCCTTTCTAGAGGCCCATCCAGCTGCTCTTTAGGCATCTACACACAGATGTCCCCTAGAATGTATTACTTCCTTTTTCTGTAAACAGATTTCTCTTTTTCATCAGCCTTGCTGCTCTCGCAATATCAAAATAGCAACTTTTATTAACCAATGATAAAACTCGTTTTCAAGATGAGAAAACTAGAGAGTTTGTGAACATCACATCACTTCTCATTGCTTGTGGTTCAGTGTTCAGTGCACTTTCCACCACCACATACCAACTGTAGTGCTTTGTCAATCTCTCATGAGGTTTGACACCTTTCTGAAATTTTTGCTTGTGTTAATCATTTGCTCTAAAAAGAGTAAGAAGTCAAAATTTACAGTAAAACCAGAGGTAAAGAGTGACTAGCCTACCGCATATCAAGATATTAATTTATATAACTATAAAACTATATAACTATGATAATATGTTATTAATTCAGGGATAAACAAATAAACAAATGGAATTGATAGAATTGTATAGATATGACATTATAAAGCAGTGGGAAAAGAATTTAAGAAATAGTCCTGGGAAGATTGGATTACACTTGAATAGAATATAACTTGGATTTCTATTTCAAACAGTGCACACAAATGAATTCCAAGTGGATTAAAAAACTAAATGTTAAAGATAAAAGATTTAAATTTAGAGGTGTTGGAAATTATTTCTTTGATCTTAAGCTGGAGAAGTTCTTTTAAAATACCCAAGCATAAAGACTAGTACAAAAATTAAAATTTAAAACTTCTTGACCACAAAGACACCATAGACACAGTTGAAAGACAAACCATAAACTAGCAGATAAAAGATTACTATCACCAAAGATTACTATCAGACTATATATAATTTTTAAAAGTCTAAAATTCAATAGCAAAATGAGCTAAATAAATATGCGAATGGCCAATTTACAAAAAAAGAAAACACAAATGGCCAATAAACTTGAAAAGATTATCAATTTGTCTATTAACTAAGGAAATGCAAATTAAAACATGGTAAAATACAATCTCATATCTTTCAAATTGCTAAACATTTTAAAGTCTGACAATTCCAAGAGTTGACAGGGTCTTGGAGCAACAGGAACTCTTCTGCACTGAATTGGTGTATCAAGTCGGACTGCAGTTTGACAACATCTAGTTAAGCTGAAGATGTACACACCCTTAGCTCAACAAAATTTCATTCCTAAAATTATCTCCTGGAGAAATTCTTATATATGTACATAAGAAAACATATATCTATGTTTACAGCAGGATCGTTTGTATGGCAAAAAAGTTGGAAACATCCTATTAAAGACTCTTAACAGAAGATCAAGTCTTTTTATTGTGATGTCTTCACAGACCAGAATATTGTACAGCAATGAAAATGAATAAATGGGAGGTAATTATATCAACATAAATTAATCTTTAAAAATAACGTCGAGTGAAAAAAAGCAGTTTCAAGATGTATAGGACATTATAGCATTTATGTAGAGTTTAAAACATATAATGCTTTTGATATATATATATGAAATCATCAAAAATGATAGAATCATAGAGAACTATGCTGAAATATCAATTATCCAAATTAAAGTTAATTTGGAGGAATGGGATGGGAATTTTACATAAAGGGGTTTTCACAGTGTTGGCAGCACTTGATTTTTTAAGCTGAGTTATGGAAATGTATGAATATTTTAAAATATTTTAAGCAGAGGGAAGACATATGAGTACAAATAACTTTTATGTGTATATCATAAGTACTAGGTAATATGTTATCTGTTTTTACCTGTATTATTTTTTTAATGCTCGTAGCACTTCCTCTCATAATCTTGTGAATCACAGAGAAAACATTCTATTTATATTCTGAAATGTATTCCACATTGCCAGTGTTAGAATAAAATGTCAATGTTCTGGGCAATCAGAATCATGAGTTCCATTTCAGTCTTGACACTGACTAGCCCTGTGGCCTTAAAGAAGTTACTTAACCTCTGGGCCTCTGCTTCTTCATAAATAGAGGGTTGAACTAGATGTGTACTTAGATCCCTCTCATGATTGTTTTATGAGTTAAGTTATTGATCTTAAGAATTTTTTTAAAACAATTAAACCAGATTTTTTTAAAACAATTAAACCAAAGAGGGAACAATTTAGAGAAAACTTTCAGGTGAGGGTAGTAACTGGCAGTATCAAATGACTGGCATGAGCATTAGAATGAGAGTATAATCTTATAAAATATGCCTGTTGTAAAATATGTTTAAGGAGATTCATCTTAGATATAGAGTAGAAAATCTATTCCTCCATGAATTAACTGAGATTCTAATTAGACAGATTTTGTAGTGTCAGATTATTTTTACTGCACTCTATTATTATACAGTAAAATTGAATTAATTAGCACTATAATTTGAGAATTGATCACTATGGTATCTTATTTTAAATAGAAATGGAATTGACTCCATCACTACAAAGCAAAAAAATCTCTATCTAATGGCATTGTAAAACAGCCAGCTAGCCTCTCCCTGAAGATATTTCTTGTTACATTTTCCCATTTCTTGTTTTCTTTTATAATATGCAATTTTGGACACAGTTGTGGGTTGTATGCCAGCTAGCTCTATAGATATATTCATGAGGAATACTTCTGTCTGTCTGTAGAATCTTACTAATTGTCTATAAACAAAACACTAGTATCCTGGATACAAAGAGAAAAGCACTGACAAATTCTTGCTCATCAGCTCCTTTTATTTATATTTTCAATACTCCACAGAAATGGCTATTAATATATCATAACCCAAAATAGGACAGTTGCAACAGAGTTTAGTAGAGTATAGTTTCTTTACAACATCTCAGTCCAATTTTATCTTCCTGAAAATATACCCTCACCCTTGATGGAGCTCCAAGAAAGAAAAAAAAAATGTATTATAGGAAACTAACATTCACCGAGCGCTGATTTTCTTTGCACAATAGGAGGCACTTTTGCATTCTATCATATTTCGTTCAATCATCTCAACAACACAGCCAGGAAAGTCTTTGTCTCAGAGTAATTTAAAAATCAAAAGTTAATATCTAAAATAAAAAGGAATATTTTAAGGTAAAGAAATAAGCATTTGTAGCAAAATCAGGCATGAAAAACAGAATAAAAACAAAGTGGCAATATTGATATCAATTAAAGTAAAATTTACAACTGTAAGTCTTAAGCTATATCATCATGAAATTTACTATGTTCAAAGAAGGTATAACAATTATGCATCTTTATACACCAAACAATAAAGCTGTGAAATACATAATGTATAAACAATGAGAAATTCAAGATTTGATAAAATCAAGACAATAGTACAGAATTTAGTAATGTTTTGAAGAATTTGAAAAATCATATAGCCAAAAACATCTGTGGTTATGAAGAATTTGAATAACTATAGTAAAATAAACAAAATCAGTGTAATATTATTTACAGAAGTTTAAATCCTACAAAAATATACATTATTCTCTTATGCCCATGAAGCATTCACAAAAATCAATTATATATTAACCCAGAAAGAAAACCTTAGTGCATTCCTTAAGGTAGAGATTTTATAAGGACATTTTCTGATAAAATAACAATCAAATTAATAGAAAAATATACACATGGATATTAAAAATACATTTATAACTGGCTTTGAGGTGAAAAAAAAAGAAAACAAAATAACAATTT
The DNA here is from genome assembly GCF_000325575.1 of Pteropus alecto. NCBI lineage: Eukaryota > Metazoa > Chordata > Mammalia > Chiroptera > Pteropodidae > Pteropus > Pteropus alecto. The sequence continues at coordinate 20,238,122 of NW_006494612.1, read as the reverse complement.
ATCTAAGATCAACAAAAAAAATACAATTTGTCATAAGAATTAATGTCAAGGAGTGAAAACTCAAATGCTTTCAGTGACCAAACAGAGATGTAGAGATGTGACATTTTGTTATGGGACAATAGAGAGTGGTGGGATCTGAGGGGACTGGGGAATAGATGCTAGGCTTATACAATTAAAAGCTTAAAAAAAAATAAAATAAGAAATAGCAAAAGAAAAAAAAAATAGAAAAGTAAACGTGAACCAAACCAAACCAAACCAAACATATTTGTGGTTCGTCAATTTATAACACTTATTTTATTAAATACAAATGGAGAATAAAAATAAGCCAAAAGAAAGGAAGGTGATATGCTCAATAAATATTGCTGAAATAATTTGGAAGAAAATAAGTCTAGAGCCCTACCTCACACCATATTTAAAGGAATTTTCCTGTGAATTAAAAAGTAAATATAAAAGTAATCTATACAAATATTGAAAAAAATACAGGAGAATATTTACTAACCCAGATTGAGTACAGTTTCCTAAGTAAGACAAGAAATCCATTGAAACAAAACAAAAAGGAAACAAATTGATAGATTTTTCTATATAAAAATTTACAATATCTATGTGGTAAAAGATTATTTTAAAAATCAAATTTAAGTAGTCTGAAAAAATTTTTATTTTTTTTAAAAAATCTCTTCTAGAAATTAATGAAAAGATAGCAAAATATAAAACTGGGTAGATTATAAATAAGATAATTCACAGAAAAGGAATTGCAAGTGGATAATAAATATATTAGAAGATGCTTGCCAAACTAGAAGTTGAAAAAAGGTAAAAATTTTAAAATGCCTTATCATTTATTATCTATCAGATTGGCAAAATTAAAAAGATTGGTAACTGGTGTTATTGGCAAGAGTATTTGGAAAACTGGTATTCTCATATGCATTTAGTGAGATTGTTGATTTGTACATAGCAATTTTGGAAAGTAATGCTTGCATAATTTACACTTAAAATGTGCATAACTTCTAACCCACTTCTAGAAATATTTATGATAGAAATAACAGGAATATGTAATAATGCATGTACAAGAATGTTTATTAATCAATTGCTTGCCAAAGTAAAAAATGGAAAAAAACTAATATCTACCAATAGGTGACAGATAAATTATGACATATCTATACCCTGATATATTCTGCCACGAAATTGGTATCTAATTTGTATTTAATTGATATCTGGGCAGTTAATGTCTCATCTACCAAGCCATATATGATGTAGGACTTAATATTATACCCAGACTTCAAATCCCCAAATCTCTTCTTCTGCATTTTAAACTTTGACTTTTTCCTCAGGATTGAGGCATGTTCAACCCTGTTAGCATTCTTTTGTAAAGGAGTTTTGAGACAAGGCATGAAGGAAAATGTAGTCTCCAAGACTTCTTGGCTTATATCAAAACCTGATGAAGAGAGTCTACAAAAGGTGCAGAGTGGCTTAGAAGAAAAGAAGGAAGAAAGGGTTATTACTTAAAGCCCACCTCAAAACAGAGTAGGACTTCACACAGGGAGAGACAATAGAGCTGAGCGAGTGCCTGAACAGCAGGCTGGACACTGGGTGAGGCAGCTAAGCAGCAGTTCAGCATGATGGACCTAGTATTGGGGTTACCAGCATCCCTAAAATGCCTTCATAGAAAGCATAGTACTAGAGCTGCCAGTATGGGGCCATGCCGACAGGGCGATACACTGTATTCATGCCTTGGTACTGCTGCGCATGCCAATAGTCTAGAACTTCCACATATATTGACTTGGGGTAGAAGTGACTCACATCCTGCCAGCTTGAAATATAATAACTCAGAGTCAAAAATGAAGTTGATTTATGAAAAATGGAAGAAGTGAAGAAAAGTATTCACTTATCTCTTGACAGATAAAGCTTTGGGACTAGATGTGGAATTCAGCCAGGAGTGTCTTTCATCTGTCTTGTTCCTGGAAAAGAATTAAGAATTCTCAATTTGCTTCTAAGAAAATCTTCCTTTAATGGAAAAATTCTGAAGGAAAAAAAAAAAAGCATTTGGCTCTGAGGTTAACAGTGGTTTTGCGATGTGAAATTGCAGATAATAAATATTGATTTCAGTCGTTTAAAAAAAAAAAACACTTTTTAACATGATTTCAAAAGGTGGAGGAAACCACAGAGGAAAGCTAATCATGTTTTCATTCCAAAGAAATTTCATCTCCTCAACCTTGCAGTCAGGTAATTAAAGAGCACTTCCAAAGTAGGGAACTTCGTGCCATCTGAGGCACTCAAGGCTAATTTAGAACACAAGCAATGCTAAGCCACATCTCTCTTGCCATGCCCCCCGGCTTTTTTTTAACCTAAATGAAGAATCTGACATGTTATTCTACTGAATTCCGTACAGTTGATTTAAATACATTTATTCAATATACTTTTATTAAGCACTATTCCAGATACTAGCAATAAAGCAATTATTTTGAGAGTCAGTTAATTTTGTCTTATGAAAGTTTTAGAGCAGTCTATATTGGTCTATATAAGATACCAATGTAAAATGGGTATTATAATAGTAAGTATTTGAGACTGTTGTTCTGAGGATTAAATGAAATTTATCTAAACCACCACGGTGTCTGGAACATAACAATGCTAAATAAATACTAGTTACATTTTTTATTATTTATATTTTGCTAGCCCATTTTTTTTCTAATTATGGAAGATATTCTTATAGAAAAATACAAAAATTTCCAAAGAAGAAACTAAAACCTTATAATCAAAAGATATTTGATTCTGTGTTTTGTATTTATAAATGTATTGCATGGGATTATAAATGTATTGCATGGGATTATAATATAATATGTAGAGTTTTATCTTATTTTATTCTCTTAAATATGTAACAAGCATATTCTTATTTATTAAAATTTATTTGAACAAATCTTCAATATCTGCATAATATGATATTCATGCATAATGATCTATTTAACTTCTTTATTGATAAATTTTTGGGTTGTTTTCAGTTCCGTATTTTACTTGAATCTCTCTTTATTTCCTTAGGAAAAATTACTATAAGTAGAATTACTGGTCCAAGGATGAGCATTTTAAGTCTGATATATTATTTTTTGAAAAGGTTGAACCATTGTAAATTTTTGCAGCCAAATTTCATGAGATATTTTTGCTTTCATTGATACTTTATCTTACCCTACATTTCCCAGAATGGAGAATTGATAATATTTTTACATTTTCTTTTTTTTTAAGTGTGAAAAGTAATTTTTACTTTTAATTTGAATTCCTTTGCTTTGTAGTGAGTTTGAATCATTTTCTTAGTCATTCCTACTTCTTATATAAATTACCTATTTGTGTCTTTGGCTGATTTCGTACTGGGATTTTAATGTTTACCTTAGAATTCCTTGTAAACTAAGGACAGTAGCCCATGTCATATTGTTCCACATATCTCCCTCCCCCACCAACAGACAATTTTCTTGCCTTTTAGTTTTGTGGTAGTTTTTGACATCAGGTTTTTAACTTTAGATTATTGACCTTCTTTTTGTGAATGTTTTAAATGTTTTATGAATTAGAAAAGCAGATATTTAAATTATTTTCACTTTGTGGTTTTCATTTTTAAATCTTAACTCTTTTAAATCACCTAGAATTTATTGAGGGGTATGGTATGAGTAAAGATATAATTTGATATTTTCTTCCAAATAGCCATTTTGCCCAGTATCATTTATTAGCTAATGCAACTGTTCTGAATTGACTTACAAAGCTTCCTTTATTTTACATTGAATTTTTTCTAAATATAAGGGCATGTTTCTGTATTATTTATTTTATTCCATTGATTCGAGATGTTTTTACATCTTGATTCTGTCACAGAGCCTCTAAGCTAGCTTTTCCAGGACTGCCTCACAACCTTATTGGCTAAACATGCTTCTGTAATCATGCAAGGACAACATCCAACAAGGCATTCATATCAGAAACCTCCCTTCGGTTTGACAGGAATCCATTTTTCAATACTTCGCAGACAAAGTCTTTTAATTAGCTAAAAATTCCTTTGCTTTATTTGCATCTCTGATTATAACAGCCTTTATTAAATATCTGTTACCTCACAAGTATTTCTTGAGCTAGATACTATGCCAAAATGAAAGCTCTCTGGAAATAATGAGTTTCTTTCAGATAACAATCTAAAAATTCTTATACGACTGTATTTGGGATATTTTATACATAATATTATGACTTCCCTTTTTAAAAACTTATTTTCTGATTATGAATTCATAATAATATTTATTAGATATATTAGTTTACAAATATATATAAAATATAGAGAAACGTGTAAAAAAAATAACCATAATCTTAGTAGATAGAGAGGGGAAAATCTACTGGTGATATCTAGTGTATTTTCAGGTTTTTATACATATGTTATATACACTTTTAAATAATGTCTGTTTTTCTCTGATTATGACAGTAACACACATTCTTTGTAGAAAATACTATAAGGTATGAAAAAATCATTTCAAACTTTATGACATATAAAATTTTATTCCTGCTTTTACTTATTAACTTGACATTCAAGTATTTTTCTAAGTTAAGAAAAAAACTCTTTGTAAAGGTCACACTGGTATGCAATATACTTAATGATTTCTTTATTGCCAAACACTTAGGATCTTCCAATTTTTCAGACTTTTAGACAATGTGCAATGGATATCTTTGAATATAAAGGGGTTTCGTTAGTTTGTTTTTCAATTCATGTTATCTCCTCTGGATAGTTTCATAGAAATGGATTGCTGGTGTTCCCTATCCCTGTGACCATCTATCGACTACTAATTTGTACCTCTTTGAACCTTTACTACTTTCTCTCAGCCCCCCAAACCACCTCCCCTCTGGCTGTCAACAGATTGTCCTCTATATTTATGAGTCTGTTTTTGATTAGTTTGTTCTTTTCGTTCCTTAGATTCCACATATAGGTGAAATCATATGGTATTTATCTTTCTCTGACTCATTTCACTCAGCGTAATAACCTCCAGGTCACTCTGTGACATTGCAAATGGTAGGATTTCATTTTATTTTTTTTAAGGCTGAGGAATATTCCATCATACATATGAACCATAACTTCTTTATCCAATCATCTATTGATGCTCATTTAGGTTGCTTCCATATCTTGGCTATTATAAATAGTGTTGCCATGAACATAGGGTGCATAGATCTTTACAAATTATTGTTTTGGTTTTCTTTGGATAAATACTCAGAAGTACAATTCCTGGGACCAAAGGTAGATCCATTTTTAATTTTTTGACGAACCTCCAGACTGTTTTCCATAGTGGCTGCACCAATTTGCATTCCCACTAACAGTATATGAGGGTTCTCTTTTCTCCACGTCCTCAACAACACTTGTTCTCTGATTTTTCGATGATAGCCATTCTGACAGGTGTGAGGTGATATCTCATTTTGATTTAGATTGGTTTTTAAATGCCCTCCCATACCCTTCCTCATTGTGATAATTGTATCATCAAAATTTAACTGCAGAGAACCCCCAAAACCTCTTGAGCCATCTTCTCTTTTTCATGCTTTTCATTTCCTCTCACCTTCCAGTTCCCTCTAAGCTTTTGGAAATTCACTTTTACAAGGTCTGGCAAAACATGATTTTATACCCAGATTTTCTCAATTGGACTATTTTGACCTCTGAAATGGTATAGTTACCTACTCTCAAGATTTCTACCACTTACAAATCCTGAAAGAGTTATTTACTATTGAGATTGGTTAAAATTGAGATGAAACATTGTGAATAGATATGTGAAGGAGTTTGCTTTTCAAATGTAAAGCCCTTTTATGTATTACCATTGTATCCTGCTGGAGAATGAATCATTCCCCTTGTTCCTTCCTTAGTCTTGAAATTCTCAGCAGAGCAAGTAAAAATTATCAGTTTGCATTTAACCAAATGAAACTTCGGATGCCAAATAGTTGAAATCCCTCCCTGTGCTACTTCTCACCTCTACATCTGTGGTTTCTGTTAAGAATACTTACATCTCTACTGTGATATCACTTCTGTTTTTCTTCTTTTTTCCAAATATTCTTTTATTTTTATTTTAATTAGTTTACATTTTATATATCATATGAACTTGACATATGTTTTAATAACTGTATTATATTCTATTTTATGGATGTTTCATAATTTACATAAAAATTTCCCTATTTCAGGAGACCTGGCTTGCTTCAGATTTTAAAAAAATAAACATTGATGATTTATGTTATTATTCATATAGTTTTGCTATATCTTAGATCTTGTTTCTTTAATATTGATTTATTTCTAAGTGTAGTTCTTGATAAATAAGTTGCTACAATCTTTTAAAGTTTAAGATAAAAAAAAAACCTTTGTCTCAGAAATCCTATTTTTAGAAACATAGTCTCTAAGATAAATTTTAGTGCTGTAAATTGGATCAAATTATATGTCTACTTGAAAATGAGCAGATATTATAAATTGCTCTTAAACAATTCCCAATGTTTTCCTAAAGAAATAATAATGCCTTAAGAATGTATGCAAGTTAGGGAGAAGCTGTCATTGTTATTTAATATTACTAGTTTAAAATATTCTTTCTAATTTAATAGACACAAAACAAATATGTCATCTTGGTTTAATTTTTATACATGTGATTGCCAGCTAAGTTGTATATTTTTCAAAATTTGCTTACTAATTGTATTTCTTGATCTGTGAATTACCTTTTTTTCTACCCACTGACTACTTGTCTTTCCACTTGTCTTTTTACCACTTGTCTTTCTTATCAAACTCTGGGAAAATAAAAAGAATGTAAAATTAATAACTAATAGTAATAACTATTCATGTGTTTGTTCTTAGTCCTTTTATTTCTAAATTCATGCTTATGTGTGTCTATACCTATAAAAAAAGATGTGAATTATCTTTTGCATATACAGTGCTAAATGTATAACCTTTTACTCAAGTCTATTTCCCTGGAGAGTCTTATAAAATTATCTTACATCAAACTCTCTGTGTTAATGTTTCTGGTTCACTTTGTTATTCACACATAGTCATAAGCATATAGACTGTGCTTATAGATTATTTCTATATACGTCAGAAAATTACTTCAAAGCACTAGTTAAAAGATACAGAGCCAATCTAAGGATACAGATGTGCAAATTACATTGTCGCAAATTAGGATTTTTAAAAAGAATGCTTAAAAAGGTACACAAGAATAGCATTTGGATTTATGTGAAAGCCATGGCAATCAACCTTCTTTTAGAAACTAAGCCAGTCTCTATTAAAGGGTCAAGAAAAACATCGTATGTTTAAATAATTTATTTCAGATCGACAACATGTATGTAATGATTGATTTGTAGAGAATTATAGAGTTCTATATAAATCACTTGTGCGTTAGTTTACTAGCAGCATTGAGATTTTCTATGCATAAGGAGGCCTTGAATGTAAACATCTTAAGTAAACAAATCACATAATTCATATTGCTTATTTCAAATACAACATTAATGAAGTTCTAGTCATTAAAGAAATTGAGGTGTCAATATAAATTTCATTTATGGCTCTCCACAGATAGCTTTTAAGCCTTAAAATCATAGAATTTGGTTTCTTTACTGAGTGTTGAGAAATTTCCCCTCGATCTCTGGGCAAATGGCAGCTCTTTTGTTGTTGTATGAGAATTGGTGGTGGAGTGAGCAAACAGACCAGAACAGCTGGTTAATATTCATAATATTTATTATCCACATATAGACTAGGGGAAAAGCAGTGTTATAGTGGCTGCGTCTGCATAGACAAATTCTAAGGTCATAGCCATACCCAGGAAACTGAAGACTTGGAAGGTAAAAAATACCAATATCCTGAAAAAAAAAATTCAAATTTAAACAATGGTTCTTAATAGGGATGGGGTGGGGGAGATTTCGTACCCTCAGAGGAAATTTATTAATACCTGAAGACATTTTTTGATTATCCTAACTTGAAAGGCAGGGTTGCTACTGGCATCTAGCTGGTTGGGGCCAGAGATGCTGCTAAACATCCTACAATGCACAGGACAGCTCCTCACAACAAAGAATTATCTTGCCCAATATGTCAATAGTGCTGATATTGAGAGACTATGAATTAATGAGGTATTGTTTAAGCTTGGACTATGTGCAACTTATCTCAGTTCTCATGTTTTTATTGTTTTGGCTATAGGAATATGCCAATAAGGAAAATATCATTTCTTATGATCAAGTTTGTTTAACTTATTTATTAATGTATAAGATGTGGAACTCATATCCTAGAAAATTGTGTTCAGTTTTTGACCCTTCCAATTCTTTAAGTGAATAGTGCTTACCTTGTGCTGTGGCAAACAAATCGGGTAAAAATGAATTTGCAAGGCATAATTATAAAACATTAAGACTGCCTCCATACCACACAGCATGAAATGGAATTTGGCCATGCTGTAGTTAATGTGATTAATATGGGTAACAAGCAAGATGCTTCAGGGCCCCAGTGGAACATTTGTCCTGAGTTATCTGGGTTGACTGTCCACTCTTATTAAAGGAACTGAAAGAGAGCCAAATCTCTCCACGCAATGCAGACATAAACTAGATGATGCAGTATATCAGGGTGTAGGCAGGAGAGATAATTAACAAGATATGTTATTTTTAGCTAAGAATGTAACTTAAAATATATTAAATAGAAATGAAAAGGAAAACAACAGAATTTTATTCATTATTTTGTGCTTATAGATGATAGTCTGCAAAACTGGCATTTAATTTTCTCCAAATTCTTCTCCTGCACAATTCCTTTTAACATATAGAAGAAGGATGACGTATGTGTAGAGTTTATAGGTACATTAACCTTTTGTTTCTGTGGTCTGACTAACTTTGATGCATATGTGGTAAAAGATGAGCTTCTTGTCACTGCTACTTTCATTTTTTGAGTATTTATCAATATCAGTTGGTAGTAATTTATTGGTTGTCTGTGGTTAGGTGAAATGAAATATTTTGTAAGCTTGGCAAATGGCTGTGAATAGTTTTGTTAACATGTTAATTTAATGGATATTTCATACTGTACAACATATTTTTTTAACATTTAAAAAAATGTGTGTCCCTATAAAATGCCCTTAAGTGTTAGAAAACCCAATTACACAGAGAGTTTTAATAACTATAATGTTATCTTTAGCAAGTTATCATATAATATGAATTGTCCCCTTTTTTTTATTTGGTAGCTATTTTCTTTTACTCACTAAAATTTGTTCACTAATTCACACTAAATAAAAATGCAGGTGAAAAGCAAATTCTTAAGATTGTGTTTCAGGTAATGGTAATACATTTGAGTTTATACATTAAGCTTATTCTACAAACATATAGCAATGATAGATAAAATAGAAAACTAAAAATACATGTCCATGTTCAAAAACAAGATGAAATTCTCATGAACTAGAAACTGCACAGAAATAAACACATAAGTGGATGGAAGCCATAAGCATTTTGGGATCTGGTTCCAGAAGCCAGCAGTGGTGGCCAGGAGTTCTATTCCCTACAGGTAAAGGGAGCTAGAATCCTCTACAAGATGAGAGGTTGGAAAGAGGCTTACTGTGGAAAGCTGTGGGCTCATGTACAGCTCTCTGACCCATGAAATGAGAATAATACTGTTAAACTGCCTCCTGGCTCTTTAGCTTTATGGAAAGCTGAGGACCTAGGGAAGTAATTGGAGCAAGCCACAACTTCATGACCATGAGCTAAACCAATCCATCTGCTGGTTCAGTGATTGCATTTGCAATGTTCCCAATATCATAGTCTAGGAGTCCTAAAACATTATTATGTGTCCTTGTTTTGGATAAGGAGACTTTGCTGGCATAAATGGGGTAGAGCCACAATTTTTTTTATTATATTTGGCTAAAAAAGAGCAGTTATTGTCTAAAAAGCATTCTTTCTTGCTGGACTCCCAATTTTCTGGTCCTTTGGCTAGAGAGAACAGGCTTTTCTTGGGACTTTTTTCATCCATGCCAGATGACATCTGGGTTGCTGACTCCTTCAGCTGCAAGTCCAATATATCTGAGGCAAAAAGAAAACCCTGTGCTATTCCTTTCATTTCAAGGTTCCTAGCCAACCTGCCTTCTTCTCTCCACCTTGAAGAGGTGTGCTACATTTGGGTTTCATATAATGTCTGGGAATTTTAGATGTGCTTAGCAGCACCAATAGGGCAAATTATGTCAACTCCATTTTCCTGGAAAAAGAAGTCTGTAACTTCTATTTATTGAAATAAAGTTTGAATCAAAATAGTTGGAGATAAAACAAGTCCTGGTAGATATAAAAAGAACATATTATAAATATTGGAAATAAGAAGATGGTCATTATGACTTTTAGTTCCTATTTAGGATATAACGTGCTGAAAGAGGCAGAGTTGCTACTATTACACATTACAGTATCACCAGCACCAACAACAAAAAGCTGAACAAACTACAAGTTTGTGACTTTTCTTGAAACTCTTGGGGAGCTGAGGTCACAGAACAACGAAGTAGCTCCAAATTTAAAGAGAGATAGGACCTCACGTGCAGCAGTAGTAGCTAGACACTGGTAAAAAGAATACAGCTAAAATAGGATGTTGACTTTTGTCAAGTGTTTTTTCTGCATTTTTGAGATGATCATGTGATATTGCTTTTTAAATCTATTAACATGGTAAATTATGTTAATTTTTATATTTTTGAAAGCAGCCTTGCATTCCCATGATATGAATGGCTGTGAAGTACTATCCTTTCTATATATTGCTGGATTCGATTTGCTAACATTTTGTTGAGGACTTTTATGTATATGTTCATGAAGGATATAATGCTATAATTTTCTTTACGATATTTTTGTCTGGTTTTGCTGTCATGTTAATTCTGGCTTCTTAAAATGAGTTGGGAAGTGTTCTCTATTATTTTCTGGAAGAAATTGTGTAGAATTGATATTATTTCTTACTTAAATGTCTGATAAAATTTACCAATTATCTATTCAAAAAATAAGATCTAGCAACATGTGGTGTTCAAGGAACAAAAAACTGAAGAAGCTATGTTATTGTCTGACATAACAGAATTCAAGATAAAAAATACTATTAGGAGCAATGAACATTCAGTCATATGCTGCTAAAAATGAAAAAGAATAAGAACAATAGAATAAGGAGGTAGTATTACCATGAGTACATATATACATAACAATATAACCAGACACACAGAAAAGTAATAACTGACAGAACAGCAGGGAGAAACAGAATAATCACCAATTTTAGTTGGAAATTTTTTACGTTTTCCTCTATCAAAGAGATACAAAGATCTAAATATATAAATAACTCAATTACTAAGAAGCTGAAACCAGCTATATATTAGGAACATGCTAAAAATAGTATATGCAACAAATAGACAAATAGAATGAGACTTTTTGAGCACACAGAAAATTTGTAAAATCTCCCTATGCACTAGGCAATAGAAGAAGCAGCAGTAAATTCTCAATAATTTAAATGAAATTAGAAAATAAATGGACTGTTTAGAAAAAAATTTCAATTATGGCACTTATAAAGTATACTACTATACAGCTTTTGTATAAAAGGAATTAATAAAGACTATCACAAAATAAGAATGGAACGATGATAAAAGTGAGTTTATCAAAAATTGCGAGGTACAGATAAAACAATATAAGGAAAATTTATTACTTTAAGCATATTTATCAGGAAATAAAAATATCTTTTTTAAGTGAGCTAAATATTTAATTAATACAATCAGAAAAAGCAGCAGTACAAAATCAAAGAAACAAGAAAGAAGAAATAAAGATAAGGACAGAAACATGTAAAATAAAAATTGACGAGAATAACAAAAAAAGTTCTCTGAAAAGATTAATTAAATACTTAGACCGCTGGCAAGACTTTTCAAAGAAAAAAATGGTTAAAATAAATAATACATAGAATAAATAAGTTGAAACGGCTACAGATAAAAGTTTTAAAATGATTTTTAAAGTAAATAACTACGTTAATGAAATTAAAAAACATCATGGAACATATACACTTCTGAAGAAAATAAAATACGAGAAATCAGCACAAAAAGAAATAGAAAATGTGAGTAAATAAATATTAAAGAAATAGAAACTGTTGTTTTAAAGAAATTTTCATCCCAAAAGCTAGATGCCAAGACAGTATTATTTTAGCAATTCTATCAATTTCAAGGAATTGATAGTTAAATAGTAACTTATACAAATTTTCCTAGAAAATAAAGTCAATTCCTAGCTCATTTTCTGAGCGTGGTATAACTTGATTTCAACATCAGGGAAGAACAACACAAGAAACCATGAGCTCATTTTGCTGGTAAACACAAATGCAAAAATTCTAAATATGGTATCAGCTAATTGAACCAAATAGTGTAAGTATTTAAAAATGCAGCATAAGCAATAGGTTTATCACAGAAATACTACGATGGTTAAATATCAGAAAATATATCAATGTAATTCTCCACATTAATGAACTAGAGGATAGATAATGTGGTTTTCTTACTAGAAATAAAAAAACAACCAAAAAACAAAAAACAACTTAAAGTCCAACATCCAATTATGATGACAGATATCAAACTTGTAATAGAAGTGGATTTCTCCAATTTAGTAAGAGATATGAATCAAATGTCTATGGCAAACATTTTATTAAATATCATAGAATCCAAGTCAGTTATCAGCTATATGATTCAGCATTATTTTATATTCCATTAACAAAGAAAATTACATATCATCAAAGCCAGCTTTCTCACCACACAGCAGTGGTTGAGTAATTGCCACAGGGATCTCATATGGCCTGCAAAGCCTAAAATATTTATCTGGCCCTTTATAGAAAAAGTTTGATGACACCTGATCTAGACCATAAAGTAACTTCTACAAATCAACAAAATTAGGTAAAGAGCCTAACTAGAAAAATGGGCGCCTGACAAGTGATACACTTGGCAAATTCAAAGAGGCTAACCAAATGGCCACAAAGTATTTATAGAGATGCTTAAACTTATGAGAAAAAAATAATTTCAAATTAAGAAATTACTTTACATTTATCAGCTTGATAAAATTTAATTTAAAGCCATTATTATAAACAATTTGAGATTAAATTAGTTATTAATCAACTCAGATACTAACTAATTTGGCTTATTTTTATTTTATAATGTACTTTTCCTAAAGTTTCTATAAAGATATTAATATAGGAACAGAAAAGAAGAAGATAACTTTTGTTGCAATTATTAAGAATTAAGAAAAGCCCACAGAATCCAAGTTCTAAAAGCACATTTCCTCATCAGGTTAACATAATCCCCAGTGATTTGTAAACCTGTCAGAATTGATTTTACAAACCTAAATAGCTAAATAAAACTTGAGATGATAAAATTCTATTTGAATTCATGTCAACAAGATATCAGAGAAATGCTTTGGAAAAAATTAGCTTGCATATATTTTCAGAGATGATAGTCTATTAATCATGGACTTAATCCACCTGCTAAAACTTGTTATAACAATGTCCTTACCCACGTCCACCAAGCCCCACTCACCATCACCCACTCCCGCCATATATTTTACTCTGTCATAGGAAGAAAAATTTTGATCCAATTTGTATATAATTAATATGTTATTGTCTTTATCTATGTTCTTCTATATACAGTATTATCTTTATCAATGGTACGTAAAATTACAGTGCAAGGACAAAACACTGTACTCTTAGATTATTCATTCATTCATTCATTTATATCATATGCATTTATTTTGTGTCAACAAAGTATCAGGTACTAGAAATGTAAAAATAGTCCTAGCTTTCAAAAAATGTAATCATTAACTGACAATTACAATACAGTCTGTATGTACACAGAAAGAAGTATGAACTGGATGTTATAGAAGCATCGGTGTCAGTCTTGGCAAGAGATAAATAAATAAATTCAATTAATGAACATTTAGCTAAATGTGTGTATTACTTATGTAAGATTTCTATACAAGTCAAGTACTGGTTAGCATATATAGTTATTATATAATGCATATATAATTGTATAAAAAAATGTATACCATATTTTTGGGAAGAGAAATGCCTGCTATCTATTCTCCCACACCAGTAGACAGTACCCAATCATCTTGTACACAGAAGCCTCTTAAGAGGCTGTTTCTGAACTTTTTTATGTAGCCCATTGGGAGTCTTAAACCTTGTTACTCAGGATGCCTTTTCTTATATCAAATTATATAAATACAGGAAATAGGAAGGACTTAAGCAATACCTTATATCTTTCTGATTTGTTGAGAGTTAGTTTTAACTTATGTGGAAACACTAGAAGATTATGAACGATTCGGGTAAAGGTTATGTGTGTATATGTGTGTGTACGTGTGAGTGTGTGCACGTGTGTGTATATATGTATATACACATGTATATATTAAGTATAACCTTGGTCATATGAAGATTAATTCTAAATGAAATCCTAATCACATTTTTTGCACTTGATTTCTTCTTTGAGATGACTCTAATAAATGCAAATATGCAGTCATATTGGTAATTATAAATAAAGTGTGGAAAAACTGATGCTTTCATATTTCAATCACTGATGTTGATTTTGCTTTGGACTAATCTGAGAACTCAGAATATTTCCATTCTTTCCCCATTTCAGTAAATGGCACCTATTTCCACCTAGATATTCAATCTAAAAATATGGATATGATTCCTGATTTTTCCCTTTCCTTCCGTCATTCTTCCATGCCCTCATTCCTATAAACAGCAACATAATCTATTTATACATACAGTTAACACAAGAGCATGTCCATGTGTTTCTACAGCCAGAATATATCTCAGTCTAACTTCTTTCTCTGCACCATGACCTCTCCATCACCTCTATACAATTTATAGTAATTGCCTCCCTGCTTTACGCTTTGACTTCCCTTCCCTCCCAACACAGTCTCTACAATATTAAGTCGTATCTTTTAAAAATGTAAATTATCTCGTGTCACTCCTTGGCTTAACTCTTTCTGGGGCTTTCTATTGCATTGATAATGAAATCTAGTCATCTTACTTTGGTCAAAAGGCCCTAAATAATATGATACCTGCTTACTTTTCCAATTCCTTTCTCACTTGCTCACTGTAGTCAGTTAACAGGCCTGCTTTCAGTTACTTGAAATGCCAAGTGTTTCTGGCATTTATACAAGCAGTTCCCTTTGACTAGAAAGTTCTTCCATCTCTGCATTACTGGTTTCTTCTAATTCTTTCTTTCTCAGCTCCCATGTCACCTCTTGAGTCCTTACTGACAACTCTACCAAAGAATCTGCTTTCTGGCCCCTGTGAATATTACAAGGACTTTTGTTTCCTACATAGCCTATCATAGTTTGCAATTATTTATTTTTGTTGATATGTTAACTGTTCAGCTCTGACTTGTTACTATAAGATCTATGAGGGCAGAGAATGTATTGGTTTAATTTACTATTTCATATCATAGTTAGGAACTCAGTACAAACTTATTGAGTGAATAAATGAATGAAATAATTGATGAATAAACCTATGTCCTTTACTTGGCCTGTACTGATAATGAAAAATGTGGATAAAGTGTCTATTAAATTAATCCATTATGCACACCTGTGTGTGTGAGAGCCTAACAGCAAGAAATGTTTTGAATAAAGGAAAATTACTCAACAATTTTAGTTCTATTCCTCAGAAGGCTTGGGTTTATTTTTAGCATTGAAATTTTAAATAGAAAAATAAAAGCATGAAGAATAGAGTGGAAGAGAAATAAAATATCATGCTCTTCTTTATACAAACCAAATACTTTAATTTGGACCAAACCAAAATGAAATTGGCAGTCATTTTCCAGATAGCCTAGATAGCAAATGAATTGTCTAGAGAATTTAAAATTCTCCCTGGATGGTGACAATTCATACATCCTTTCATTTTAGTTGTCATATTCATCGCCTTCAGTTTTGAAAAATAAGATGCCTGTCATTTAGTAGATAGAGAAGAGATGTTACACAAGGGAAACTAAAGAAGATATGTTTTTAGAGCTTATGAAATGAAAACACTATGTAGCCAAATAAAAACAGTGAACTAAGCTATAAGTTTTCAGAAGTTATGTTGTCACAACTAAGAGCAAAATATCTGCTCAGACCAATTGCCCCTTCTTGGGCAATTGAACACCTTAAAAAATAAAAGTGAGCACCCTAGAAAAAAATAGCCACAATGTTAAAACTTAGAATCCTATGTAGGATTCTGAAGAATATACAGACAAAAGATGAAAAAGATGCACTTGGCACCAAACAGCTTTCTGTTCATCATACTTGAACTAAAACTAGTCTTGTTGTGAAGAATTTATGTCTAGCTATTTAAAATAATTAATCTCAGCTTGAGCCTTTAAAAAATGTTATTGTCTTTGCTGAATTTCTGTTAAAACTGTAACATGTTTTCCAAAATGAGCTTTCTGCTAACAATCTAGAATGCAGGAAAGATATGAAAATTAACATTTTAAAAATTCTACTTCCAGCCAAGATGAAGTAACAAAAGACTTAACCTCCTGCCATGAATATTTAAATTGGGAGATACACATGCAGCAACTGTTCTCAAACATTAACTTTATAGGGACCACAGAACTGTGATCCTTGAGAGAAAGAAATAAAAAAAGGTGAGCCCTGTGATTGGATAATTTTCTGCCTAAAATCAATATCAAGACTGTAGAAGCAGAGAAGAGGAATGCAAACATAGCCCAGCAGCCTCAGTGAGTTGAGGAGGGAGAAATTAGGGTTTAGGGAAGCTGAGGGATCTGCTGATGGTGAAACAGCTCTGGAAAGGAGGAAGCAATACTGATAAAGAACTAAGAACTCTAATGGAGGTCCACTTGAGTTTTTGTTGATCAATAGGCTGTATATGCATAGGAGTGAAGCTCTGCAAGAGTAGGCAAAGTATGATCAGGAAGTTGTATGGTTGAACAACTACTGGAGCTCTCACAGGGTGGGGAAATGCTCAAGCTCTGACCAGCCAGAGTGAAGACTAATCATAAGTTAGTAATAGGAATTAACTCTTGTTTTGACTAGAATTATGATCAACAATATATACCTTCTTCCTGGGATAGGTAAATGGTGCAATTAGAAGATTTTACCAATATCCAGGCTTAATTTAAAGACTCTGATTTTCTAAATTGTTTACAATTTTGTCATTTGATACATATTCAGCAATACTGCTTACAGTTTTTAAAGCTAATCTCCATATTTGTATCCCTCGGTATATAGCAATCATCTGTTTTCTCTCCTATTCAAATAAATCTGAAGAAGTGAAGTTGCTGTATCATGAAAATGAGACTTTTTTGCCCACTGGATATATAAAAAAATAGGGTGAAATATATATATTTTTATATACAGTGATATAACTCTGGAGCACCAGCTTTCCAGTGGCTTGAGACCTCAAGGTAGAGAAAAGATAATAGTGAGAAATGGTTGAGGTTGGGGTCAAGGTAGGTGCCACCCAAGGGCCAGCCTTCAATATAATGATAACTTGGATGCTGTTGCTTAATAAGTATTGTGACAGTTAATTTTTGTGTTAATTTGACTGGACCTAGGAATAACAGAATTTCTGGTTAAATGTTATTTTCAGGAGGGTCTGTAAGGGCATTTCCAAAGAGATTAACATGTGAGTAAAGCTGATGTCTCTCCTCAATGTGGGTGGGGATCATCCAATCCTTTAAGGGCCCAAATAAAACAAAAAGGCTAAGAAAGGTTGAATTTACTTTCTACCTGATTAGTTGAGCTGGGACATCAATCTTCTTCTGTCCTCTGTGTTCCTGGTTCTCAGACCTTCAGATTCAGACTGAAATCTACATCATTGGCTCTCCAACTCTCAGGCCTGTGAACTATACCACTGGCCTTCTTGGGTCTCCAGCTTGCAGACAACAGGTGGTGGGACTTCTCAACCTCATGATCACATAAACCAATTCCTTATAATAAATCCTACTCAATATATCTACATATCTCTATTGGTTCTGGTTCTCTGGTTCTGGTTCTCTAATAAAGGCACGCAAGACCCTAAGGTCCACAAAAGGCTTAGGGCAAAGAGACTATTTCCAGATTCACCAGTTGGTAGGACTAGGACTGGTAAATAGGAGATGGACAGGGCTACTGTAGGTTAAGGGGGCTCTTCAACACCTGAATGAGATCAAACAGGGCTGACACCTGAAGTCATGAAAATTCTGCTGTGACATTGAGGACATCTCAATTTGGAAAACATAGAGTAGTAAAGTCATCTGGAATACTTGCAGGCTTTTTGGCAGCATGCTGACAGGCAGCATCACTTTTTGGATCAGCAAATACCTGACTGTTAGTCTTCCTTTGAGGAAAGAAAAAAAAGGAAGGAACATTTATTAAATTTGCTACAAGCCCCTTATAGGCACTTTGCTTGTATCTCATCTAATCCTCACTTATTGTCCACATTTTCATAACAGAAAATCATGAAACTGAAGTTCAGAAAAATCATCACCAAAAAGCTCACATATTAAATCATTAGAGTTAAGAATTAAACTCAGATCTGTCTTCCTCCAAAACCAGTGTTCTTTCTACAACTTTGCAGGGCTAGGAGGTGATTTCTGTCAGTGCATTAAAAATTGATAAGATCTTTACAGATAGATTCATACTAGTCAAATTCACAAGAGACTAATTCATTTAAAAAATTCTAATTGAGAAATAAAACTAACAAGAAAGGCTAGAGTACTTGAATCAAAAATTTAGTGCATTCTCTCACTAAATTTAAGAGTTACCTGGGAAGCAAAATTATATTAAAAATATTGCTTGATCAGTATAACTCAGAAACAAAGGGCTGAAATTATCTTCGTGTAAGGTGCCTCCATTAAGAGAGATGGAAGCTGTCTTCCTCTCTTGGCTAGAAATTGGGTTGCTATTGGTGGCGACCCTTGGTCATTCCTCGCTCTCCAATGGGCAGTGTTGGACAGAGACTACCATCGCCATGTTATACATACACGTCATGAAAACGCTTCTCTGTTTCAGAATCATTTACATTCATTCATTCATTCAATCTATATTGTGCATCCCTCATGGCCAAACTTTTCAAGGCACTAGGAATACAATATTGAACAAAAATAGTTAAAATCTTTGCTTTTGTTAGAGGAAGTGTTAAAAAATAATTGTCAGAACCAAGGAAATTAAACAGTGACTTAGCTACAGCTTTAGGTGTGCAAATGGAGTTGTTTTTATATATTGCTTTTCTCTAATGCTATTCTCCACAAGTCACTAAACTTCAAAAATCTGAGAATAGCTTGCTATCATCCTTGTTTGTCATCTACAGAAGGCTAGTGAATGGTTGGAAAACTAAGAATGCTTCCTGTAAAAGCCAGTAGTTCTTGAGCAATTTTTTATCTTATAATATTCCCGAGCGTTCCTGCACCTTCTCTGAACTCACAGGCCACTAAATTCTTCAAAGACTTACTAAATTTCTGAAAAAGCCCTTAAGCAAGAAATCACAGTAGCGTTTATTATACTTATACAACAATGTCATTCATTTTGAGTGCTCTCTGTTTCTGGTGGACTGCTGGCTTAGTTCTTAAGTACCTTTTATGCTTAGAGCTTTCTGAGACGACGACTGTTCCGTGGTTAATGTCAATGAAAACACTTCTGTATATTCATACCAGGTAATCTGAAGATTTTGTGTAGCACTGTTATCCTTCTCACCACTACGAGGTCTCCATGACCTTGATTCTCTTATTTGCTTTCTAGTCTAGAATTGTGTTGCATAAAATACCAGGAGAAATAAGTGGGCTAATGGCTGAAAATTAAAACTCTTATGATTATATGAAGTTTGATCGAAATGCCACTTGTAAAGAATTTATCATAAGTATGAAATCAGCCTTTACTCTCTTCTCCCCAGCTCTGCCAAAATAAAATTAAAAACAAATAAACGAACAAAAAACGATCTTTAATAGAATAGAAAGTACTTGCTTCTAATAGTGATTAGGTAAATTTCATACAGTAGATTTAAATCAAGTTGTTTCTATCTTAAAGCAGTTTTCATTTGCAGTCGAGTGGCAAACAATTTACACACATACAAATCAATGCCTCAGTCTTGTCTTGAGAGGAATGGGCCAAATTCTGCCCCTATCTTAAGTACCTGTGTGAAAGCAGCATTACTAGAGAGGCAGTAGCACACAGGGGTTGAGTGTACAGCATCTGCAGTCAGGTTGCAGGCTTTAAACCCTAGCGTGACTTTTACTAGCTGAATAATCATGGGCAAGTTACTTAAACTCCCTATGCCTCAGTTGCCTTATCTGTATAAAAGGAGCTGTCTTGGTCTTTTCAGGCTGCTATAACAGAATGCCATAGATTGGGTGGCTTAAACAACAAACATTTATTTCTCACAGTTCTGGAAGTTAGGAAGTCCAAGATCTAGATGCTGGCAGATTTGGTTTCTGGTGAGAGCTGCTGCCTCATAGCATCCTCTCTTCATTGTAACCTCACATAGTGGAAGGGGCAAGGGAGCTCTCTTGGACCTTTTTTAAGGAATTAATCCCATTCATGGCCTAATTACCTCCCAAAGGCCCCATCTTCAAATACCATGACAATGGGGATTAGGTTTCGACTTATGAATTTTGGGGGATGAAGGACACAAATATTCAGTCTATGGCATGAAGATAATAACAGTACATATCCCCAGGGGTTGTTGCAGGGCTAAGCAGTTATCACATGTAACATCCTTAGAACAGTGCCTGACGATGAAGATAACGCTCAATAAATGTCGGCTTGCTACAAAGTGGTGGCTGACTCAATAACACACTCTTGGCTCTCACTCCTTTCTATCTAACTTCCCTTCTCCCTCACTTTCGCTTCTCCTGGAGGGATCTCACTCCCTAATGAAACCTTAAAAGATGCACATTAACTGAGGTTTGCTTTCTGGAGGTTGGGCAGGGTGACCTCTAAGATTGTTCAGCTCTCTAAAAATCACATGCTGTGGTTCAAAAAGAGTGATTGTTCAAAAAGAGGGCATAGTTTTATGTCTTGATTTTAGCAATGATATCTGTGTGACCTTGAGCCAGCTATTTAACCTCTTCCAATATTGGTTTTCTTTTTAGTAAATGAAGATAAGATGTACTTGATTCTATGAAGAGCAACTTTTTTCACAAAATGATTGTAAGAATTGACTCATTTCCATGAAAACAGGTCAGGACTGTAGAGCTCTACAAATTTATCTACCTGTTGGGTGTAGTCCTTGACCCTTCCACCTCACATTTACATAACTAGGGACTTCTGTGCCCCTACCCACAAAGTGTGAGTATTGGAGAGACTGCTTTTTGATCTTTATTCCTCCTCCGCAACGGAAAGAGAGTGGTCCAGGTTTTTGGTGGCTCGGGCACATGGCTCATGCATGACAGACTGTTTTGCTTTCAGGCATTTCTATGGAATCAGATGAGGTTCATGCTCACTCATTCTAGCCCTCTTTTTAAGCTCCCATAAGCACACCTATTCCCACGCATGTGTAGGCCTATTATCGGTCACTGCCAGTGACGAGGTACATGCAGCCACCCTGCTAATCTTGCAGCAGGTTAGAAGAGACAAATGCACTTAGTGTCTCCCACACTGGTTCAGCTGCCCTCATAGCCAGTTCCCAAGACTCAGTGAGAAGGTTCTGTTAGGCAAAGCTACATGATCACCATAGTTTACAGAAGCCTTGAAATAGGGGCAAGCAGCAACTAATGAAGCTGACAGTTTCTGAGCATATTCTCTATTTGGCTGGAATCTGGAAAAGAAGAGGAATGTTTTCTCACAGTTTCACTGGACCCCTCAACCTCTAGCAATATCTATAACACGAGATCAACGTTTTCCTCTAACATTCATCACTTTTATTAGTTTATTGATGCTAATTCTTCAAAAGAGAAAGGCAAATTTTGGAAAGGTAAGTTTACAATCACTTTTCCTTTGAAAATAAAATAAGAGAAAGAAATCTGTTTAGGGAATTAGATATAAAAACCTTTAACAGGAAACAGATCCTATCTACTTTTTAACAATATTTCGATGGAAAGTCACTGGCATCAGTCCAATTGTACCTCCATGTCCTTTTCAGAATTTAGCATACTCTCTCTGTTCAACAAAATATACCATGAGCAGTAGACAATGGTTAATATGCGTTTCGAGAACTAGCAGCAACAGTTCTAAAATTAATGAGGATAACCAATATACTTCACCGAATATCTGTAGGACAGAATAAGTGTTTGAAACACTTACGGCATAAAATGTTAAAACTAGCATACCACTGCTATCTCAAACTAATCAGAAAGACTGCTGCCCTGTTTAGTGGGTCAGTTTTAGTTCACAATGTTAGCTATAAAAGTTACATATTCTGATGGATATTTATTATTCCAACTTAGCTAAGATGGAACTATATTTTCCAGAAGCCCTTTCTCTCCACATTAGCGTGGGCCAAAAGAGATATTTAGATTGAGATTTGGAAGGTGAAAGTGAAGCAGCAGCCATATTCCTTTATGCTGGGAGATGTGGGTGACTCAAGCTCTTGCACATTCTCACTTAATCTGCTGGCTCACCTTGTTGGTATGGCACAGGCAGCACTGGACATGTAGCTCCTCCAGCTCCTGCTAGATCCTCCTTCAGCTTCTCTGACTTCTAGGCCAGTGAAGTTTAGAGCCAGTGAGAGACAAATACAATTTCTAGTCCATCTTATGGGGTCCAGGCCTTCTTCTCTCTTCCCATCTTCACATTCATTTTCCCTTCCCAGTTGGCCCCAAACTCTGGCGCCAGATGTAAAGACAAGAACCTTAAAGACTGTTTAACAAGTTCCCACAAATATATAACGTCAAATTCTTTTAATAAATCCTAAAAGTTCTGCTTCTCTGATTGAAACTTGATTGATATAAATTTTGGTACCAGAAGTATTTCCAAAGAACAGAATCTTAAAGGCAGGTTCTCTGAATTGACTTTACATTATCTGGAATTGATTCTCTAATAAGATTAGAACTAGTCATTAGTGACCCTTTTCCCAGTGATAACAGCTAATGAAGTGCATCAATGAGCTCGAATTCATGGAATTCACTGGTGTGGTTATATTCTTTATCACCTTAAAGCAGCTGGCCTGATGGAATGCTAGAATGGCTTTTTGAAGACTCAGTTATGAATGGCAACACCTAGGTTGGGTGATGTCCTCCAGGATATAGTATGCTCTAAATCAGCAACCAGTAAGTAGTGCCATTTCTCCCACAGCAAGGATTCACAAGTCTAGGAAACAAAGGGCTATGAATAAGGTATCTCTTCTCCCTAGAGGTCAACCAGTGCAATTTTTGCTTCCCATACTCATGACTTATGACTCTGATAATCTCAGACATTTTAGTTCCAAGTAAGAAATGCTTCCACCAGACAACACAGCAGTGGTTCCACAAAACTGGAAGTTGAGACTGCCATTTACATTTTTAGGAACTGTACAACTATGTTATTGTATTGGCTGGGATGCTTGATCTTGATTATTAAGGAGAAATTGGGGTGCTTCTACACAATGGGACTAGGGAAGAGTACATCTGGGATGCAAGAGATCTCATAGGGTTCCTTTTAGTACTCCCATGTTCTATGACTAATTCAATGAAAAACTACATCAGCTCAACTCAGGCAGGACTACTAAAGGCCCTGACCCTTCAAGAATGAAGGTTTGGATTACCCCACCAGGTGTGCAACCACAGCCATCTGAAGTGATTGCCGAGGGCAAAGAAAATTGGTCAGAGGTAGATGGTAATTTTAATCACCAACTATGACGTGACCGGTTACAGAAACAATGAATGTAATAATTTGAGTATTTCCTCATTTTGATATTAAAAAATGTATTTGTCTTTCCCATCCCAATCTTCTAAGACATAATCTAAGACATTAGGAGCTTACTTTATATCTTAGTATTTAAGTCACAGGATATCAAGGGAGAGTGTGACTCAGCTAGGAGAGGAATGAATACTACCTAAAGAAAGGTGCATAGATTCGGTATCTTATATGGGGGACAGGGTTACCTTTTTTTTTTTTAGTTATAAGAGGGATTATTGCATTGTTAAACAGAACCATGATCTTGTCTTTATTTGTAAGTTAAGTATGGTCAACGGAGTGTTCTTATATCTGTGCTAAAATTTGGAGTCGTAAGGCAGGCAGTTAGGAAGAACACAGTTTTATTTAAACTATTTAGCTAGCTCTGTTAATTGTATAAGGTTAAATACATGTATTTATATCTAATCACTAGACATATATGTGTGTGAATATATTTACACACATATATAAATAAATATAAATATGACACACACACATAATTAAAATCACCAGCATTTAGCATAACACTCGACAAGTTATAGGCACGCAAAACACATATGTTGAACTCAGACTATAAATCGAATGGAATTGGAAAGACAGTCTATTATGAACATACTTAACGTTTTAAAACAATACAAGTTTATCATCTTACAGTTCTGTAGGTTAGAAGTCTGGTGGGCTTGGCGGATTTCTCTGCTCAAGGATAAGATGGGCCTGAACTATGAGAGCGATGGTGGAAATTAACAAAAGGTTATGCATAACTGAATTATCTGGAAAGTAAAATTGCTAAAAGTTGGATGCTAGAGTAGGAGAAAAGGAAAGGAAGTTCTCTCAGTTAATTCCTAAGTTTCTGCCTGGAAGAAGGTAACTAAAAGCATGATGATGGCACCGAGACACGAAATACAAAGCACAAGCAGGTCTTAGAGGGGATAGAAAGGGAATAAGAGCTTTTATATTAGACAAAGATCCTACTGTACTGGAGATTTATGAAAGAAATACAAATCAGTGTGTGAGTATGTAAGATTTTTTTTTTTTTACATGGTTGTGGGGTGACAATTTGGAAAGAACAAGGGAGCAGATTTATTGTAGCACTTAAACTTTAGCTATTTGGAAATAAACAGACAAACAAACAAAAACCCAATAACCCCTAAAATTAGTTTGTAGAAATCTCATACAGATTATTGGCTGACACTTTGTGGTTGTTAATACTTAATCTGTTAGTGGATTTTAGAGATTTTTAGATGCAAATTTCATCTGAATATAATACCGAACCCTGTTCAGATGTGTGCAGCTTTCTGACATCCTTGGAAAATGTTTGCCTGCTCACAATTTAAGTATATAAATAATGGAGGTTAAAGGGGGGAAAAAAGAAGTGACTTAGTAGATAAAGAAACAGGACCATTTTTCTCGCTATATGCCACATCCACCTCAGCTTCAAGATCCTCATTTTTTCTTTTCTAGCATCCAGTGCTTTACATGTTAAAAAGAAAAAGAAAAAGAAAAAAACCAGAAACTTGGCAATGAGATTTAGAGACAACCTACACAGCACGAGCTATTGGTAAGAGAATCAGAAAATTAAAAAGCAGCTGTAAAACCCTCTGTCATTACCCATCTGAGATTTCCTCTGAAGTAGAAAATTAATGGCAGCGGTCAAATTCAACCTTTTCTAGACCAGAGGCTACCAATGTTAATAACTGAGTCTATAAAGCATGACGCGTTTAATATATTTTTAGGAATTAGAATAGAAAATGAGCGTAACTTAATTAAAAACATAATTGCAATATGAATTAATCGCGTTGCAGGTGCTGGACTTTCCTGCTGTTATAGGCATGGTCAGAAACTTCAATTTTCTTGCTTTGTGCATTTTGATAATTCAAAATTAATTGTGCTATTTCAACAAAGGGACAATTCTATAAGAATTGTTGCCTCAACTATTTTTTTCAAAATGTTAAATATAGCACAACTGTTATATATGGCACACACTGTCGTATACACACACCATATAAAAGATTTTTGTGCCCACAGCATCCACTTAACCTTGACTTCACACATGGCCCATTCTCTTAAACCTCAGAAAAAGAAACTAAAATTTTCTTTGTATTTTTTCCAATTTGAACTTTTGTTTTTCTATTACTTGGAAAAATTTCAATTATTTCAAAGTAAGTAGTAAGAAAGAGCTTTACCCTGGACTAAAAAATGATAAAAGATCTGCTGAGTTAAACATAAAATCATGAGGCATTTTCACAGCTTTGAGAACAGTCTAGTTTGCTTCCCCTTTAATTGAAGGGTTGATAATGTGCAGAGCTCATGGGCTTCAGTCATATGCAGGCTCATTCTTTCCAAACTCCTCATTATCACTGCCATCACTCTGGCTCAGGCCCTCGTTACATCTCCCCTGGACTGTTGTAATAGCCTTCTAACTGGTTTCCTCCAAAACAGTCCCATCCTGTACCTGTGCCTTTCTAGTATCCCTACAAGCTTCATTTCCCTTAAGCTCTGTGCTGATCATGTCACATCTTTACACAGAAGCTCTAATGTGCCCCAACTCCTTCTCGGATTAAACCCAAACTCCTCAGTCTGCTGCTGTAAAGCCTTTCACAGCACCATCCTACCATCCTCTTCTAGAATCTTCTCTCACTTCTCCTTTATGTTGGCATCAACCAGACTCTATCTTCTTCCTGTTCATCGAACTTCCCCTCCTCCAGTCTCTCTCTTGCCTCCATAACTGTACTGTTGCTTCAAAGTCAATTGCCCTCCCTTCTTGACTTATAACAATTTTTGTTTGTTAAAAAAAATGTGACCAGCCATGCAAAGCTTCTCTTCATTGGAATTTCTTTCATCAAAATTGTTTTTTTTTCTATCAACTTTCGTGCCCTTTTTGAGCCAAATAAGACCTTTTGTTTCTGCCTCTTTTGTGGCATTTATCTTATTCTGCTTTATATCTAGTGCTTGTTTCTTCAAGATAATGTCTCATTTCTTCAATGCATGCTCCCTTTTGGAAAAAATATCCAATATCCTCAATGTAATGTTTTTGGAATCTCAAAAGAAATAAATTATTATGACTAACAAAAAAATCAAAGCAATTATAGTATTGCTTATGCTTTTTAAAACCATAATGCCCCAAAGGATCCATCAGTTGATTATTATAGTTAAATTGATTATTAAAATGTATGTAAAAGCTAAGCATAATACCTGTCACATAGTAAGTGAGCAATAAATGTTAGCTATTTTTGTGATAACAATTAGCTCCTTATGAGCAGCACTGTCAACTCTTGGTTGTTGTGATATTCACAACTAGCTGATCTGTTAAGTGATGCGATTTTTATTTCATGGCAAATGTAAGATCATGTCTTCTCCCTAATAATAATCAATAGTTACAATCCACTCCATGTTTTTTATGGCTTATGGGCTTGAAGAATAAACGAAACAGTAGCCAGGAGAGGGACAATGTTAGTGCTGTGCGGGTAGCAAAGTACTGCTAAGTTGACTCTGGGCATCACTGTGGGTTCAGATTGCATTGTTTTCACATTGAAAGAGATAGACAAGATCCTCTGATCAATAGTTCAGCAAATCAGGCAAATAGACATTTCAGAACTTTAGACTGTGCAGTCCTTCATCGATGTGTCATCTCAGGGCTCAACTAGGAAATATGGCATAAGATTCAAATAACCCATACAAGAGAAAATATCTCAATGTTTCCAACTCTATGACCTTAAATGAGGGCTGTATAATGGAAGGACACATTACTGATGTCAAACACCCACTTTAACTCAGTAGAAAACCATCTACAGTAAAACATGTGCCTAGAATTACCCAAAACAGAAATTTTCTTATGTTTTCTGTTATAATGATCAGAAAAGAAGGCTCAGAAATTAAGTCAACATCAAAAGATAAAGTTGGAGACTCTACTCAATCAACCCTTGTTTGAAAAAGCCATGAATTTCCTTGTTCGGTGGCTTGGAAAAGTATAGTCACACAGAATATATCATTAAATGCTAATGAAAATACCATCAAACATTCTAAAAAACATTACATTGTCCCTTAAAATTAATTTTTATCTTTTGCTATTAAAAACAAACAAACCACATTCTGCAAGAAACAAGTACACTTTAAATCAAAGCAGACATTGGCAGGGTTATGGAGCTAAATAAGGCACTAGGAGTTCAAAGCATCACATTAACTAGGTTTTAAATCATATCAAAAAATGGAATCCTCTACATCATTTTTTACTCTTATCTTTAAATTGCAAAATTATATAACAAATAATTTTTATTAACCAGATTAAAACTTTTAAGCAAATACCCAAGCAGGCTCCCAGGAATTTTATCATGTGTTATTTGTTTTACGCTCTGACCATACAGCTTCCAGTGGGAGGTGATGCCTCTGTGACGACAGGCTGAGTTTGTAAAAAGAGCCTCCCTTCTATGCTCTGCTGATAGAGGAGGTAGTCGTGAGGTCTCCGGGTATCTTCAGTTAGGAAGAACTAGCCTGAGGTCTGTGGGATCTAGGAAGCCTTCTAAGAGGAGGTGATCTGTGAGCTGAGATCTCAGTGATGAGTAGGTGCTAGGGGAGAGGAGGCAGTGAACAATGTTCCCTCTGAAGAAGAGAACATGGAGCAGGAGAGCCTGAGGGAAGCTGGTTGGGAGGCTGGGGAGTGACAAAGAATCTCTCCTTGACCAACTTTAGTCAGCCTCCTCTGAACTCTTTCTTGAGTAGTTCTCTACCTTGCCTTCATCTTTCTAGTCCTGTCTTTGGCCTGCGTGGCCTATTTTTAGAGAGAATCCTGCTAAGTTAGAAAGAATCCCCCACTTTTGATATCTGATCACTGAGACCTGTTTTCAGAAAGAATCTTAAGTCAGTTTAGCATGAACCAGCCCCCCGCATCTTGAATATCCTCTTAGTAATTTTCTAACACTGACCTCCTTACTCTGTTCATTGACAATAAATTCTCACTGTCCTTATGGTTCTAAGAGTGGAGGTAGGTAGTCTATTGAGATAGTCTTGTTAGTCCCCTACTATGATAGTTTTGACACCTAATAAAGTGAATTCGTATATTGGGACTCAAGAAATGGAGCCCTCCCCCTTCCCCCCATCCCCAGTGGCCATGTCAGCCTGCACTGACAGGAAACACCGGTCAAGGAAAACTAACATATACCAGTCACAATCCTCTAACTCAGCTTTACCATAGAAAATAAGAATTGCTAGCCTTAAAAAGAAATTCCCAACCTGCTAGCCAATCATGACCTATTTCCATGCTGCCTTTTCTAATATTCTGTAAAACTTGCTCTTGCTCCAGATCCCTAGGGAAGAGTGCTCCACTGCTCGTGAGGCACTGTACTCCCAGAGTCCATGGATTGTCTTCCCTTGAATAAAGATATCAAACTATTACTAAATTGTTTTAGCTTTGTCATTTGACACACCTATTGCAATAGTCCAGAATACAATTCCTACCATTATAACAAGTCTCAGGTCATTGTTTTTTTTTTTTCCAACAGAAATGGAGAGCAAGGGAGAAGAGAGCGAGGAAGAAGAGCAGAGGGAAAAGCAGTTGGGGAAGGCAACTTGGGCCAGATCAGGCAGAGCTCTTAGGCTAGGTTAAAGATTTTGGTCTCTATTAAAAGAGAACAGAAAGGCACAGAAGAGTTTTAAGCCACATAGTGACGTGATTGGATTTGCAATTCTGAAAGCTCATTCTGGCCTTTAACAAAGAGCAACAATACCAGTTTAAAAATTCTTTACAATATGTTCAGGAACATAAAAGAAATATGAGCTCATTTCTACATATGCAAATTTGTATCACAAGTGGCAGGGATTCGGATTCTTTGCCCACAGTTATTAGTGCTCCTCTAGTCCACATTCCCCTGCCTCAGTTCACCTGCAGCTAAAAGATGTTAGCAGAAATTGGCCAAGACTGTTCTAGCTGTAAAATTTTCCTACATGCTGGGGGTATGTGCTGTGGGGGTTTTGCAGTCACTTCAGCAGACCCATGCGAGAGACTGGAATGGGGGCTCTGAGGGATGGTGCTTGCTCACAGGACAGTTTATACAGCCCAGGTTCTATTTTAAGATATGGCGACATTAAGATATTATTTTGAGAAAGCACCGTTTTTAACTGCAAATCAAATACCTAGGATATAACGACACGGTGAGACCATTAAGGACCATTAACACTTTAGGCAAAATAGGTTCTTTGTGGTTAGCAGAATAAATACATTTGCTGAGAAAAATAGAACAGAAGAATCAAGTTTTGGGTGAATAAAAGTCAAGTTTTGGGTTATAGATGTTCTATATTGTGAAACCGTGAACAGATAGTAGACGGGACTAGACCACACAGGTATCCAAAGGGAGAGCCTGATAGTCCTGACAAGGGACTCCAGGTGGGGAAGGAAAGCAGAGACCCAAAGGAACCACGTGAGAAGTATAACCTGCCAACTGTCAACTGCGTCTACAGGATGGCATGATCCCATGTGACTGATTTATCAGTGACTATAAATGTCTTAGAGAAACCTTGGAATGATCTCACTCAATTCTATGATGTTACTTCATCCTTGTTTTCAGGGAGAAATAGACTCGCTCACACGGCTTCCCGTCTGCTTTTCAGAAGAAGACTTTCAAGTAAATTTTCTTCTGATGTTTGGAATTTGCTTCAGAAACACAGTGTGCCATCTCATTACTAAACTTGACTGACAAACAATTCGATCTCTGAATGTGTGTGTATGGGTGTGTGTATCTCCTTACATTATGCTGCATAAGATTTTCCCATCCTCTGCTGAGTTGTGAGATGTTGCTTTTCCATTCACTGTCAGCTAATTAGCAGAGCAGGTAAAATTTCTAGCATGAAAAATACTTAAGCATCCAGAGGGAAACATTTTGCTTCATGATTCAGCTGTCAGCTCCTTTGAAATCTTTGTATTTTTTGATTTGGTTATGGTATGAAATCTTGCTCCATAAGTGTTTGAAAATAGGATTGAAATTTGACAGGTAGGAACACGAATTGTGTCTGACAATGCTTTTCCAGTGAGCAATGAAGGCTTTTGAAGAAACTGAGCTGGATGCACTTATGTACCCTCTCTGTATGACTAACTGTGAAAATGACAACAAACAAAAGGACTTGCTGTCCTGTAGCTACAATCCAATATTATATTATAACAGCTAAAAAAGCACAGTGGCTTCTAATCCATTATATAAAAATGGGCTGCAATCAAGGCCTCCTGGTGTAGTCATTACACAGACGCAAGTATTTTAAAAAGCTGAAAAACTAGGCAAGAGTACCAATATCACATGAATATTTCCCTCCCACCACTTTTTCTGTGGGTGGCAATCAGCAGTAGATATTATGGGGCAATTGACCTTTATATGAATGAATAAGCACCAGACTACAGCATTGATTGGTAAGAATTTTGCTTTCATTAAGCAGTAGAAATTGTGCCTTTCTATTTGGATCAGAAAAGCTTGACGTAACTTGAGTTTTAATTAGAAATATGCTAGCCTTAATTACCTGTTTGTCACTATTGTTTGATGTCAGTGGAAATGGTCCTACTTTTGATTCACAGTTTCCAACTTACCCCCTATGGCCAGTTAAATTGGTTGGACTAAAATCTAGAACATTTAGCATTGGAAAATCACCTTAATAGTGGAAAGAGACTGTCATAGGCTAAGAACACAGGTAATTATGCTATGGACTTCCGAAAACCATCTCCTTTGGTGGAGAGCGGCTACTCAGAAGCATCTGAGGTATCCTTTTGTGGTCTCACAGTAGGTAGGAAATAAAGTTGACTTGCACAAAACAGAGCCAGTCCCTTTACTGCCATCTAGTTCCCAAATGCAATAGGTTACTTCCCCTGTAGCCTCACTGCAGCTCAAGTTACCAGCCTCTCCACCAGCCAACTCCACCATTCTTTCGGGTGCTCAGGTGCACCTACGGTACTAAATGACTTATGGGGATAGGTAGAGCGACCCTGGTGGGAAAAGCCCTGATAGCCTGTGACACCGTGAATTCCAAGAGAAAAGAAACCTCCTTATTCATCTGTGTCTCCTCGCCACATATGAACACACACACACACACACACACACACGCACACACACACACACACACACACACCCTGCCCCACAGCTTGCTGCCTCATTGAGCACATTGAATGCCTAATGCCACACACACACACACACACACACACACACACCCTGCCCCACAGCTTGCTGCCTCATTGAGCACATTGAAGATGCCTAATGCACAGTTATAGATTGACCAATTGGTGTGATTTGCCAGAGAAAGTCTTCCTGACCCCCAGTATCACCCAAACTCATCTGTCATATGAAATTCTGTAATAAGAGAACAAGTGGTTTGTGTTATATTTTGAAATGACTTAAATGAAATAACACCAAGTCATCAGCATTCATTCTTAATGTTTAATGAGTGTTACTATGTGCCCATGCTAAACACTTTACAAATATTTAAATATCAAAACCATATCCCTAGAGGATATTTACTATTATCCCTATTTCTTAAATGAGGAAGCTTATTACTTTGCCCCAGGGAATTTGTATAAGATCACATGAATAGCAAGTAGCTAAACCCTAGCAGCTCAACTTCAAAGCAGGACTCCTAAACCTTACTTTATATTGATGAGTCCATTTATGAAATAGAGTGCACAAGAAGTAGCCCATGTTCCTGAGAAAATGGGACAGAAAACTTGTGTCGAGAAGAGAGAAGAAGAGGCCTGGGACATGGAGAGTCAGAGTGACTGGCAGGAAGGAAAGAAAGAGTTGAGTACAGGTAAAGGAAGTTCCCTGAAACAAGCATTCCTGGTTCTTACTTTAAACTGTCTAATTATTCACAATACTCAGGATGTGGAAACACCAAAGTGGTCATTAATAGACGATGAATCGATAAAGAAGATGTGGAATATAATATAATATGATATGATATGATGTGATGTGATGTGATGTGATGTGATGTGATGTGGTGTGATGTGATGTGATATGATATGATATGGTATGATATAATATAATTAATATAATATAATATAAAATATACACAACGGAATGTTATTCAGCCATAAAAAAGAAGAAAATTCTGCCTTTTGCGACAACATGGGTGGACCTTGAGGGCATTATGCTAAGTGAAAGAAGTCAGAGAAAACAAATATTGCACATCCTTACCTACATGTTGAATCTTTGAAAAGACAAATTCATAGAAATATAGAGTAGAGTGTTTGTTGCCAGGTGCCAAGGTGGTGGAAATGGGGAGATGTTGATCAAAGGGTACAAACTACCAGCTATGATAAACAAGTTCTGAGGATCTGGTGTATAGCATGATGACTATAACCAGTAATACTGTATTATATACTTGAAAGTTGTTAAGAGAGATCTTAAATATCACCACACACATTATAATTATGTGAGGGAATAGAGGTTTTAACTAACCTTATTGTGGTCATCATTTTGCAGTATATTACATGTATCTAATCATCGCAATGAACATCTTAAGCTTATATATGTTATATGTCAATAATATCTTAATAAAATTGAAAAACAAAATTAAAAAATAAATAAATTAAACTGTCTGAAGGTGGCCCTGGAGACAGCTTGGTATTACTAGCTTGGATTAGTTCAGTTAGATTCTTATGAGGTAAAAAAAAAAAAAAAAAAGTCTGTGTATTAGTTTCCTACTACTACTGTAAGACATTCCTACAATGTAGTGGATTAAAATGACACAAATTTATTAGCTTACAGTTCTGGAGTTCAGAAGTTCTAAAATGAAGGTGTTGGCAGGGCTCTGTTTCTTCTGGAGTTTCTAGAATCCATTTGCTTGCCTTTTCTAGTTTCTTAAGGATGCCTGCAGTTCTTGGCTTGTGGACCGATTCTTAAACCCAGGAGCATAGCATCCTCCAATCTTCCTCTCTGCTTCTCTCATCACATGACCTTTTTCTGACTTTGACTCTCTTTTTTCTCTATTACAAAGATCCTTGTAATTACAGATAATCTAACCAGAAAGTAATCCATTTCAAGATTCTTCATCCAAGATTCTTATCTTAATCACATGTGCAAAGATTCTTCTACTAAGTAAGGGAACATATACATAGGTTCTGAGGATTAGGATATGGACATCTTTGGGGTGCCATTATTCAGTTTATCTTAGTCTGTAAAAATCCAAGATTCTATAAATTCAATCTCTTGATTGGCAAAAATCACAAAGATTGGAAATCATCTGTGTTACTGAGAATGTGAGAAGTGAGAATTGTCCCACATGACCAATTAATAGTGATGGATAGAGAAGAATCGTTATGATCAAAGTTTTAAAAACGTATTTGCTTTTAACCAGCAATTTAAAAGCGCACATTCCTCCAATTGTTCTGCTGATTTAAGTTCGATCTGCATGGACAGAAAGGAAGAGGAGGGAATGACTTTCCCATATCTCTCAGGAGGGACCTCATCGTTGTTTCACCCCACTTCACTACCTGGCTTTGTGACTTTGTTTCTTGTCTTTGTTACAAAGCAGCAGCATTTTCTCTGCAGTTCTGTTTGTAACTCTTCTTGCTCTCTCTCTATATAAAATCTGTGGTTTTGAATAATGGCATTGAGGCACAGTGGTCTAAACTTATTTATCACCGTTCCCCACTTAAAGCCATGCAAATTAGAGCCCTATTTTAACACTGCTCACAGAGTCTGTGTATATCAGTTAGATTGTGTTTGCCTACGAGCAATAGAACACCCAAAACTTAACCCAACTCAGACCTTTGTCCTCCCCAACAAGGAGTCTAGGGAATGTTAGGCTGGACAACAGCTCAGAGATGCCATCAGGGCCCAGATTCCTCCTGGCTGCTCTCCCTTCCTTTGAGTGTGGCCTTGGCCTCATGGTGGCAACAGCATCACTGCACCTCTCAGCTTTGAGTCCATGTCTCAGGTGGAAGGAGGTGAGCCAAAGGACAGAAGAGACTGCCAGTCTGCTGTCTCTTACATAAGGTCCCCAAAACTCTTCTCAATGACTTCTGCCTGAATTTCACTGACCAGAACTGGATTGTATTGTCAGCCCAGATACAAGAAAACCTGGGGAAGTGAGTGTTGTAGTTTTCTGGATTCTCACAGTAGAGGAAAAGAAAGGAAATGGAGTAAATGGCTGTGAGTAGCCAAGCCATAGCATCAGCATCAGCATGCTTCAGACATGCTTTAGAGGCAACTTTGGGTCTTGAGTTGAAAAAATCTTTATTGGGGTGGAGCTGCTCTGATAATAGTTTTTGTCTGCACCATGGGTATCCTGAAAAAATTGATTTTTGATAATGATTGTCATAGTATCTAAAAATTTGTCAGAATTACAATTCCATAAATTAGGGAAAAAGAGAGTATATTTATACCAGTACAATATCCTTAATAAAACTTCATTTATACCGTTATTACATATCTTGGTACTATAACAAATGGGATTTAAGAACAGGAAGATGCATCAAAGATTATTCAGATTTACTCTCTTATTTCACTGATGAGAGAACAAACCAGGGCAGTGGTGACAGGATTTTCTCAGGGTTAGCCAGTTAGTGAG
This sequence comes from Pteropus alecto, assembly GCF_000325575.1. Taxonomy (NCBI): domain Eukaryota; kingdom Metazoa; phylum Chordata; class Mammalia; order Chiroptera; family Pteropodidae; genus Pteropus; species Pteropus alecto. The sequence continues at coordinate 20,202,857 of NW_006494612.1, read as the reverse complement.
TCACACAAAGGGGCTGGTGTTCAGAACACCTTCTCCTACCACGAACAGCCCACGAACCAGCATGTACAACTGCTGGGTTCCACATCTCACCTGGGGGCCCAGCCCAGGGATCTACCTAAACAATGTTTTACACAATCTGTCTTTCTTTTCTTTCATACCCAGAAAATAATTTCATGCAACTATTGCTGTTTCAATCAACACATATTCTATTTATATTTTTATAAATGTAAATTTGATTTTAAGAGAGAAAATTTCTAAGCTAGAAGTGAGGAAATTCCAGTGTTTGTGTATCTGTCTTAATGACAGCTAAAATATACTCCATAGACTACATATCTGCTTGTTAAAAATATAAATAGGAACATCTTGAGATGAGTGTTTATTTTTAAATATGGGAGATGCTAATAACTTCACTGAGCCATAAAATTAATACGGACAATTTTGCTAAGTAACGTTGCCATAGTAACTTTACATTCAGGTTCTTATATGCTCATAATTTTTTCATTCCAATAACCTTTATTATTGATTTTTTTAAAGAAAATGAAATTCAGCCCCTGTATGATATACCATCTAGCTTCCTGTCAGATATTAAACAAGTAATCCTAACAGTTCTCTATTTTCTATCATAATGCTCCAATCAGTGTCAAAGGACTAATTACTGCTTTGACACATCTTTTTTTTTTTTTTTTCCTAAGTAGACTGATTTGAAAGTCAGTCATTTAAAATATGGTTTATAGTCATTGTTTTAAAAAAAAAAGAGACTATACAAGTAAGACAAGGCTTAGTCCTCTGTCTGCTGGTGTAGTTATGTGACCTCAATGATGATATGACCTTAACATCTCTGGGCTTCAGTTTCTTCATCTATAAATGAGATTGGTGGACTAGACTCGCTCGGTCGTGTGATGCTCACAGTCAGTGCTTGAAAGCGAATATCCAAAGTGCATTGTCGTTTTGGTCCTGACCTGTTCTCACTGTATCTATCTGGGAAGCCAGATCACGAAGAATTATGAGACAATTGATTTATCACAGGAATTAGACCTTTCACAATTGTGGAGAAGGGGAGGGCAGTGGGGAATCGATGGTCTCCTAGGAGGACCAGTGGAGTGACTGACCAGTCAATTTGAGAAGCCAAACACATGCAGCCCCAGAAGAAGCCTGCAAAGTGGGAGCTGGTAGAGAAGTCCACAGGAGAAGCTTGTGGATCCACAACCAAGTGTCCAGAATTAGGCTTAGGGCCACTGTTGGTCAGCAGGGTCAGAAGTCAGGAAAAACGGCTCAAAGAGAAGCAGAGGAGAGTAAGTTTAAACTAGAACCTGCTGGCATCTCTGACTATAGGATCTTCAGAGAGGGAGGCTGCTGCTTATTTCTGCCTTCTGAAGCTTGTACAAGGTTTTCTTTTGGCCAATTCTAACCTAGAACCACTCAACAATGGGGATTATAGATACAGCTTAATGAAATTTAAAACAGAAAAATTTAATGCAAGCACAACCCAACAATGTGTTAGAATCTTTGCTCTGATTTTCCTCAATTATGTATTCAATCCTTCTATAGTCTATGTATCTTTGTAAAAACTCTCAAATCTTTGATGCAGAAAGTTAGGTAACAGGTATGAAAACATCCGAGGTTCTAGGGACCATGTAAACAGTTTTAAAGTGAAGCTTTGGTCAAGAATTAATCTGGCTGCCTGCTCACATGAGCCCCTCCCTCCTCACAGATGCCTGGGCTGTGGGAAGAAGAGTAGGAGGTTTTGTAGAAATAAGACACAGAGCCAGAAGGGCAGGGGAGGCAGTGGGAGGGAGTGGCAGGTGCAAATACAGGATCAAGAAAAACAAGAGGAAAGAGTTTGGCAGGAAGGGATAGGAGGTAACAGAGGAATAGGGGTTTGGAAGAAGCAAGAACAATGAAAGTTGGAGCAACAACCCTAAATGTTTATCTGGCAGATGATAAGAATTACCTTGGGAACTTTTGTTTTTCATTATAATGATATATTTTATAGCCCAAGGAATATATGTTAACACATATTTAAAGGTTGATGCATTATAATATTTCAAATACCCACCACCTTACTTAAGGAAAAGAATATTGCCCGCCGTCGAAGCTTTCTGAATGCCAGTCTCAGACTGCCTCTTTTGCCCGGGGAAGGTAGCCTCTTTCCTGAACTTAGAGCTCAGAAATGTGAAGCTTTGTTTCAAAAGAAATGTAAAGGAGAATGTGGGTAAAAGGAAGGTGGACAGGGTTTCATTGAGTAATTTCCTTTCTCAAGAGAAACATCATGACCCAGCTTCTCCGTGCTGCAGAGGCCACCTGGGTGGTCTCTGGGCACGTTGACAAGTGTGAGTGGGCTGGCAGGGGTTATTGTTGCTACTCTGACTCTGACTCCAGTATGTTACACTTCAATGTCTTTTGCATTTTTTCCAAGGAAAATTCTAGTCCTATGGCTATTACACTTAAATTAGAAGAGTAACCTTATCTGCAGGTAGGTCCCTTCTGCAAATAAAAGCCATTAACTAAAAGTTGATACTTTATAAATGACAAATTAGCAGAACCTTTCAATAAAAAGAGATATTGTTCAGTTGCTTTTTCTGGAACTTCTAGATTGGCCTCTTGAGGTCCTTTTAGGTTCCAAGGAGCCAAAAAACAGAAGTCATAAGGAAGAGCTGCTTAAGCAGGTGAGGAGGGAGTACAGCAGAGAGAAGAAAAGTAGAGAGAGCTGAGGCTGTGACTCCTTGAGGTAGGGACTATTCTATCCAATTTTGAATCCTTCCCTGTGGCTTACACTTTACCTGGCACAGAACCATTTGTTGAATTGTTGAATTGAAATGATACAATCAAATTGTCAGCAGAGCCTCCACAGCTTTCTAGTTTAACCACCTTTTCTATCATCTACTTTGATTCTAACTCCACTGTTTCAGAATTGCAAGAGGAAGTGAAACCTACAGAGAAATCTCTCCAGCATCAGTGTGTCTGCCAAAGGCAGTAGTGACTCAAGAGTGGCCACATAGCAGCCAATCATTGTCCTTTAAGCCTGTGAGTATAACTGCCACCATAGAGTCAGAGATGAGTCAGTATTTTTCATCCTATATCTCTGTACCCAGGTTGTCGAAATGCTCTATACTAATCAGAGACTGAGCCCACATGAATCGATTAAGTGGTGAGTAGGCGTCATGAACAGGTTTAACTCATGGGGAAACCACAAATTAGAGGCAGAATGTTCTGAGTTTTGGACCCAGGTCTGACTAGGTCCCTGTGGCTATAGGACAAGTTTTCTCAACCTCAGCACCATTGTCATTTTAAATCAGATAATTCTTTTCTGTAGGGGGCAGTCCTGTGCATGGTAGCATATCTAGCAGCATCTTTGACCTCTATCCACTAGATGCCAGTAGCAAGCACGCCTAACCGCCCCCACCCCCACAACACACACACAAGTTATGACGGTGAAAAATTCCTCCGGACATTGTCAAACATTCCCTGGGGTTAAATTCGCCCCCAACTGACAACTGGTGTTATAGGGAAAGTGTCTATAGCAGTTCTTCTCAAAACATTATTCTAAACCGCTTGTGTCAGAAACATTTGGTGTCCTCATTAAAATATAGAGTCCTAGAGGCCATTCCAGAATCACTGGGATGGATAATAGCATTTGTATGTTTGATGAGCACCTTAAGAAACTCTTATATATATGAAGTTTGCAACCCATGGCTTTCACTGGGTGCTATGTGCCTGGTTAATTTTGGGAAAGGTCTTATGTTACCTGAGTCCTGCGTGTGGTAGTTATAGGGAATGTGGTGCACGAACATTCCTCTGGGCACTGGAGGATTGAAGTTGTCCAGTAAAATGTAGAAGAACTGAAAGAACAAAGACTCTTAAAATTAACGGATCCTGCCTTAAAATTTTCCATATGGCTCACTCTGGCTATAACAACAGATAATGTTTGTAATGTACTTTCTACACATTTAATGGGGCCTGCGTCATGTAATCTCAGTAGCCCTAGGAGGGAGGCACTCTGACTAGACTCCATTGCAGATAGAAAAACTTGAGCTTAGAGGCAAAACTATGACCTGAATGCAGGTCTCTCTTCTCTAACCCATGCCCTTACCATTACATGATGGGCTGCCTAGATTCCAAAGAATTCAATTTGAAAACATCCTCTCGGGGGCAAAGGTTCACAGGCTTCTGTAGATCTAGCAGTTAATCTATTATATGAGAATGGCTTTTGAGTTGGTTCACAGTGTGGGTTTCTATTGTCAGCATAACATTTGCCTGCCATCTTGGTGGGCTGTTGGGTAAAGAAGCAGAGCTGTCCCAAGGATAGGGATCTGAAGGAACGTGCTTGAGCAACTGTACCATCCCCCAGAGGCCTAGCAGGAAAGCAAGAGCCTAGCACCTCCCAGGAACTGGGGAAGAGGAGGCAGTTCTCCCAGCTGGAACAAATGCAGACCAGAGCCCTTTAAACAGTTCAGAGCCATCCTACTTCTTTTCCTATATTCTGCCTTTCTGCTGCATACTCTCTTTTCTTTCTTCACTTTCCCTCTAAGACATTCTCTTTCATCGGAATTCATTCACTTAAAAATAAAAGGGAGGTGAGGAGAATAAGTCCAAGTGATTTTTCCAGCTCTGCATCCCTGCTGAGGCTCCAGAGCTTTGCAGAGATCCCAGAGGGGTCTATCAGTCACCCTGCGGGAGAGAAAAGGTCAGTGCTGGGAGGAAGGTGGATCTGAATAGAAAATGCAGCAAGCTTGCTTTATTTAAAGCAGGAGATGTCTTCAAAACGTAATCATGACTCTACAGTGGGACCCACCCCCAAGAGGGCCAGCACTTAACCTCAGGGCTGGCTGCAGACAGAGCTACCACAGAATGAAGCCATCAACCACTCCTCCTTTTCCTTTCTGCTCAAGGTCATTCTGAAAGCCACTTGCAAATCCAAAATGCTGTCACTGAGGGCTTTTCCTATCTTTGCTTCAGGTTGATACACTTATATTTATTCTTGAGGGAGAATTGGCTATAAGTGAGCCACTTAACACTGTTTTTCCTGTGCAGAGGGCAAGCCAGTGGGAAGGGTGAGGCTTTCATTCAAAGGCCACTGTGTTCTGTACTTGGTAAGCACTCCACTCCAACAACAGGTAAGTGTTTTTGTGCCCCTGTGTTTGAGACAGAGAAATACCCATTACATAATAAGAAAAATGCCTAAAGAAGAGAAATAGTAGAAGGAGAACTTTCGTTTGACTTCCATTTGTTTTCACCCAAAGAGATATATTTTTTACACACAGAAAGACAAAACTGAACTAGTGATGTCAGAAAATCCAAATTTCCATTCATCTAGTAGAGAGCAGCCACCACCAGGAACCCAGACTCTGTAGCTTGCTTTCATAAAATCATTTGGTTTTAAAGAATCACATCAATCACTTCTATTTTAAAGGCTTCCCCAGAGGAATGTCTACTCTCTGAACAGCCACCTCAAAGATAAAGTGCTCCCTTTAAGAGAACCGAGCTAATTACATTTATGTCTAATTCAAATGATTCTTTTTATCATGATGACAGTGGACTTTGAAATCTGTCTGAGATTCTTTGGGGATTTTTCTCAGTATGAGCATAAAAACATGACAGAAATGCAGACCGAAAAGCAGACTTACCGTGTCCCAATGCTGGCAGTGATTTTTTATTCCCACCCTATCCCATTTTATATTGAAAGCATTAAAAGAAATAGAACAATTTAACTGTTGAGTTTCAAATTTGGAAGGAGTAACAGGGACTCAAATGGGATTCATTCTGTTTGGTCACATTTTCATATCTGGAGATACCTACTCTCTGATTTAAGAAATATAGTAGAAAAGGTTCAAAAGTTTGGATATGTGCAACCTAAGAGAGTGCTCTTTATTTGGAACTATGCCCTTTGTCTAGAAATAAGGTTTTTCCTCCATCTTCTTGCAGTGCACCCTCTGAGCGCTTGCTGTGGAAAGATGCTCTTCTGGATGGTCAGCTTCCCTAAACCGTGTCTCCTCTGCAGCCAGCAGGCACCAGGCATGAACACTTCTGAACTTAATGGGGACAGTTCTCATTATAGGACAGGATAAGAGCCCCAGTGCCCAGAGCTGTGTAACCCTACTAAGTGGCCAGTCTGGCACTGATGACTTCACTCTGTCCTCACACTTCTTCCTCTGTCCCCGCCACACCTTTCCCTGCCTCCTGTCCAAGAGATAAGAATAGATTTCTAAGAGGGCAATGTGTCATTCTGAGGCACCAGTCCAATCCTTGGCAAGGGAATACGATCAGGCCAATTTTGTGCATAGGCAAGATGGAAGATGCCTACATGACACGATGTTTTAAAACCGTAGGAGAGCTAGCATTTTATTTTACTAGTCTAGTTAACTGGATATTTTAAAAGACAGACAGGCTGAAAAGAATTTGAAGAAATATGACACAATACAAACACTGCTAATTCAGGGAACCAAGAGCCTATAACTTTGTCCCAGGCTATCTTTCAGAAAAGGCTTTCTTCCACCTTTGAATCTACCTACGTGTAAGATTGCCTGGGCGCTTCCATTGTTCTGGGGACTCTTTCTAGGAAAATCTTGATATCTGGTAGAATATTTATTACTTCTGATGAAGACAGGAAAGATTGTAGACTTTTTCTCATTTACAGTTCACTCTGGAATTTTATTAATTTTAATGAAATTCAGAAACTTTAATTCAGTGTCTGTTGAACTTGATTGAAATCTCTGTTTTGGAGAACATGTAAGGTTATACTGAATATTTATTTTCTTTTTTCTTGAGGAAGTTATGCCTTAGACATCCTCTGTCTATTTCTATATAAATACAATAGTGATGTATTATGTATTTGTAATGTTATTATGAAAATTTGATGCAACCAGGAGCTTCTTTAGTTAGTAAAAACTCTTTTGACCTTAAAGCCTGGTAACCTGGAAGCAAAGGACAAGTTGACTCAAGACACCTTTGTAGTTCAGTTGTCTGAATACAGATTAATACTTGGAGGTGGTGAGCTGGTTTTCCAACATCAGCAATGAGAAATTTATGACTGAAGCTTAACATTTCAGGATTACTCTGCCATCCCAATCTTCAGAGGCTAGCCAGTGCTATAGCACAAAAATAAATATTACAGTTGCCATGGAAACTGGGATCACCTTGGAGATGATTAATACTAGCAGGGCTAACAGTAGAGGTTGCAATCACATCATCTGGACAAATTAATTGTGATCAAATGAAGAGCCGCAAATACTTTCATAATGACACATGAACCAAAATCCTCTTTTCCAGACCATTTAAGAATTATCAAGTTTTTTCTCTGTGAGTAAAGAAGTCTCTTAGTAAAGTATTACATTTTCATTTACTGAACTTTTTACTAGCTCAGTTGTAGGGGGTGTTGAATGACTCGTTCAAGGTACAGAAAGGAAGGTTTGAGGAGGAAACTCCATCTCGTAAAGGAAAACTTACAAACAACTTACAAACATGTTTTTTTTCCTATTATTTTTTCCTTTTGCTATGAATATTTTGAGAATCTGATGACTCCAGATTATTATGATAATCTTTGGTTATAGATTATCATAGATCTTAGATTATTATAATGTTTGTGGTTTTTACAGAGATCTCCTTGCTTGTGAGAGCTTTGCCAAACTATCAAACACATGATGATGTTATCAAGAGAGTCTATTATTGGACAAGAAGACATTTCTATTGCTAAAATGAAAACATTCTTAATGGAATGTTGAGACAATAAAAAGTCTGTTACCTGGCATGATTTGTTGGAGATTAGGCTGTCTTGGCTTTAAAAGACAAAATCATTATCAACAAAAGAGACTGTTCTAGTCCTATATTTCTCTCAAAAATTTCAGGCTCAGAGGGAGACATAATAATAGAAATAGTTATGTTTTTCAGGTAAAGAGGATTACATTATGAAAAGATTATTAAAAATTGATAATGTCAAAGATGATTTTTTTGGATGCCTATAGTTTATAATACTTTCTCCTGGACAAAGTAATTTCACTATAGATGTATTAATAATGATGAGTAACATGGCTTCTGTAGCAGAAAATTCCAGAAATCTCAGAGGTTTAACTCTATAAAGATTATTTCTGAATTCCAGCACGATCTAATTTTAATGACCCACTGAACAATCTTTTTTTTCCTTTGGGGATATGGGACTAGGGTGAGGCAGATGTGGGTGAAGCAGACAAAAGTAGACAAGTTTGTGGTCCAGCTTGATGTACTGGTGTTTTCATTCAAATGCTTCTGATGCGGTGATTGGCTCACTGTGGGATGACACAGTAAGTCCATTTCTCTGTTTGGTGGAGACAGGAGCCAACAGCATGTCCCAGGAGAACTTTTACAAATAAAAGCTAATTTTACTTTTGCTGTCGATGATGGCGTTTTTCAGCTATACTAATTACCGTTCTGATAGAAACATTGCAGAAATATATCCCATGCTTTCGAGAGTGGAGAGGGGGAAAGGGTTTCTTAAATAATCCAAGAAGAGGTTTAATCCGTGGATTACAAAGCTACAGTGCTTCCTTAATCATGGCATTCTTAATGGAAGATGTTCTGGCTTAACTAGAATTTCTGTGTTTGCTTTACTTTTAGTTTTCACACTATGGGATCTATTTCTTATTCAATGTCTGTTGCAAATGAAATTCCTTTGGAAGGAAAATGATAGTTATAGATTGAATGTTGCATCTCAGTTTCTTGAAAGGTATTTTGTAAATTTGGAAATTATGTTTTGCATTCTAATTAATTCCTTAATTAATTAGTTCCTTAATTAATATCTGTCCATCCATCCATCCCTCCATTTATCCACTTACTAAAATTATACCACTAGCAGTTATTTGGTAAATAGCTATTGAATGAAATGCACAAGTATATACAGAGCCAAGGCCTCTTGGGCTTTGTGAGGCCAGGAGACTTAGATCTAATTCTCACTCTGTTGGCTGTGTGTCCTTGGGAATTAGTTGCCAACAACTAAAAATTGGGAGATTTCATGTAAAAACCTGGATTTCTAAATTTTCTTTAACACTGGGCATATCTGCTAGCCCTGAACCCAGTGACCTGGAGCTAAGCAGTTGTCTTTTGCTTTAGGTGGGATGCTGTCTCTCAGGGTTGCTCTCATCCACCCCTGGCTGACAAATGTGCATTCTTAGTTGGAAGTTGAAATGAAGGTGAACATTTTCAAATTCTAGGTGTTAGAGAAATATGAGCATCTCTTGGCTCCAGAGTTTTGGGTGAAAATCCTAACTCTACCTGTGGCGGAGAGTGGTGGTGTTATCTTAATAATTCTCTTGGCCTCAAAGAATTTATGGAAATGAGAAATGACCTCCTTTTGGATATTTGGGGAAAGAGAAATGGGTTAGATGTATCAGGAATCAGTTAATTCTTGAAAGTCAAAAACAATTGACATGATTATAGTGGAAAGTCTAGTGTAAAAGAGATCATGTTTCTCAAATGAATGGAACAAAAGAGAAGAGAGAATTATTAAAAATTCCCCTGTAGATTAAGGTGCTGGCCTCTTATGCCAAGGAGGCTGATGCTAAAGTCCTTTTAGGGAATTGGCTTTGCAAGAGAGGAGCTGCCTTTGTCTGATTTTTTGATGACTTGGATTTCTACAGCTGCTCATGGTTCTTGAACTTCCTGGAAAAAGTACAAGCAAACACAGAAATTCTGTTTGTGATAAAATCAGGATCCCAGACCTATATTTCCTAAGGACTCTGTTAATTCCAATAGTACTTAGCTAAATTCCAGCAGCTGGCTTGGATTTTATATCCACCGAACAATCTTAACATCACAAAAAAGAGAACTCAGATCTCATGTGTCTTCTTAGGGAATCCAATGAGAAGTACACAATACCATCTATAAAATGCTCTTGCCAAAAAACCTCACTGAGCAGACAACCCATAGATAGGACATATGGGGCAGAGAAACTTGTCAAATAACACCAGAGTAATGCAGTCGGCTTAATCCAGACTGTGAAAAATGATAGAGGACAAATGCTCTAGTTTCTTCAACAAAGAAGTTTCAAGAAAAAATAAAAAGGGGGGAAGAAGAATCTAAATATTAAAAGAGATTTAAGAGACATGTTAACTAACTATAATGTGTGAACCTTAGTTGTGTTCTGAAATGAGGAATTCAGAAAAAAATATGAAACAATTGGGGAAATTTTAATACCAAAAATTTGATAAGATTAAGAAATAAATATGATTTTTTGTTGTGATAGTGGTGGTGTGATTAAATTAAGATGTAAAAAAGACTTCTTTAGAGATAAATGCTGAAATGTTTACAGGTGAAATAGTATGCCTGGGATCTATTCCAAAATAATTTAGTAGGTAGTGGTAGTGGAGTTGAGACTTCTACCGTTTTGTTTTTTTAATTTTTCAGCAACGGCAGAGACTTTGCTAGTTAGTATAATGATATTAGAAATGAACTTCCCTTATTAAAATTAGTATCTTTCTAAAAGCAAAATGATTTTGAGAGAGGAGCTTCCACTTGTGAAATCTGTGGCATTTTAGACAAGAGAATTTGCCTAAAATATTTTGGAGTTATCCCTACACTTGTATAAATAAGTTTAAAGTGCTTGAGGCCCCTTTTATTTCATTCTCATCTCTCATTCTTAAGGATGGTACCTGAGGTTTTATTCCTAAATTCTCCTACATCCAAATATCGGTTCAGAGGATTCTAGTTACATCTGCTCATTTTTGAATAACTGAATCCTGACTCTCAATCAGTGACTTTGAAAGTATGTTTCTGGGACTTCCAGAGGACCCTCAAGACTTGAAAGAGCACCATGAGGTCAAAATTATTATCCTAAGAATAAGGCTATGTTTGCTTTTCTCACTCTCATTCTTGCAAGAATATACAGTGGAGTTTTCCAAAGCTACATGCTATTTGAAAACATCATTGCTCTGACAGCAAGCGGGATGTGTGTTTATTTTTTTAAAGTTTATTTTCTAATACAATAAATACCCATGGATATAAAACACAACAAAATCTCTTTGGAGTCTTCAATAAAATTTAAGAGTATAAAGGGTTCCTGAGCCCAAAATGTTTGAGTACCACTACTTTAGATTGTTATCATGTCTACTTTGAATGAAAATGTCATGTAACTCCCAAAATATGGCAGCTTAGCATATTGAATATCTTAAACCGAAGGGATTAGCAGGAAGATCACTTTGACCCGCCCGCACGCCGCCTCCCCCCGGCCCCACTTGCTCTTCCTCCCTCAAAGCAGGAGATAAATTTCCCATATGAAAGTTACCCTCCCTCTACCAGGAGGAAGGGATACATCCTTATGAACAGAGAAGGAAATTTAAGGCTGAGAAGTCTATATAAACAAATCTTCTTACTGTTTCACCATAGGCCAAACCTCTTTATCTTGTTAATACTTTACAAATTTATTGTTTGTCTAAAGAAGATAAATACTGTCTGTTCTGGTCACTTCTTTGAGTCTTTAGTTTCTTGTGAAGGCTCTCACAGAGGTATAAAAATTTAATAAAATTTGTACACTTTTCTTCTATTAATCTGTCTTTGTCAGTTTCATTATTAGACCCAGCTAGGGACTCTAAGAGGCTTGAGGAAAACATTTTCCTCCCCTACAATGTAATAGAAACATACACATTTTGGGAGAATTAGGACTTTATCAAGCTTGCAGAACACTATTTTTCTCCTACTTGTTAATAAGTGTCTTAATTGTCACAGAATTTGTTAGACTTGCTTTTATTACAATCTGGAAGCAAGAGACTAGCTGCACTGATCTGTAATTATTGGTATTATAATCAACCAAAAAGAACTTAATGGTTATTTGTGCCTACATTGGCTTAGGTCCGTTTCTATCAGTAATGAAAACCATAAAACATATATGCTCAAGGGACTTGGAAGAGAGGGTTGGGAAGTTGGATAAAGAATAAGGCTAAGGGTTGAGAACATAGAATGGAATCTAAATTCAGGTAGAGAAGAGAGAAGGAGAAGGTAGGGGAAGGGCTGGTGTGGAAGGAATGTGAAAGATCTAGATATAAAGAGGTTCTAGGTCCTGGTAAAAACAGGTGATATGGGTCTTAGGCTCCTTCACTCCCGGCAGTTCCTGAAATAGTTCTCTAAACCAGACCTGGTTTCTCCTTCTCGAGAAAGGAATTTCCAGAAGAGGAGAGCCTGCAGAAGTATATATTTCCCAAGCACCACCTGCTTGCAAAGAGAACAAAGATATTCACTCCACAGTTAGAGATAAAAGGCTTAAAATCAAAGTGTAATCAATTGATTAACAAGCATGAATGATCATTTTAGATATTTTCCTCTTGGGAGCTCAGGGGGTAGAGAAATTTCCTTCCAAAGGGCCATGTGGAGAGATAGGAGAGATAGGAAGAATTGAGTAGCAAAGGCTGAACTGTAAGGAGGCATATTAAAAATTTCCTTGGTGTCTTCTCTGGGCTGGTAAGTACACTTTTTTGCCTGGGTGCTTTTTCAAATGTAGCTAAGAATATGTGTCACTCTGTTTCTCAAGTTTTGAGAAGACTTTGTCTTTTTATTTTTAAATAATGATTTTAGTTCTGAGAAAATCTGTCACTGAAAAAGCAAGAAACTTAGAATATACTCAGATCTATTCAATTATAGGTGACAAGACTTAATCGTTTTTGAGTTTCTGGATCATCTCGGAAACAGTCTTTTCAAAACTGTTTGTCTTTAGTCTTCCTGGCCTCATCCAACCTCTTCATTCTAAATCCAATGTTTCCACTTTCTCATCCCTCATGTTGTCAGCAGGGGGTTCTGTGCAGCTGCAGGCTGGAGAAGGCCAGAGAGGCAAGAAGGTGACCAATCAGAATAAACGGTTCATGCCCATGCAGGTGTGTGCTAAAGTCATAGCACAGTGGCTATGTCCATGCAGGAAAGGGTGATTTGGTTATTTGAACTTTGTAAACAGCATAAAAGATGGGCAATATCTTACTTGGCTTCATTTCTGCAACACCTAACTCAATGCCTAGTACACAATGGGCTCTCAAAAAGTGATTGTTATAGTGGCCATCTAAGGGTGGGATCGTAGGGGACATTTCACTTTCTACATGTCCATTTTGTTGGGATGTGGAGGTTTTTTTTTTTTTTTTTACACATATCATATGATTTTTTTAATTTACAATTCTATAAAAGGCAAATCTATAGTGAAGAAAAGAAGATCAGTGGTTACCTAGGGCTGGGGGTTAGAAATAACTGCCAAGTGGAATATGAAAATTTTTATGGTGATGGAATTGTTCTGAAACTTTTTTTAAGTCTTTAATGTCACCAAATATTTGACCCCTTTTACACCATCTACCTCCTTTCTCCCTCCTCTCCACTAACCTCTGGTAACCACTAGTCTATTGTCCATGTCCATGAGGCTCTGTTTGTTTGTCCTGTTCATTTGCTGTTTTTAGGTTTATAGCCCACATGTAAGTGATATCATGTGGTTTTCAATTTTTTCTGTCTGGCTTATTTCACTTAGTATGGTTATCTCAAGGTCCATCCATGTTGTCACAAATGGCAGAGGATGTGTTTATTTTCATACTGACCATACATTATTTCTGTAACCACTAATGTCATGCAAATAATTTTAAATGTATGAATAATAGTTGAAGAGAGTTCTTAGAGCAAAGGGGAAGTAGTAGCTTGGGATGTCAAATTGAAAGGAAAATCCTATCCATTTTCCCATTCTTCTGGTACCTGCTATTAGCTCATATGTATAAAAGTTCATTAACAGCAAATTCCTATTTCAGGTTCATATCTAGAAAATGAAGGTAATTTGCCTGTTCAGGTAATGGTGGGATTCCTTGGAGACTAGAGAATGAGGAACACGTGTTATACCAATCACAAGACCTTAGTTAATGGACTATATAACCTGTGGTTCCCAAGAAGCACTAACTGAAGATAATTATTTTGACTTATAAATTCATGAAATTAAAATATTATGTACACCTGGGTGATTGTTTCATTGATGAAATGGAATATCTGCTTTATTTCACATAGGGCTTGGGCCTTCATGTTAAAAGGCAAACATATGAGACAAAAAGATAATACGAAGTTAATGTTTCAAAAATGCCATTGACTGACTCTATAAATACCAAATTCCTTTTGCATTTCAGAAATAGCTTTTCTGTTTTTCATGTTTTTAAAAAGATATACACATTTTGAAATTACTTTCCTTGTTCATTCCAGGATCAAATGTTTAAGACGATCGCTGAATTAATTCTTCCTTTACCTTTTTGCAATTGGTTTAGAGGCCAGTCCATGCCTTATATTCTAGTAGAACTAAAAATTTTTATAACTAGCCATATATGTTCTCCCTTTATCATACAATATTTTACAAACTGACTCATACATGTAGGACAATAAAATATACACTATATTTTTTCACTATGATCTAAAGAGTAAATTATGGGAGCCAATATGTACTAGCATTGTGCAAGACTCTGAAGCACTTTGATGAATAAAGTTTGAATTCTAGAAGAACAGAAATATTGAGAAGAGAATCTTCGAAGAATATGTTCAAATCAATTCCAGAATTGCCTGGACTTTCTAGTATACTAATAATTCACTGACATACCTGATTGATGGTAACCTCCATTCTGATCAAGAGTCAACTCTTGGTTGACTACAGCAACAGGAATGAGAGAATAACAACAACGAAAACATATATGAAGTATATACTTAGAAATACCTCACATCACAAATTCTCAAATATTCTCCCTTTTCTTCACTTGTGAGCCCATGGCAGTGTTACCATTTGTTGCAGAATGGTCACTACTCAATTTTACCTCTGTTTAAACTCATCAGCCAGAGGACATAGCCAACTGTGTTAACATAAAACTGTGTTAACAATAGTAAATAAGGAAATACATATTTAAAAAAAGTTGAAAGAGCCTGAATGATCCACAGATTAAATATTAAATATTAAATATTTAGAGCAGGCTATATTTTTAGGACTAGACAATTTTGGTGTAATTTTATAAACATACAATAATTTTGTATCAGGATTTCTTAGTATCTGTCATTGCCAAAACTCTATAGTAAGAAAAGAATGGCTTATATTAAATTTACTTTGTAAGGTGCTAAACATTTTGGTAATCAGTATAAAACACAATGTTGTATTCACACACCAAAGAGAACATATTTCATTTTTAGATTACCTCATAAGAGATTTTTTTTTTTGTCTGTTAAATAATAATGAGTATGCTACACTGTAAGGGATAATTCATTAAAGCCCATATTGAATATGATCCAGGTTCTAAATGTTCTTCATATTTTTTGCTCATGTATATTTTATTTGACCCTCTTAAGGCCCTGAAACAGTTGTAATAGAACATAATAGTGAACACATAAAATGCAAGAGCCTTTGAAAGATATTTCCTTAACTCTTCAACTATCTGGCTGAAAAGTTAATTTGATTTTTGGGGTTATTAACATTATAAATGATAATATAAGGCAACACATTTGGAATTTGGAAATGCTTTAGGGAAAAAATATATGTTTAATGAACACAGAAAATGTCTGAGTGCAGAAAAAAAGTGACTTCATATTTTTAAATAACAAACTCTGAACAGCTTTGAGCTGTTGATGACTCATTAGTTGACAACTTGAAATTAATGATTAATTCAATAACCTTTAGGGTGACTGACTCAAGTAAGCTGGATAATAAACACAATTAATGTCTACTAAAATGTATTTTAAAATCAACTAAGGATATTTTCTCACTGCTTCAGGGATTAAAAATGCAAAGCTTGGTTTTAATATCAAAATAAAGTATAAATGGCATACTTTTTGCTGTGCGTAGGTTTTCAATAAGCAGGAAAAAGATATGCATCCTCTCCTCTTCCTATCCCCAAATTCTACATTTCTTCTTTCCCTCCTCTCTTCCTTCTAGTACATGTGGTTTATTGAATGTGGATGGAAATGACTCATTTCAGTTCCATAGATCTTGCTCAAAGATAATACAATGGCTGAGAAGGGCATAATGGCATAATTTTCATGGCAGTTATATAGTTAATATATCAAAACAAGAAGTCAATGTATAAAATAAATACTAAAAATTCTTACTTAAAACTCTGTGCCTGTTCTAATGTCAGTCCCTAGTATATTAACTCCCTTCCACCCACCACATACATACTTCTAAGATGTGATAAAAACTTCAACACTATATTTTCTTCCTGAAATTTTAGTTTTCTTTTTACCAGTCCTAATGAACCCGCAATCAATTCATCAGATTTTGAACATATGTTTTTTGAAAACTTTTTTAAAAACCTGGTTTGATTTTAATTGGTATAGATACTGAGAATCAATAGTCCTGGATTCAAGTTCTGAGTCTGTCACTAATGTGTTCCCTGGGTGTCAACTCTAATGTCCTTATTGCTTCTAAATTCCAAATTTTTTTGTTTCTATTTCCAAGTATCCAATCTTTTGCACCATACGGTGGCCTTGTCTAGATTGCAAACAATTGCACTGCGAACAGAAT
Organism: Pteropus alecto; assembly: GCF_000325575.1. Lineage (NCBI taxonomy): Eukaryota > Metazoa > Chordata > Mammalia > Chiroptera > Pteropodidae > Pteropus > Pteropus alecto. The sequence continues at coordinate 20,186,395 of NW_006494612.1, read as the reverse complement.
CTCGAAATTTAATTTGTAGAACACACAAATGTTCCTAGTGACACAATCTATATTATTTGGTGATGAGAAAGAACTAGAGAATTATTAGAAATCTCAGTGTATTAAATCGTGAATATGAAAAGAGACAAAAATAAGCAATTTTCTCAATCATTTCTGTAATAAAATACTGAACCAACTAGTAGTCAAGGAAAGTGATAGGAAGGGTTCATACCAAGTTTGAGATTATAGAGGTAACCAACTTGATGCTGTGAGAATGACAAGATCCTATGTGTAGAGATTTCCTATATCCTCTTTATTACTTTTTTCCCTCTTCTTACACTGTCAGCAAAAGAAGAAATATAAACATTACTAAGTTTACCAAAGATGTGTTTCAAGAATAGGAACTGACCTGCAGACACATAAAGGTTGAGTGACCTAATTCCATCTCTTTAATGAGCCCTGTTCTCGGGCAGGCCTGATTTTTAAATAACTATCTCAAGATGGCATCAATGAATAAAAGGCACTTCAATGAAACTGGCCTTCCCCGCTCCCCCTTGTGTCACCATCCTGAGAGAAACAGCATATAGAAAGAAACTAACTGAATTACTTCAGTTTGAATTCTGACTACAAAAGACTTAAATCATTAAATGGGGATCCTATCCAATATCAAGATTATATACCTTATTATTGAATAAGGTCTAAAGTAGGATTACATATAGGGTAGGGAAACAGCAACAGGGCAAGTGATTGAAAGTAAGAAACGGGATAATCCATGCCTGGGTACTCTTATGGATCCTACGTACAAAACAAGTGATTAAGATCTTTGAACAATGTGAATACCATGGCAGTTGGATATATGTCAAAAGGCAGGCCAAGACTTCAGTATTTAGAACACTATAAGTAAAGTTTTGGTAAACTGGTAAGTTCTTTAATTTTTTTTTTTTTACTTCTTTTATTCATCTATGGTATGTTTCTGTAAGGATTAAAAAGGGTTACATCTGAATTGCTGAAATGAGTAACTAAAAATTTACCTTTATCTAGTAAATTGTTAAATGCTAGTATGACATCCATTTTGATACACAGTTGTGCTAAAAAATATTTTTCTTTTTACTGATATTACCACCGTTTCTTCTAAAATTATATAGGGAGAAACACTAATTTGAGCCTGAAAGTTTTTATAATTGATAACTGCTTTTAGGCCAACTGTGGGGTTTTATATTATTTTGTTATCTATCAAAATCAATATTTTGTGCTTCGAAGAAGCTCTACCTCTTTTGTTTAAATTATTATACTTCCATTAAGATTATCAGTGCTAAAGTAAATCTAAAGTAGATTATGCATCCTGCTTTGGGCCACCTGCCACCTGTATAGAGGCTTCACCTTGCTTACAAGTCAGCTGACAACTGGCTCACTGAGCTGCAAAAGCTCCTTTGATTTAGTGCTCTATGGCTGCTGAAAGAAGTTACACAAATTTAGTGGATTAAAATAACACATGTTTGTTCTCTTAAGTCCAAAATCAGTTTCACTGGGCTAAAGTCAAGGTATCAGCGGGGCTGGTCCCTGTAGCAGCTCTGAGGAGAAAGGCCACTTCCTTGCTTTTTCTAACAACTAGAGCTTCATTCCTTGCATTTCTTGGCTTACGGCTCCTCTCTCCATCTTCAGGGCCACGATCTTAGCATCATCCATTCTTTCTCTGCTTTGGTAACATCATCTTCTTTTCTGTAGCCAAAACTTCTGCCTCCTTCTCATAAGGACCATTGCAATTACATTGGGCCCACCTGAATGATCCAGAATAATTTACTCCATCTCAAAATCTTTAACTTATTTAGAGTCACAAGTCTGTTTTGCCATAACATTCACAGGTTCTGGAGATTGTGACAGTTTAAGGGGCTCATATTCACCCTATCACAGAGGATATACTTGGGGGTGGGGTGAGGATGGGGCAAAGGTTGGAAAGCTCTTAGGTGACATTTTTTAGATAGCAATAGCACATATATATGTTGAAAGCTTACTATGTGCCCACCTGGACACCATTCTAGACCCACTATGAGCATCAACTCATTCGATTTACAGCAGCTGAGGAGTGGGGCTGGCATTTGGTTGCAACACACCAGTAGTGATGTCTCTGTAGTTCTCAGTACCTCTGATGGGTCAGTGCTTCTGCCAAAGGCCGCATGATCAGAACGTGGAAAAGCGAGGTGCGAAACCTTGATCTTCTGGCTCCAACATACACGAGTCTAACCACTCTGCTCTTCCACAGTTCCAGCCCCTTGAGAAGCAAACTGCTGCAAAGAAAACTTCATCTCAGGGCACCAAGAACCCTGCACCTGTAGAGTTAGCACTTTTTCCTTATTTCACAGATGAGCAATCTAAAGGCTTTAAATAAAGAAATTAATTGAAATTTAATTAATTAAAATTCAGATATTGATTTACTCATGGCTATACAGTGAGGGTGGTAAAGATATCTGTACTCTTCTCACCTACTCTAGGCTAAGAACACTCACTCAGCCCTCCCGCTCCTCAATAGCACACCCCATATTATAGGCTGAACTGCATCCCCGCCCCCTTCCCCCGCCACCAAATTCATATGGTGAAGTCCTAACACCTTATACCTCAGAACGTAACTATATTTGGAGATGGGTAAAGGCCTTTAAAAAGGTGATTAAGGTAAAAAGAGGCTTATAGGTTGAGGCCTTAATCCAATATGACTGGTGTCCTTTTAAAAAGAGAAAGAGACCAGAGATGGGCATACACAGAGGAAAGGCCACTGAGGACAAAGTGAGAAGATGGCCTTCTACAAGCCAAGGAGACAGCCCTCAGGAGAAACCAAATACTGTGACTTTGGACTTCTAGTCTCCAGATCTGTGAGAAAATTATTTTTTATTGCTTAAGCCATCCAGTCTGTAGTGTTTTGTTATGGCAGGCCAGCAAATTAACACCTCAAGTAGGCCACAGTCCTTAGAAATTCTTTGGGCTAGAGGCAGCTAGCCCATGGTCCAGTTTCCTGAGATTTCCCTGAGGGAGAAATGGAGTTTCTAAAAAATTTCCAATATTTATAAAAGCCTAAGGGGAATGTACAAAGTACAATCTAAAATTCCAAATTTCACTGCTTTAGGGTGGAATTATATAAAGTGAATATGGTAACATCAGCTATTTCATATTCATCTAAAATTTAATTACAACATGTGTCTTTGATTAATTTAGAATGAGGAAATTATTTATCATTTAATAAAGTTTGTTTGGTAAATAAAAAACTCGAGCTTTTTAATGGAGAGAGATTAAACAAGAATCACTACTTTAAGTCCCAGTTCTTTTATTTCTACAAGACTCGTGCTGTTTAATCCTCTTCAGATTCCTAGAGCTCTTTCTGGGGTGAACTGAGGACATTATATGGCTCTAGTCATTTGTCACATCAGGGGTGTTGAGAGACATTGTTTTTAAATCTGTATCACTGACATTTGCTAGATGCTGTAAATCAGGTTACTTTTTTCTGAGAGTCGATCAAATTTTAAGTGAAAATGATCCCAAGTGTATTAGTCAGGGTTCTCCAGAGAAACTGAACCAATAGGATATATAGAGGGAGACTGTTATAAGGGATTGGCTCACGTGATTATGGAGGCTGAGAAGTCCCATGATCTGTCATCTGCAAACTAAAGAAGCCCAGGAAAGCAGGTGGTGGAGTTCGAGTCCAAACCTGAAGGCCTGAGAACCAGGTAGCCAATGATGTAAACCCCAGTCCAAGTCTGAAGGCCCAAGGACTAGGAGCATTGATATTCAAGGGCAAGAGAAGACAAATGTCTCATCTCAAGCACAGAGAGCAAATTTGCCTTCCTCTGCTTTCTGGTTCTATTCAGGCCATCAACAGATTAAATAGATTAGATGATGTTCACCAGAATTAATGTGGGCTATCTTCTTCACTGTCATGGATTCAAAGGCTAATCTTTTCTGTAAACATCCTCACAAACACTTCTAGAAATGTGGGCATCCCTTAGCCCAGTCAAGTTGACACATAAAATTAACCATCACACCAACGGTACAAAACATGAAAATAGCCTAATTAAATAGGTGAATAGACCTAGCTCTCTAATCTAACAGAAGCAAAATAAAAAAAGCCAAAAGCCACAGCACCCAATTCATATATCAAGCACCTTCAGTAGAATGTAATCGAAAATTTGAAAAACAATAAACAGAACTTTACATTTTATTTAAAAAGTAATAACATGTATGAAGAACACAAATTTCTATTAAGAACAGAGGTTTATTAAATGCTATGTAGTAAAATATTGAGCCCACTCTATTATACACAGGCTTGATGTTCTAACAAATAACACTGTGCCTCAATTCAGGAAAATTCGTGACACCAACACAAGGTGGAATTGTGGGGACCAACAAATGGAAATTTATCTTCTCTTCTTCAACAACTGCAATACTGATGTTCAGAAATGTTTAGGCATTGGAAAAAGCCTGTAAAGTTTCCTGAGTAGTCCATTAAACAATTCTTAAAATTATGTTACCCTAATGGAAAACATGAAAGTTTTATGATGGAAACATCATTTTAATATTTATTATCTTCAATAACTGAGAACTACAATCCTGAAACTGTTTTATGCCATATGAAAGTCTTTGGAGTCATCCTAAGGCTTTCCAGCACAAGGTATATTTCAAGGCAATTTATCAAGGACCAAATTTTCTTGAACCACCAAGCTAGTGATATGCAAAGATAAAAAGAAAAGTCAAGGTTAGATGATTATTTGCCAAATAACAAGATCTAAAATATATTGGAGGAAAATAAGGACATAAGAATGAGTGGATACTGGATGATAATAGAGATGGCTAGCAAAAGGTACCAAGACTAATTAGCATTAACTAGCATATAACGCATTTTTATTCATTAGTCAACATTTTCTTTATGAATAAAATTATTTCAAGGTAGCATTTCTAAAAACTAAATTGGTCCATTCATTTTTTCAAGTCAGTCACAAAGAAACTTTGATTCTGAATATCTAAAGTTATAGGTGATCACATTTTGATTATTTACTCCTAAGAATATCTTGCATCTTCAGCCATGGCTCTTGAATACATGGTCTCTTAAGAAAATATCACTAAAATAGAACAGATGTTGGAAAAAATACTACTTACCTACCAACAAAACCAATTCATATCAATTAGCTCACACAGAATTAAACCACTTTATATTATTTAGCTCGCACAGAAGCTAGATCTTATTCCTTTTAAATAATCTAACCAATCGTATATAAAAGTAATAGTTCAGAAAATCACACTTAAGATTTGCACTCACACTCATTTATAAATATATATTGAGATATATATTGAGGCTTTGGCCTGAATTTGGTCATTGTAATCCACACTTTGGTACCCTAACTTTTCCGAACTGGACACTTCATTCTATGAATATGATCATCAATGACAGAACTTAAAGGTAAAGAAAAGGAGCTTTAATTTGGATGAAAGAATTTTGTATTCATATTAATAAAAGATATCATGCTTTCAAAAGAATGGAAAAAATAAAATCATATGTGATAATATAGAGTACTACAATCTTAGTAACCCAAAATACAACTATCTCCATCACAGAATTAAGCAGCCAGGCCTAATATACTACGAACCATTTGATTAAAAAGGCTTATAACCAATGCTTTGACAAGGTAACATTGGTGAAAATAGTTTTAAAATATATAGCCTTGTAAAATGATATATTTTTTAACATTAAAACCTTGTTTCAGAAGTTCCCCGCTTTAGGTTATTACTCAAAAACTCATCATGTTCAAAACTCAAATTATTGTGAGATCTTGAAATCATAAGAAGCTTCTCCTTATTGGTAAAGTCTTTTTTGATTACAGCTTGGGGCACAAGCAACCTTTCCATCGGGTCCTCTTTGTTCTCTAGTTTCATATATCCTTTGCTGTTACTTCGATCCAACCGAGGCCAACTTGGATGCTTCCGCTGTTCTGCCTGAACAGTCAGGGTGGAGGGACCTCGGTCTAAGTCTAGGGATTTTGAATGTGACGAGAGCAAATTCAGAGATGTGTTGGACCCAAACTGTCTTCTAGCAGCCCCAGGAGACAAGAGCTGTCCAGCTGTAGGCCCAAGGGCCACAGAGGACTTGTACTGACTTGACAGTGACTCCCCAATGGAATTATTCCGTGGGAGTGCCATGCCGACTGGCTGGAAGGACTCACTGGTTTTGGGCAAAGGGACCACCAGGGAATCCATGGACAAATTCCTTGACCTACTTTTGAGGTTCTCGGCATCCTCGGTGATGTTATCTATACTGGGCTCATCAATAACACAGTTATTAAGTTTGATCACAGGCAATGTAAAAGCACTGATGGATGACGACACGATTGACTTGGTTTCACATTTCTTAGGGCCGTTGGTCTTATCATCAGTTGTCTGGGAAGAAGGTGGATAGAGGCCAAAGACAGAGACAGAACTGTTAGAGAGCAAAGGTGGCATAAGATGCCCAAAACTCTTGCTTTCATTTAGCACAAGTTCATCCTCCTCAACAGAGCTGTCCATCCGAAAACTGCTCCTAAAACCTGAAAAAGAGGCAATGGTATTTGCTGCCAGTCTCGAAGCACAGGAGCTCCCATTCTGTTTTACTTCCGTTTCTCCCATCAAACCGGTATAGATGCCATTTATATGTTTTTGCTCCTTGATTCTTAGCGTGTGGATGTCAATGACTGTAGAATAGATGTCCCTCATGTGTATAATTTTGGTTTCTTTGTCACGATTCTCATGAAGAATGGCATTAGCACAAATGAAAATGAAAATGCCAATTCCCATTGTGAAAGGGCCAAGCATTTTCATTTTATCAGAATGTAAGTGCTGCTCAAAGAAGCTAACCACCACACCACCTTGGTTCCGAATGACCTGAGTTTCGTTTGTAGACAATGTTGTCTCAGCATCGATAAAATGTTCTTTTTGGGGCCAATATCCAAGGACTGCCATTGCAATTCCTACAATAGAGATTAGCACTCCTAAAATGAGGAAAAATCCAGATGGAGAATAAAGCCGAATTTTTCCTCGAACAACCACAACATCGGCCCGAGGCCGACGCCTGACTGGTTTCTTCTCTTGAGCAGCAGGTGATGGGCTGAGGTTGACATGATGCTGTGATCTGGCAGAGTCTTGCCTTTTCAAGGCGGCCAGGCCAGTTATCACTCCACCAGTGGCTATCATAGCTTGTTCTTTTACTCTGAAAAGAAAAGAAAGATGATAACATAAATGTGTTCTGGGGTATGCTCATCAACTCAACAATTATTTATATATTTTTGTTTTAAGTAATGAAATGGAGCAGAAAAAAAATTTTTTAATTAACCTAGTCTGGGTAGAAGTTTTATTTATTGGCTAATTTAAATCCTGGAAATTTCATTTTTTGGCTGAATTAGTTTTTCTACTGTTAATAAAATGTCAGCTCGAGATATATTTTACTTAAATAATTTTATCACTTATTATATAAAATAGTCCCTTGGTCCTAAGGCATGCTCACGTACACTCTTGCTCCTCTATATCTCATAGACACACACACACACACACACACACACAACCTCATTATCTGCATTATTTTAAAGAAATGGAAATATCTGTATACTTAAGAGGCCCAAAATAAACAAACCATAGACTTAAAAAAGAGAATACATTCTGGCATCTCACTGTTGTGAGCTAAGATCACTCTTGTAAAAGTCACCAATAAACTCTTAACTACCACATTTAATTTCTTCCTCTCAATTCTCATCTTCCTTATTTCTCTATTTCCATGGATATTACTGATCCTTCCTTTCTTGAAACTCTTGTCCAGTCTTTCATAATGTTAAGCCTTCCTGCCTCTTTCCTAACCTCACTATTTCAATTTTGGCTCATCTTCTCTCACCTAAAAGTAGACTACCTTCCCCTGAGGATGCTGTCCTTGGCCATCTTCCCTTTATACTCTCCCTTGACACTCATATCCACTCCTACATCTTCCACCATCTCCTTTATGCTAATGAGTCCCAAGTCTATATTTCAAATCATAGCCTGAGTTTCAATTTCACATTTCCAACTCACCATGGGGGAACATATGCGCATTCATGCACCACTAGCAAAGCTGAACTCACATTCTACCAGCAATACTTGACTTTTTTAATGGTGTCAGTTCTCAGGCTTAACTCTTCATAGTCATCTTTAACTTCTCCCTTTCTTCTTCCTCTTATCCTCCAATCAGGTTCTAAGCCCTAGTAATTTTCACTACAAAATGGCTCTCGATTCTACCCCTTCGTTCCAACCTACTCTTCCCAGCCTAGGGCAGCTCTTACTAACTCTTACTAGACCATTATAATAACCTCCCGGTCTTCCAAACTCCAACTTCTCTTCCTCCACAATCAAGCTTACATGCTGACAGCAGATTAATTACCCCAAAACGCAGCTCTGAAGTTGTTTAAAGAATGGAATAATGGATAAAATATTTCCCACTACCTACCAAAGTTTAATCCGGGATTTCAAACCCATAGAATTTAGCTTTATCTCTAACTGCTCCCTTCCATTTACATAAAACTAAGACCCAATAATATTCTCTGTACTCCTTATTATACTGTTTCCGAGATTTTGTTAATAATGTTCCATCCATCTAGACCTTCCTTTACCCACCCCCCCAATCTCACATATTAACATCTGGCTAGTCATCAAAGCTCATATTCCACCTCCTTTACAAAGCCTTCTCTGACTGACTCAACAAAACCCACGTGAGCTTTCATCTCTCAGAGCATTTTAGCAAGTTTTCTGTGGCACTCGCCATATTATAATGTCTTAGTTCTCCCATGTCTTATGGTCAAACATTAAGTTTAATTCACATTTTTATTATCAGAGGCATTCAATATAGTAGCTCAAACAGGAAATATTTGCTAAAATGCTCAGTAAGGGAGTAAGTAATTCTTCTCCTGAGATTTGCCGAATAACCATCATATTACTATACTAAATATCTTAGTTAAAAGCATAAACGAAATTAATATCAAAACAAAAAGCAGTGATATATGAGTTGGTAAAATATTTGTCATTATTTGTAATGAATAGTTCTCAAGCTGCCAAATCAGGTAGGAAACAGAGGATATTTTAAAACCCAAAGGTCTCTGGGAAATTTCTGAGAGGGTTTCTTCACAGCATCAAATCTTGTCTTGCAAAGCCAAGCTTTCTTTTTGAATTCTTATTTATGATTTCTGAATTGTGTTTAAATAACAGGGCTGTAGATGGCATCTACAGTTTTAGCTAGCTGAATAAGCTGGTGAGTAAATCCTGCTTTCATTGGAGTTATAACTAGGATTAAAATAATTTAATGTTGGAAGAACAAACTATACTATAACCCATAGCTCTAGTCTATGAAATTTATCAAAATATATATACTAAAGTCTAGAACTTCTCCCAACCTTGGCTAAAACAAAACTTAGTGTCGGCCTATGTTTTCTTAAACCAAAACTGTTTTAAATGTTTGAATAAAATGCTTAGATTAGAGAGCAGCCATCTAACTCAGTTATTCCCATATGGCAGGATTACGATTTAGTCTAAAATCTTTCTCAGTAGAATGAAAATAAGGGCTATTCCATCTGTATGGAATAGTAATTCACAGTGGATTTTAAACCAGATGAAATCCTTTTTCATCTGGTTTAAAATCCACTGTGAATTACTATTCCATACAGATTCTTAGTCCTCCCCCATTTGTTAAAACATTTTCTGCAGGCAGTGCCGTTTTCTATTCCTGAGGCTGACAGAGGAAAGGGGACTGAAAGAGAAAAAAATCCATATTTTGAGAAAGACAGATGGGGATAGAAGGAGAGTGAGCAGGACTGGGCTCCTTTGTGAGCAAGCAAAGCAGGTTAGACTAGACACAAAGAAAATGCAATGTCAGTTTAAGACTGTGAAAGTTTACTTAAAAAATGAAAGGAGAAAATACTCCTGGAGAAGTTTAGAAACAAAGAATAGGGTAGGGGAAATGAAAGGATCACATAGCTTCTTCACTCAGTCTATGCTGGCTGGCCAGACCCGGGCAAGGGCACCCACACTCCCAAGGATTAGCAAACTCAGGTTGGGAGCCACCGTCCTCCTTTAATTCCATTGGAGGCAATTCAACTCTAAGTGAGCCTCTACTGTGACTCAGGGACCCAGCCCCGAGTGGGAAGGCAAAGGTGCACACACTCAGTCACTGCTTCAAAGAACTCGGAACTTAGTGAAGAAGGCAGTATATCTACCTAAAACAGAATGAGATGACACCTAGAATGAAAATTTCAGTTAGAGGGACCTTTACAACAAGTTTCATGCAGGCAATAGCATTCTAACATTCATTACAGGAAAAAATCAAGTGAACAGCATTTTAGGTAAGGTCAAGAGAAAGAAAGGCTGGAGAACAGAGCTCTGACCTGCCTTTTAGCACACAGCTCAGCACTGAGGGAGGAAACCAGACCAGGCTTGAAAAGAAAGCAGGGCCAGGTCTTGGAAATCAGGAAGTATTATTCCTAAATGATTGAATTTTACACTTATACCCAATAGAGCTGGTGTAAGACACAAATATTGTCATCGTTATCTTAGGAAAACTAATCTCGGTTTGTAGACTGAAGCAGTAAAGCAGGACTGATGTTGGGAAACAGCGTGAGGATGCTAAAGGCAATTTTGCAATAAGAAGCCTAGTGGAACTGTACAACTAGGAGGGAGTGAATGCACAGGCCTCTGCATCTTCAAACTGCAATGTCGACTTGGTCTAACGTGTTCACTATATGCAATAACAGCCTAAATCTACTTTTTTATTTATGCTGCAAAGCCACATCCTACACATTTATCACTTTGGGGGGGGGGCGCGGATAGGGACCCTGTTGACTATAGTCTCCTTATTGTAACAAACTATAGCATTCTTCTAAGTTTTAATAATAACAATAACAGTATGAAAGCTAACACGCACATTGCTTATGGTCAGGCACTATTCTAAGTGCTTTGGGTATGAGAATATATTTATTCTCACAACGGTTCTGGAAGTGGATATAATCATTATGTCCTCTATTTCACAGATGAGAAGACTGAGGCTCAGAGAGTTTAAGTAATTTGCTTAAGGTCACACAGCTCGGGGGTGACTCCAGAGCCTGTGCTCTTATAGAATTTGAGATAGGGACAGTCCTCCAAATTTGCTTTCACTGAGGTTTTCTTTTCCTGTCAGTTTTCATTTTGATTCATGTTTCCATCAGAACACCAGATCCTCAAGAGGGCTCTTTGCCTTTAAAACTGTAACTATGAATGAACCAACTGCCATTCCTCAGAACACACTGACCACATGGGAAAAACCATGGGGGCCTGTTCCTGGGAGAGCAGCAGGACTCACACTGTCTAGACTCCCTTTGGCAGGTGAAGGTGCAGACTGAGGACGGGCCAGCCCCACCTCCACACTCCTCCTCTTTGCTCTCTACCATCCCTGATAGGGCTGGGTTGGGACTTATTTCGTCCAAGATCCAAACAAAGAATTTTACTACACTGACTTTCATTTTGTTAACTTGAACACAGAGTTTTTTGCTTATCGGTCTCTAGATCCAAAGCTTCATCCAAACTTTTCGAACTTGAGACCTCTTCCTAGGTGGGCATTGTTAATTTGTGTTGATATTCATTCATGTAATTAGCGAAAACTGATGTCTGGTAGGAAGTACAGTAGATACAGGGCTCAAAATATGTTTCCTGGCCTGAAGAATATAATGATCAGCAACTATCTTTTCAAGGGGGCATTCAACTAGTTATAAATAAACCTAATGAGAGGGTCAGCAACACTCGATTTCCATATTCTCCAAAAAAAATCATGATTTTTTCAAAAGCCAAACTAAAAGACAGATATGCATATGTTCTGTTGACAAATAAAAAAAAAAATTTAATAGATTGGGTTAACTTTTGGGTGCATACTAATCATCCTATTTTTCATTCCCAGTGTTCAAAAAACAGTTACAATTTTGCTAGCATTAGTTAACAAGATTACCAGTTGAAAACTTGCAGAACACACCTTCTTCATTGTACACACCAAGATCCTACTGGGCTATCTCTAGTCTTGTGCCACCTTACCCATCCATCATGGATCTCAGAAATCATTAGTAGAAATCCAATCACATTTGTTACCTTTATCACTGCAGATATAAACTCTTGAACTCATTTAAGCACTCTATTACCGTCTACTCACCCACGCTGGCTCATCTTCCCACTGGACCATGTTAATTCTACCCTTCAGCCAAAAACTTCCTCCTTGACTGAGATTTCTGCCTTATGTGTCATGTGTTAACACTGCAGCATCCCTTCTAACAGGCATATCCTCTCCTATTTTTGCTCCAGTAACAATTTTAAAAGCCTTATTACTGTTGTCCTCTACCCTTCTTACAAGCTTAAGCACATTCTGAAATGTGTGTTTCACAGTACTAATTCATACTGTTTTTTAGTATCCATAACCTCATGGAAGTTTATTCCTTTACACTTAGGTGCTCTCCTGACCAAACTGTGAGACTACTACATATCAGACGTGGTTCCAGATGCATTCACACCCTTATATCTGAGATAATGCAGAGTGGAGAGACTTTAGAAGTTTTTGAATCAGACATTCCTTTTAGTCAACTAACAGCCAGAATGCAGTAAAAAATCCAACAATGAATTAGCAGAAAGAAAAGGATTGGAATTCAAGTTTTCAGACTCCCCATTCAATGTTCCTTTTGGGTGAAATATTCCTTTCTATTGTTTTTCATGCCAGCCCAATGCCTCAAATCATGCCTGGAATGTAATAAGTACTCCGCAAATTTATCTGTTGACTGGGAACTGGCTTAAATTTTATCACTGAAATATGCTAGATGCTAGGACACAAAGTTAATAAAACCTGGTCCTTGATTTTAAGGAGTCTGGTGTCCAGTGGGAAAACAAAGTACACATTTAAAAAGGAATAAACTGATTACTATGATTATGGTAACACTGGTGAATGCTCTTCCATTCTATATGGAAGAATCAGAGAGGCTTCCTGGAGGTGGCAACAGTTCATGGATGCTTGGCGCCATCAGTAGGAGTTTGCCATGCAGCCAGATTCTAATTCATCTTTGTCTCTGATTGTTTCACGAGGATCTTTGCCTTATGGTTTCTCTTTATCTTCTCACTTACAGTGTGCCAATTATTTTTAATATATTTGATACTATCTTACTTACATGTTTAAATTTTTATTCTTATCTCGAGGTTTAAAAATTTGCCAGAATGTGAGGCTATGTGCCAAAAGGAAGTAAAAATTAATCTATGCCTTCAGGACCAAACAAAAACGTTATACAAAAACCCATGCAGTATCCACAAATGTGACAGATGGAAGTATTTCCTGTTTAAGCTAGAATAGTTTTAAGACTTTCTTCCCAGTAAAGACATTTTAAATTTTTAGAAAAAGATTTCTAATCTATATCTTTATCAGAATTGAAATAGAAATGCCTATGGGTGACTAATAGTTCGATTATATTAAAGCTTAAAAAATTAGAATAGAAATATTTTTTAATGTGTAGCAAAATGGTTTTGCATATGGATACTGGAATCAAAGAGACAGGGGTCACATTTTTGCTTCATCACTTGATCGCCACACAGCCCTGGCCAAGTTGTTTTAAACTCTTCATATCTTAGACTCTCCACCTGTAATATGGCAAAACCTTCTTTAATAGACATTATATAGTACTGCAGAAGACTTAGGGCATTTTGAATCCCTATACACTACTTATTAGCCACTGTTAAAGCACAAAATTCAATAGAGTAAATTTGAAGCTCTAATTGGTTTATTAAGTGATTCATAAATTGGGCAGCATCCTATCTACAACTAGAAAGGAACTCTGAGGAGTTGTACAGTATGGAAGGTTTTTATAGGAAGAAAAGTGAGGCAAGAGAGCTATTAGCCAAAGAAAGGATTATTTTTAGGTCAAAATCACTTTTGAAGAGGAAGGGAAAAGCGAGGGGGTTTATCATGCAGATTGCCTCTTCTATGGAGGGGATGGGTAGGGCCCACGTGACAGATTACCTCACTAGCGGTTACCTGAAAAGTCTAGACTGACTGATGAAGATTACACTTCTGGTGAAGGTCAAAACTGAAATGAGATTATAGGCTTTTAACACATGTGACTCCATTTTGGGTCTGTGGTTTTCTCCTTAACAATACACTTGAACAATTGACTCAACCTCTTGGAGCTTCAGTTCCCTCTTCTGTAAACAAGGACAGTAACAGTACCTATGGGGTTGCTGTAAAGCAAAGGAAATAATGAATGCAGATCACAGCTCAGTGTCTGGGAACGAACATCTACATTAGTAATGTCAGATGTGTCTGATTTTAAGGTCTTTTTAAGGATAAAATAAAGTAATATATATATAAAATATTCACTACAGTGTTGATTATATTAATTTCTCAATAAACAATAGCTATTATTATTAACTCTTTATTGCTTGGTGTTATTAACTCCTTCATTGCTCGGCTAGGCAAACCAAAAATATATTTTAATATATTAAGTTAAATAATTAATGATGGCTCACTGACTATGGAAAGAAAATTATGACTGCAAGTTTGTACTGAGATTTGGAGTCCAAAACTATTGAGTGGAGTCTGTGTATTTTAGTGGTAAAACATTAATAATTTGGTAGTTGCAAAGAAGACTTGAGTTTATAAAAGAGACAGGTGGGAAATACATTATAGAAGAATAAATCATAACTTTCTTTTTCTGTTTAATTCATTCCATATCTTCAGATTTGGAGATTTGTGAGAAAAATAATAGCAATAATAAAAACAAGGTAGGAAAACCCAAACCAGTTCGTCTGATGTTTTTACTTCTCTTAATGATGCCACTAAATCAATTGCTTGAGTAATCTAATTGATTACACCATTATGTTTTCATTGGGGCACTTGGCCATAAAACACTGAAAACAAAGAGGAATATGAGGCTTGGAAATATAGCGACTAGAGAAGAAGCCATAAAGTGATATAAAGTGAAAATGTGCAAAATATTAAGTTTATGACAAGAAATTTAAGCTATGATTTTATGTACATTCTGAAGGTCTTTGTTAGTCTGCTTTGGAAAAAACAGTTTCTTAATATTCAGTATAGTTTTACATTCACATGAATGCTGGAACTAAAGAGACATACAGAAATTTTTGATAATTAGCAGAATGATAGTCAAATCATTATACATAAAATATGCTTTATGATCAAGTATATCCTAAGCATGTGGAAAATGCTAGGAGCAGAGAATGCACTTGGAAATCTATACCATATATGTCCTTTTTTACTAACCTTCTAAACCTGCCAGCTTGACAAACTGTAAAATATGGGCCTAAACCAATTATGAGCTGTGTAACAATGACAAGGAACAACTGCTCTCCAAGGACTAAAAACCATGAAGCCCACAAAACACAAAAGTCTTCAGGAGGCCAAATAACAGACCCATAATGAGCTGTTAGAAAAAAATCCTGCTGAGACCCAGTGGGAGACATTTTTTGCAGGAACAGAAGAAATTAGAAGCCCATTTCCCCCTAAAGTAGAAATATGCTTCCTGCCCTATACCCTAATTCTTCAATTCTGAACAAGCTCTTTCAATGACTATCAAACTCCCTGTTCACTGTATTTCCTGGTAGGATGTTGACTTGAAATTGGTGTAAAGAAGCTACCCTTAAAGAAGTCAAATATTTACTAAAATGCAGGCGATTAATTGATATATTCCTAGATAAAAAGCTAAAACATTTAAAGTCACAAATTGGACTTTTTATAGCGATCTCTCCTCTGCAGGAGAACATATATGGGGACTTCACTTAGAGGTATGGTGACCATGTTCATGGAGATAACACTAGAAAGTGAGACTCTATGTAAGCCAATCAGTTTTGCATGTTACCCAGCCTTGCCAATACTGTTAAGGATGCAAAAGGTCTTACTCTCTTCTCTACTGCAAATAAGAAACCGTCACTCACCAGAGAAAAACACCATATAAATTAGCAATGAACTGTGTCATCTTTTAATCCACAGTCACACACTATAAATCAAATTTCTTATAAAGTTTTCCAACTGATGGTGGCTCCTGAATATAATGGGAGCACCTACTGATTCATCACTGAAGAAGTACCAATTAATGCCTGCTTTATTTAGAGTTTTTAATCAGAAATCCAAAAGAAAAAATTAATTGACTCAGAGCGGAGCTGGTAAGGAACACAGAGGAAGTGAAGAAAAAAAGCAGGTAAAAGTCAGATATGTTCTGTTGACAAATAGAAGAGAAGAAGAAGCAGAGGAAGAGAAGAAGAAACGGACTAGGGCGAAAATTATAGAAATTATTGCAAACATTAGCCATCTGAAATGATGAACAATTACATATTTTCTTATAGGTCTTTACTTCTTTCCAGCGCCTCTTAAAAAAAAAAAATTATATAAGGACAGGAATTGTTTCTTGGGATTGCTGGGATTACTGAATCATCTACCAAATCCTGACTCACAATAGCTAAAAGGAAAAAATTGAGAAGAATGCATAAAATATCAGGAATATAAGAAAGACTGGAAAGAATGCTTAGCAGTATAAATGATTTCAAGGGAGACCTAACCTAACAGCAACAGAGAATAAAACTATGTCTCCAAAACACCATACGTGCATGTTGCCTCTTTCTACTAGAGAAGGGTATTTTTGGATTATGCCTGAGATATTTTTAGTTTTTAATAACTGTTATACTTTATAATGGTTTGCTTCACTGGTAATTTCCTGCACAAGATGGTGAGCCAAGAGAAAAATGGACCAAAGACATTAATATCAATTCATAGAAGAAAAAATACAAATGTCCATTTAACAAATGAAAACAGTAAGCAAAGAAATTCAAACTAAAGCAATTTCAAAACTTAAGATATAACTTCACTAATAGACAAAAATGAAAAGAAAAGAATGATTGGTTATGCCCATTACTGGTAAGGTGTGAGGAAATAAACTCTAATAAGTTATCAGTGAGAGGACAAATTGGCACTTTTTTGAGATTTATTTGGGAATGACTTTCAAAAGTTTAAATGCCCATCTTCTCCACACCCTGACCCCATTTCATCTCTGTGAATACAGCCTTTAGAAAGATTTGTAGACCTATCCATAAAAGTATGCATTCAGTGCTAATAGTAATGGGAACAGTTTGGATGTCCATCAATAGAAAGTTGGCTAACTCGATTATGCTGCATCCCTATAATGGAATATTATAAGATATTTAAAAGGAGTAATACATGCCAATAACAAAAAATGGCCACATTATATTTGGAGATTTTAGAAGAGAAGTAAACAGTAGGATCCTGTTTATGTCGAACATACAGAATGCATGTTTAGATATGTACTGACGGGGTGTGGAAGACACCACTACCCTTAACAGGGCTTCTGCTTAGAGAGAGAGGCTATGGGTGAGAGGCAGCAGAATGCTCACTTTATATGTAACCGTACTATTCATCTTTTTGCCAGAAGTATGCACGGCTCTTACTTCATTTCCACTTTGGAACTCTTAATTAAATACAAAGCAAACAAAAAGGATGCTGAAGTTTGGAAAACAGAATAAAAAGTAGACCAACCTGATACACATTTGGGTAATTAGGTGGGCTTGCTCATGGTAAAAACATGTGTCATGTTTTCAGGCAAAAATGCAGAACTAGAGAAAAAAGAAAATGACTAAAATCACTACTAACTAGATTAAATCACAAATTCAGAAAAGAAGCACTTACTTATGAGACATCATAATCTTGAGCACAGAAAATAATTCTACCCACCTGGGCAACACATGCATTTATTGGGTACAAAGTAAGTTACAGGATGAATTAAGAATTTGTATCTGCCTTTAAGAAATTTATATCTAGAATATGCTCAAGAATAATGCTGTGCATTTCATTGTAAAGCAAATCCTTTGTCAGAATCACCAAATTTTATCTGTGCTGGGTCATCCTGACTTACACAGCTCCCTTCTGGCCTTCAAAGAGAGTGTGGCTTTCTTAAGAGAAAGCTCAGTTCTCACCAATGACCTTCAGTTACTCTCACCTTACAACTTTGATTCACTTAGGGAAACAGGCTTCTTTTTGAGAATATCCTGCAACTTCGGAATTATCATTTTCATAAAGCATGCAGCCGCAGAGGCTAGACATCTTCAGATTCATTATGAGAGGGAAACTGGACTGGGGCTCCAGAAAGAGTTCTTACACTTAACTTGCACATTTATCTCCTCATAAGGATGAAGAAGCAAGACTGAATTTTATTTGATTTTCAAGCTCCAAAATTAAATCTCTGTTCTGCTTCCTGCATTTACCCTGTGTCATCTTTTGTGTGCAGCACAGCTCTGTGTCTACAGAGACCCAAGAGTCATCCCAGTGGGTGAGGGTCTGTTGGGTAAGGCCTTTGGTGGGAGTGGGTGGGATGGTGGGAAGGAGACAGTCCTTGCTCCCTTGCACTTAAGAATACCCCATGTTTTCCTTTCCCTGCTTAATCTAAACCTAAAGAAAGGATATTTACATTGAACTTTTCTTTAAGGCATTAACATCCCTGGGGTTTATTTAAGACACGTTTATGCCAAGGTTGAACTGCACTAAAACTTCACATGACTTCAATCTGAATTTTAAAAATGCCTTCGAGCTTCATTTTTTGAAAATCAAAATCAGGTACCAGTAGGGTTATAACAATGAGTTTTGATATGTGTGTGCTTTTAAAACAAAAACTTAGCATTTGTTTACCTTTTTGATCTCCAATGATATCAGACCTGCAGACAAACATAACTTACTATAATACTCTAAGCATTTTTTTAGATTTGCTGTAGTTATATACTAAATCACAGATCTTACTTGTACTCTTTGGACATTAATCAACTATTTATTGGCTTATTCACATATTGACTCATTAAATCCTCACAATTCTGAAGAATAGTTATCAACATCCTCCTTAAACTGATGAACCAAGAGTTCAAGAAAATACTTAATTTTATAGGGCTTCCAACTCAAGTTCTGTAGCCATTACTCTACTTTGAAACTGGCTGTATCTTCAAAAGGAAAATAATGTAGAAAATTGAAATAATTGCTCAGCTCGTCCAAGCTTCAATATTCTTTGCTTTAAACCATATATTTATAGGGCGTCTGAATGATTTTTGTATTACTTTCTGAATGATAAAGAGGACTATTTTTGCTCCCTTAGTCTGCATAAGATAATGAAATCAAGTAATTAAGTAAATCAAATAACATTCCTAATTCTTCCAGAAGGACGCTGATAATTGATTCAAATTTCTAGCTCACATTGAAAAGCAGACACTCTCTCATCTCTATTTAGCTCTGCTTGTGCTGCTTTTAATCCAGTTCATCACTTATAATAATTTCAACCTTCTATGCTCCTTTATCTGAGGAATCCATGCCTGTGATGTTTAAAATTTATTTCTGTATTCAACAGATACTGGTTGAACACAAACTATGTGCCAGTGCTCTGAAGTGAATCCAAAATCCTCTGTGTTCTTATTATCAGGCTGAGAGCCTAGAAGCAGGAAGATGAGCCAATACCAAGAAGCATTCTAGGTGCAAAGACAGAAGTATTCATGGGAAGAGAAGGTCGAAAGGAGACAGTGACCTTAGTGGGTAAGGGTAAAGGTAAGAAGAAGCAGGAGAGGTTTCATAAAGATGATCCTAGAGCTGTCCTCAAAAAAGGGAGGAGGAAAAGCGGAGAGGCAGAGAGGAATCTCTACCATAGAAAACAGAGGGAAGGTGAGCCACAAGAACAGCACAGATAGACTTGTATGAATTTAGACTGTTTGGGGATTTAGACCTAAGAAGCAGAATTTCTATCGGCAATCGCCAAGCAGAAGACTGAATTCAGCAGTAAAATCTGTAAGTCTTACATGATGGAGACACCGGTCACTATCATAGCTCCCCCAGCCAACCCTCCCTGCGTGACTTGTGATCTCAGTAATTTCTTCTCATAAAATAATTGAGCACTATGTACTGCTTAAATGTCATTTTAGGATTTGTTCCAATTTAAATGGAATAAAGTTGACTAAACTAAGGTCTACAGCCTTACTGAGATCAAAGTAAATATTAGTTAAATGGTGACTTTTTAATAATGATGAATTCCAGAAAGAAAGAAAAACGTTTTATCCTGAATCTTTTCCAAGAGAACTGCCAAGAAGTTCAAATTATTCTTCTGGAGACTTTGGGGGAAAGTATGAAAACTGAGAAGGAAGAATGAAAAACTAGAAATGAGAAAGGAACTAGTGTTTATGGCATTCTGATATTTTTTAGAAACAATATATATTACTGTGTTTAACTATCAGTAAAATTCTGTAAGGGAGAAAAAAACCTGTACCATTTCATTGAGGCTCAGAGTGTAAGTACTTTGCCCAATGCCACACAGCTAGGAAAGGCAAGGTTTCAAATCCAGATCTGTTTAGCTTAAAGAATATGTGATTTCTCCTTCAATCATACTGCACATTAACAGAAATAGGATTAGGGGCAGAAGGCATAATTGGAAATGTTGAGAGAAAATAAGGAGCTGAAGGGGAGAAAGAATTTATGATCATGAATTTATAATGCAGCGAGGAAAAACGTATTTAAAGAAAGAATAAAGAATGTCATTTAAAGAAATTGCATAGCACAGTGCCATGCTCTCAATAACTTGTAATTGTTGGTGATGATGAAATCAGTTCAACTTCTAACCTTTATAAGAACTCACTTCTAGACAAATTATCAAATCTGTATGTGAGAAATAAGCAAGTTCCTCAAAAAAAAAAGCAAATCCAAATCATATCACCCAATGCAGATAAAGATCAAATGTTCCCCAAAGCAGAGAACAATGGCAACACTCTAAATCTTTTTAGTTTCTTATGTATTTTATTACTCTGAGGCATAGTTTTTGGTATTTTATCTGTTTACTGCTACAGAGTTGACCTTCTGTCTCTAAAACTAAGGAAAGGATATTAAAAAATGACTCTTATCACTCTAAACTTTTTGATAATATTTTAAAATTCAATCAGTTTAAAGATTTCATTTTCCCCTTAAAGTGTCATATGAAAAGTATAAACTGAAGAAATATCAACGAAAGGTTTTTCTTGTTAGCAACGTTTCTATAAAAGTTTTCTCTCTTTTTCCAGGGGATAATTTGGCAACAAGTATGTTTTTTCTTTCAATTATATTAACACAATAATTTGATCAACTAATTATGGTATATTTAAATAAAAGAATATTATGTAGTTATTTTTAAAATGTAGAAAATCACTTACTGACAAGATGTAATGTTCAATAAATGTTAATTGAATATAAAAAACATATGATATAAAATATAAAAAAGATATAAAATATAAAATACAAAAAAATATTTTTAACATGTCATCTATTTGAAAAATATTTTACATACATACACGCACACACACACACTGCTGAAGAATACACACTGCTGAAAATATACACAGCTGTCCATGTCTACTGCTGACAGCTACACAAATGGCCCTGTTGTAACTAGAGGCTCCCTGAGCAAAGATATAGATAGAGGGAAAAAAAATCCAGATAATCCATTTGGAAAAGAGCTTAGTCTATGGTCTAACTAAATATAATTTTTCTTTGATCATCTATTAATAAACGTCTCAAATAGATCACTTAAAATCTGGACTTTCATTTCTTTAAGCTCATGTGTGTTTTTATTTTCAAGTCAAATTACTTTGTTGTTACATCAAGATTGGTTTAAGAGCTACAATTATGAATTTATAGCTTGAATAAGTCAACTAAATGAAAAATTCCTTGTGAAAAACTGCAGACACATTAATTTTATCTCCCACCAATATAGCTGAAATAACTCTTTTTTTAATGATTTCAAAAAGGCCAGCCAGCTAACTAGCTAGATACTAGAAGTATAATAAAAACACTCATAAATTTCTTAAGTAGTTGTTTAAAAGGTCCAAATGTCTGTGCTACAAGAAAACCATCCTTTTACCCTTTTAAGGTACCAGGCTTTGTGCTTAGAGTTTTACATTTACTAAGACCAAATACAGCTTTCATAAGTGCTGGGCAGGCAACTCCCTCTGCTTTCTCTCTCTATAAGGTCTTCTGGGACGAGATAGTTCCAGCGCGTGGGAATTCATAATCCATAACAATCAAAATATTTGGGCAGACACATAAAAGGGAACACTAGTATTATGCTATCATAAAGAGAGATGAATACAATCATTCCAACCATTCAAAAGCAACATAAAAAACTGAGCAAAACCAGTACCTGAAAAGAAATAGCACCGGAAGTCTTTGTGCATGGGGAGGAAGGAGTACTGGAAAAGTTCTGATATAGTAGCGCCACTCAAAATATGGCCACACTGGTAAAACCTATGGGCTCGTTAGAAATGCAGATTCATGGGCCCAGTGCCACCCACTGAATCAGAAAACCTGGGAATGGGCCCGGCAACCTAAGAAACCCTCCAGATTGGTTCTGATGCCTGCTGCAGTATGAGGGCCACTGAGATGGAGGGACTTCCTCACCAGACCCAGCCTCTACTCAGATGCAGCAGAGGAGAGGGAATTGCTGACTGTATTTCTTCTAAAATAGGATTCTTTTCAGGAATGGAAAGAGGTGGGGGAGGGAATGTTATTATTAGCGACATATGGCTCTGAGGCAGCAGTGTCCAGCAGCACTGTAAGATCACGAAGACTCCTCCTTGCTTCCCCAGTGGTCATGGACTGGCTATGAAGGATGAAAGCAATAAGTAGGAAGGAAAAGACAATTAGCATGGGCTTGCAGGGGCTCCTGCTCTGAGAAAATGTCTCCCTGTGCTCTCCCTATGCCTGGAATTCCTTTAGAGGGGGAGAATATCTTTGTTGCACATTCATTCTGTTCTTCATTCACATTCACTGAAGACCCACTAAGTACCAGGTGCTGCTGGGCACTGGTAACCCAAGACTAAAAGACCCAGGATCTTCTTTCCAGAGGAGCTCACAGGCCAGAATGACACACTGAAGATGAAAGTGCCAACTGATGTAACATACTGGAAGTCCTGTATGGTAGAGTGTAATGAATCAACCATCAATCACAATGACCGATATTTCCTATTAAGAAGGAAAGATAGATGCAATGAGAAAGGTCTCCTACCAAGGAAACAAAAGGAGAAGAAAAAGGACTCTAAGAACCGAGAGGATCTATTTTGCTTAAATTGCCTTGACTATGATCTGACTTACAATCAACCTGGAAGAATCCATAAACCGTAAGCAAGGCTGTGTGTTTTGCAACTTAACATGGTGCAAAGGAATGTGCAAAATCATGGTTGGACAATCAAAAATAATGAATGTGGCTCCATAAAATGAAATGTAGAATTCCAACCCTCTTTGTTCTTTAGCAGTTTATGAATCACAAATTTTCCATCTGGATAAAAAAGAATCACTGACCACTATTGCATACAAGTCATCCAAGTCATTATGCTATGTCTGTGTAGTACCCTGAGGCATTTCTGACATGCAAGGTTATGGAGTTATGCAGCCCAACTTTTTTTTAGACACAAGCTTTATCTCAGAAGTTTCATTTTATAAAGGAATACTATAAGCCACAAGTTGAAATAAGCTTTGAGCCATCGTTATTAATAAAGTTTATAACCAAGGTAAGCCATAACTATCTCTAATATCTACTTAGTTCTTGTAAAGTACAAGGCATTGTGCTTAGTGTTTTGTGTTCACTCAATTAATCTTCCTGACGATCCTAATAGGGCCAGATGGTGATCGTTAGGGCTGTTCATCAACATTTCAGTTCTCCTTCCAGACCCACAGTCCATTGTTGGATTGCATTTTCCGAACCCTGTGAAGTTAGGCAAGTCAGTGAAATGTGAGTAAAGGAGTGTGTGTCTCTTCTTGGCAAAAACCTTTAAGAGCCAGTGTGTGTTTTGCTACAATCTCTTCCACCTGCCATGATGACCAACAATGTTCCAGATGGTAAAAAGTCAATTGTCCCAGGTTCTCATATAAGGATGAGATGCAAGAGCTACTGGTCAACCAACAATGGACATGAGTGAATGAGAAATACATCTTTGTTATTTTAAATCACTGAGATTTGGTGGTTGTTTGTTACTGCACATGTCCTATTCTGACTGACTCAGGTAGGTACTATTATAATTCCAATGTCATATATAAAGAAACTGAGAGTTGAAGAAGCTAAAAAATAACTTGCTAAAACACAGAGGGGTGCTGTCATCTGGTAAATGTATTTTTGTTTAATGCTTGATGCTTTGGCTTTAGGAGCCAAAAGAAATTCATTAGCTGATTCCTCAAAGATTCCCTCTCATGAGTCCATCTCATACTTTGCCAAGCTGACATGTGATGATATCACATGACCAAAAATTGCTCAGAGACTGCCTCCATCTAAAGAGATTAAGCATGTTTGTTGCCCACTGTGACTCAGCTGGTATGTGACCTAAGGAAGGATCCAAACCTAGATCTTTCTGACACTAAAGCTTGTGATTTTATCACAATGTTATATTGTTTTATGGCTAAGTGTATCCAAAAAGACTAAAAGTTCTGGTCCTTGATAGCTGTAATGTTGAGGTCATAATTTAAGTTATGGTTTCAAGTTTTTATTTATAAAGTGAGAATACCTACTTTCTTCCTCATAGGTTGCTATCAGCTAGGTGGAATTTAAATGGTTGGCACACTACACTAAATCAATAGAATTAGAACTAGTAAATACTAAAACTTCAACTCTGGGACACTCCCTTGTTTATGAGTGGCTCTAAAAAAATGGAAGTAATAACTGTATTCACCTCTCTTAGAAGAAAGCCTTTTACTTTCATTATTAGGGATGAAAATATTTCTAAAATATAATAATACTTCATTCCAGGCTCCCAAACACTATTAAACATAATTTAATTTTGTATTGATGACTCAGAGTTGTTTTGCTTTATTTTGATTACGAATATATCAACTATGGCATGGTTTTGTGTGATGCTTTGGCAAATGAAAAGCCAAGGTCTTTCCTTAAGAAGCTTATGATCAATAATAGAAAATGAATTTTCAAAAACATAATCATGTCACTAGACATACATGGTTAGTGCTGTCACACAAGTTAAGTTTCAGATAAGTCTGGAGAAGGGCGAGATGACGCTGCTGTTAGTTGACACTGCCATTGAGAACACTGGGTTACTAACAACTGCCTTTCCCTGTCCAGTTCTTGTTTGGGACTTTGGTCTTAGAAATGAGAGAGCCAAGTCAATGGAATTATTGATATTATGTGCAAATTAAGAGCAAGCAAAGTTGGAGTGAAGAGTTTGGGTATACATACGATTTGAGCTTTACAACATCTATTTAACTTGTTTTTAAGACTTTTGGGGTGTGTACCTACTTCCTGGTTTTGCTGCACTCTTAATAGGTCTAGAAATATCCAGTTAGTATAAAGTTATCAGCCTTTATACGTTGGAGAGCTGTTTAGACATGTCGTAGCATGAGTACAAGCAAACAAATCACTTCTAGATTTTATGTTTCACATATATTCTCATAAAGAATCCCTTCCACTTGTTCAGGGCTTACCAATATATTTAAATTTCTTTACCTGAAAAACTATTTATATTATATACTCATATACTTCCACATCAATTTAAACCTCAGTAGATAAGACTTTTGATACTCTGAAACAAAATTTTAAAAAACACCACCCATCTGTGCTTAAATTTTCATTATTTGTTTTTTTCTAATTCAAGTTGTCAAAATAATTCAATCCCAAATGTATTTGAGTGATATTTATATCAGTCTTTCATTCTATTCATCTATTCATTTCATTTATTCATTTTCATTCATCAAACAAACATTTACTGAGCATTCGCTCTGCTGGAGGCCAGGGTTAAAATAATGAACAACTCAGACTAGATCCTTATGTCACTGGACCTAACTGTTGAGTGGGGAAGACAGACACCAAACAAATTACAAACGCTATATGTCTTAAGAAGAGAAAATGTAGGACAGCATTAAAGTGAATATCAAGGTGACTGATCTATCTTAGTCTGAGGGGTTTGAGAACGTTAAACTGAGATAGCATAGAGAAAAGAGGGAAGAAAAGCATGTGCCACAACTCTGCAATGGTAGAGTATTTGGTCTCAAAGAGATAAATACAAGCAATGTGGCAAGACTCTTAAGATCAAGTTCAAATATTATAGATCATATTGAGGGCTTTGAACTTGATCTTAGGAGACACAATGAGTGGGCTTTAAAC
>NW_006494612.1:20130753-20160203 GCF_000325575.1 Pteropus alecto | reverse complement strand
CCTGCTGTCTTGTGGAAAGGAGACAAAAATGAACCTAGGAAGACTAGGTAAGAAGCCCTGTTAGCAATCCAGTTCAGGGATGATATAGCTTGAACCAAGGTGGTAGTCAAGGGGTGAACAGAGTGGACAGAACCAAGAAGGCAGTTTAGAAGGCTGAATAAAGAGATCGTGAAGTTAGAGTAGATGTAGAAGGTAAGGGAGAAGTTGTCAAGATGACGACCAGTTCCTGGCTTGAGCAATTGAATGGATGACAGTATCTTTTAGAGAAATAAGGAACAAATGAAATGATTTGACCAAAAAGTTTAGTTTTGACTATGTTATTAGTTCTCATATTCCTAGAGACTTACTGTCAATTGACTATATGTACACACACAACAGCAATCCTATAATCAAAAGCTGAAAATTTAATCCACTGATGAACAGGCATGAGGTTTAATTACTATGAATCATAATGTTGCCTTCTCTTAGTGAAACAGACTCTTTGAATCTTCACACTAGAGTGAAATACTAAATGATGAATTTAATTACTATTAAGTAAACAGACAAAAAAAAGCCTGCTTCGAAAATAAAACTCTTATTAAATAAATGTAATTATGACACTTAAATGTAAAAAGGGGGAAAAAGTAACAATGTCTATAAAACATTCAGTTTATTAAACACTTTGAAACCTTGGAGGAAAAAGGAAATTGAAGTACTGTTATTACCAAATTATTTATTTTTCAAATGACTTGCTTCAATAAAAATGATGAATTTTCACTAATGATTCTTGTAAATACTACAATACTTCCTTACATATATGTAACATAGTAATTCCTTTACACATCAGACTGCAGTTTTGTTTTGTTCATTGTTTTTTTGTTTTTGTTTTTGTTTTGTTTTGTTTTACATAAGGACATGACTTCAGACACAAGAATTGTCTTGTGAGTGTCAAGAAGGACAGGTCTAATGACACCTAAGTATAGGGAGAGAGATCTCATGAACAGGGAGAGGTGAGTAGATTTATGGTAATTAAGTAAATTATGAACATGGGGCTCAAAGGAGCCCCAAAGTCCTTTCAAAATTTAAAGATCTATCATGTTAGGGAGACTTCAGTTCTCTTTTTTTCTAACTACTGACATACAGTTCTCTTTAAATTATTAAGAACTGATTCCTTCACCAAGGAATGATGCAATTTATTAATAATGAAGCTTGCTGGTGACAAGTCAAGCCCACAGAATTGAAGAGAGCATAGTAAACAATTCATCTCTTCAGGTTCCAATTTTTTATTTTAGTCTCTACAGAATGCATAGAGAATTGTGGGTGGGAGAGGTTCTCTTACTGTCTTCTGTTTATTCTCCAGACTGCGCACCTTATGTACTCGGTAGGAGAAGAAAAAGCCTTCTCCTTTGTGCCAAACCTGTTCTTTCCATTCCCCCAGGGTTCCTAACTCCCTGGCTCTCTTCCTCTTCCTTTGGCTTCCTCAGAGGCTAAATTTGCAAGTCTTCCCATTCCACTGAATTCTGTTCTGGATGGGGCAGTAGGAATGGGCTTTCTGTTCTTGTGGATAGATTATCTACAAAACAATAAAACCTTTTATGCTGCCTCAAATGATTTATCTCCTATGAGTTAATATGCCAAAAAGAGTCTGATTCTTCCTTGCCTTTGTATTTCATTTCCAAAAGTTGGTTTGGAAGTTCATTATGTTCCTGGCTCCAGAAAAACAGTGTATACAAGCAAGGAAAAATACTCCTCCAACCACATGTATGTATGTGTTGGCTTACTTGTTTATTGTATCTCCTCCATTACACTGTGAGCTCTAAGAGAACATTTTTGTTCACAAATTACTAGCATAGCACTTGATGCATAGTATATTCTCAAACAATATATTGAATGAGGTAGAATTTTGGCCAAGAGATGATACAAAATCACTTCTCTGTGCTATGAGTTCGAAAATTCAAGAGGGATAATACATGCACACATTTTTGTACACTGAACTGTGTTATTTATGTAAAAAGAATTATTGTAGTATTTACAAACACCATTAATAAAAATTCATCATCTTTACTGAGTCATGTGAAAATTAAACTGGTAATAATTTGATAACAATAATACTTTGAATTCTATTTTCGTCCAGGGTTTCAAATTGTTTCACATACTGAATATTTTATAGACCCTGTGACTTTTTTTTTCCTTTTTACATTTTAAATGTCATAATTACACTGATTTTTATTAATACTTTTATTTTGGAAGTTGTATGAAGCTGACTCTTGTTGTTTTCTTAATAGTAAATTAAGTTTAACAACTATTTCATACTAATTACCATTAAGATTCTCCTTCAAGTACAAAATAAATAATATTGTAAGAGAACAAATTGGTGCCTAATCTCACTTATCAGTAAGTATTAGGCTCTAGTCTAAAGATTAAAAGTTCTATTTGGAATACGAAAGTTAATGATATTCTAGATCGATAATGTTCAAAAGGTCTAAGGTAGCAAAAAATATATGTATATATGTTCCAGTAACAGAAAGAAGGCCAAGCATGCAGGGCATGGTGAGGGGGTGAAGAGAATAAGATGAGACCAGAGGGATGGAGGCGGGGGGGGTGTCATGTGTTTGTCATGTGAGATTGCTGAAATGTGTTTAAGCAGGTTAGTGACACGATCGGATATGCAGACATCATTTTGGCAGCTGTGAGAATAATAAAGCACAAGGTGACAAGAATGGAGTAAGAAGGAAACTAGGTGAGGTGTTGGTGGGCTGGACTGGGGCTGAGACAGGAAGTGATGAAAAGAACAGAAGAGACCACAAAATGCATTGAGCTATTCTACATAAGAGATAAAGAAGAAGGACCAACAACATTTCCAGATCTCTAGCTAAGGGGATGGCTGTGCCATTCATTGGGATAAGAAAGACTGGGAAGAAGATTTATTTGTTCTGGCCAGGATGGTGGTAGAAATCAAGAGTTCAGGTGTCAGTTTGAGAAGCTTGTGAGACATCAAAATGGAAATGTCACACAGGCACTGAGGATACGAGCATGAAGCCCAGGGGATACATACTTGACATCTCCATTTTGATATCTCACAAGCATCTCAATGACAAAAGTTTAGCACAGTTGAGACAAAAGGGCAGTCCAAAGCAGAAAGCTTTCAAGGCAGTTCCAGAGCCAAGATCTGGTCTGGAAAAGCAAATCTGAGGTCATCGGTATACATCCCATGTGTAGAATGCAAAGTACCTTAGACATTTTATCTGATTTAAAAGACCACAGATCTGATGGGATGTAAACAAGGAACTGATGGTACTTGATTCTCAAGTTTTCATCACGGATTATTTTAGACACAAAATCCTCTGCAGACAACTGACTCCTAAGTAATTAGTACACATGCATATTTTAGAGAAGACATGCTATAAATATGTGTTAATTTCTCATTGAATGCAGAATCAAACATCAAAGCTTTGCCTTATTAAAAATATGTATCTTCACATTAAAAAATAAATCCTAAAAAAATAAATTGACGTGAGGAGACTTAAGAAATTATTTATTTTCAATTATGTGTTCCTGAATCTTAGTTGAAAAATATAACCTCAGATCTTCTGAGTTTGGCAAATTATTAGGCAACATTTAAATCAACATTTTAAAATGACATTGAATTTCATTTCCCTTCATGAACAATTCATTCCTAAAGCCATTTGGTGGGGCTGAGCAAGGGAAAATCCACACAGGAGCAGGGAAACCATGGTGACCAAGAATGGGATGTTGGAGCCTGGCTAGCATATGGAAGATGTTTACTCAGAGGGAGTGTCAGCCCCAAGGGAGGTGTCAAAATCTGAGGGGAGTAAAGAAGGAATTCCACAGGGAGAGGATGGCGGGTGCTTAGGCAGAGTCTCAGAGCCCAAGAGAAGCAAGAGACATTTCGGACTGTGGCCCGACACAGGTTGTCAAAATGAGGTGAGACAGGACTCCTATGGGAGGGGCGAGGCAGCTTGACATAGGTGTTGACACCGGAGCAGCATGAGGAAGCAAAGCTACTGAACTAGATAGCCCACTGCAAGGAATCAGGGCACTAATGGTGAGGAGGGTGTTCCCATGGTGGGATGGGGGCAGTAGTGATGAGAAATTGTTTATCTACTAGGAGGGTCTATGAACAGCAGCAATACCCTGATAGCAATGAGCGCATCTATCTTCCAAAGCTTGGTTTCTAGATACCATTCTCTAATGAAAGGAATTAATGCTTCTGGGAGAAATGACGAATTTCAGAGCTAGGGCAGGGAAAGTATAACATATCTCAGAACAAACAAACAAACAAACAAAGGCAAGGAAATGTTCAAAGAATAATGAGGGTGTGTCAAAAGGACATAAAAGTCAGTTTAAATGAGCTGCCACTGGCCAAATATGGGGCAACTGAGCATCAAAATAAATAATGATAGTACCAGATTATGACCCATTAAATAATGAGACGCAGTATAAATTAACAAATGTATAAAGTTTAAGAAGAAACAAGATATTTCCATAAATTCAAAATACCCCCTCACAAAATAATTAAAAATGGAAAAAAATTGTGAAACTTTACGGTGGCAGACTACTTTAATCAAGTGACCAAATAACATCATTACCATGAGATGAACTGAAATCATGCACTGACACAATGAGACTACAGCACCATGAAGGGATCCAGAATAAGGCACCGTGGCATAAAAATTATTTTAAGCTCAAGGCATTTAAATTCCTGAAATCCCTTATTTGCCTAAAAGCGGAGCCTCCCAAAATATCTTTTAAAAATTCAATTGTCATAAATCCCATCCCTGGGAACAATTCCAATCCTCTCTTTCAGAGAGAAAAGTTGGCACCACACTCAAACAGATACTGTCACAAAACTATCATATCTCCCATCTATTCTCATAAGAGTCCATTTATCTTTCCAAAAATATCATTTGTTTTTCAGTAAGTGTCCTTTCCCCCACTTCACTTCTAAGAAGGCATTTGTTCTCCCAGTAGTGTTCCTCTAGCCCTCTCCATTCCCTATCAAGATGGTATATAAACCCCAAATCTTAACTGCCACTTTGAATCACATTTCTTTATGAACTCCTGCACGTAAATTAAATCTGTTTTTCTTTCCTCTTGCTAATCTGTCTTTCGTCAGTTTAATTTGCTGGCTGCCAAACACTAAGTTGAAAAGGGTAGAGGAAAAGTTATTTTCCTCCCCAACAACCTCTTCTGTAAACTCCTGCCAAACCTCCGGAATCTCATGACGAGGAAGCATCAGACGAACCCACAGTGAAAGATATCCTACAATAACTGGCCTTTCAAAATCATGAAAGTCTAGGGAAAAGTAAGGGAACATTCCAGGCTGAAGGAGACTAAAGAGACATGACCATTGAATCCAACACATGATTTTGAACTGTCTCTTTTTGTTATAAAAGTCATTATTGGGACAACTGGCAAAACTTGAGTGGAATTTGAGGATTAGATGATAATTAATGTTTTGAATTTGATGGTTATATTTTAGTTATGTAGAGAACATCTTTGTGTGTAAGAAATGCACACTAAAGTACTTAGAGGTTAGGGAATCATGCCAACAGTTATTTTCAGTGGTTTAGGAAAAAAAGTTCTTTGTACTACACTCGCAAAATTTCTGTAAGCATGAGATTTATTTAAAAAAAAAATAAACAAACACTTTAAAAAATGGCACTGATTTGTGTTAGCATACCATCCATTCATTCCAGCAAGGTCAATTATTGGTTTGAAACAAATCTCCAGTGTCAATGTGAGATGCCGTATTGATTTTCAAAGATTTCCACTTGACGTACACAGCCTTCCTACTGTAGCCAAGTTTACATCCACTGTGGTTTCCCTAGAGCTGTGACAACACTGATAACTTATTCTTAATTCAATAAGAAAGTCATCCCCCCAAATTCAATCTTATCAGAATGAAGACATAAGTTCATTAACATTTCACATGGGCTTTTGAAGTAATCACTTTTGTCACATTCGCTTTGTTTAAACAAGGGATCTACCACACTGCACAGGAGCAATGTCTTGTGCATGGGTTCTAAATACTGAAAAGTTATGATATCATACGAAATCCTTTTACCAAATGGACTTCCTAGCTCTATTAACAATTTCACAGAAATAAGAGATTTTTCTTTACAAGGTTCTTTTCACATTTAAACAATGACTGCGTGTTCTCTTTAAATGAAAACTTAATGGAAAATTCCCACAATTACAATTAGGATCTTAAAAGATAATTTTTTAAAAAGTGAAAAAGTTAATGCTAAAGGCATTTAACATTTTATCATTCCACAGATTTCAAATCTATTTGAATTTGCGTCAGCCTTTTAGTTGTCTCTTACCGAAGAGATTCGATGTGTAAGATGAAAGCCGAGCAGTGCAGTGAGAACCATGAGGTTGGTCCTCAGTCTCTCCCTAAAACCTGGACCACACAAGGCATTCCGTTCACAGAGAACTCACAACTTAACTCAGACATTCGTTTTAGTTTCAGAAAACATGATATTCAATCTGACATTTTATTTTATATTAATATAGTATACAATTTTGCTATTAGCCATATTACATAAACTGCAATAAGTATGGCAGACCTAAAAACTAAAAATTAACTTCTATTCTTTTCCGATGTTTCAAGATTACAACCTACTTCAAGAACATGATTCGCTGTTTTTACTTAACAGTGAATTTTTATTAAAGAGAGAGGAAGTGCCTTTCATACATAAGGCACAATATTCCGTAGAGAAAGACTGCCTTAAAAATCACACGGTGGCTGGCTATAATTAATCTTGTCTTCCAAAACGCTAGGCCACAGGCTTTTAAGACACTGAATTATCTTCCTCTTTTATCTAACCACCTGCTAGTCATGAGATATCAAAATACTTTATAAGAGGTATAAATGTCTGAAATATTTCCTGTCCATCAACTCTTTGAACCTGAGCCAATCCTGCCACAATGGGATGTGGGAAAACCATTACTGAGTAGAACTAAGCAAAGCTGGCAGTTCTATACTAGTCCTCCAGAAGCCAGTGGATCCCAGGTAGTCGTAATGATAAACCTGTGCGGAGAAGCTTGACATGACCAGGGGTCCAATCTGTCCTAAGATAATTTATTTAAGATTGCCTCTGACTTCATAAAACAGTTTATTTCATATAAGGCAAAGCATGCTAGTTTGTAGGATAAAATATATAAATAACCACTTAAAGATATATACTAAAATTTAAAAATAGACTTTGAAGCACCAAGTGTCGGTTCATGTCCTACGGGAAGCAGATGTCAAGACAGAATTAGAAATATAAGAGATTACTGGGGGAAACACCCCAGTAATAGCAGGAGGGTATAGAAATAGGCAGATAAAGGCGGGAGGGTACAGAAATAGGCAGAGAAAGCCTCAGACCACCACAAACCCTTGGCACCCATGAAAGGAAAGAGAGAAAGAAGGATTGAGTAGGAGGAGCCTCAGACATGTGCGGTTCTGAAAAAGTCTCTGCTGGCCCAAACTCAAGCAAAGGCTGCCCACTACAAAAGTCCTGCATTGGGCAGAACTGGCCTTACTCTGGTTCCCTGCCATGCTCAGTCGTCACCTGGGAGCAGCCCAGGGAGAGTGTGGCCTTGTGAGAATGCTGTGGCTGATCAGAAGAGACGTTACCTGCAGGCTGTTGGCCAACTAATCCTGCAGCAGGTTCTCTCCTGAAGAGATGGGAGAGGCGCACCTCATCAATGGCTTCCACGCAGAAACAATAAAACTAGCTAAACAGTATGCATTTACTGCACAAGCCTTTTCATGTCATTCTGCTACTTAAAAGCCTTGCAAGTTCCCCTCCCACATCACCCATATAATAACATCCAAGACCCTCAGCAAAGCATATATGTTTTGTATCTGGACCATGCTTTTCAGTCAACCCCATTTCCTATTTGTCATCCATGAGCACCCTACCTACGCTCAAGTCACGCATGTTTACTCATGCCCTCCACATGCCTCATGGCTTGTTTGTCTCCCTGACTTTTCACATGCTTCTCCTTGCCTGTGTTTGATTCCCCAACCCAGTCTAACCTGCAACACCTGCCAAATCCACTCTGGGCTCTGAGACCATTCAGAGTCTAGCGACAAAGGTAACGGAAAGTAGAGAAGCAATAAAATGTGGATGGAAATTAAAGATAGAAGGAATTCCAGAACTCATCACAGGGTCTGGGAAGGTTTATCACAGACTTATCTGGCCTCAAGTGTCGTTAGAGAAAAACCCTAGAAAGGTGCCCACCAGGGCAGAAAAGCTCTCTTGTGTCTCCCTGGTCAATTTATAGTCTTCTTGCAAGAGCCCCACTGGGTCCTAAAGCCTGTTGCAATCTACTCTACCTGCCTAATCAGTCTGAGTTCATACCTCCCTCCTTTGGGCCACTACGGTTTCATGTGCAGTGGGGCACATTTTGTATTGTACTGGGAAAATGATTCCACATCTACCTCCTTACTGCTCAACTTCTCAGCTACGTCTTACCAACCTTTGTATTCCTACACTTTGTAGTGGAGCACAGTAAGACCCGACGCAGGTCTGAAGAATAAACTGCACTTATCACAAATGTCAGGCTATACGTAGTATGTAAATAACACATCAATAGTTATTATACAAAAATAAAAAGGATAGAACAGTCAGCGATCAGATCTGAGAGCAGTCTCAAACCTGCTTCAAAAGAAAATAAATTTCAAACTTCATGACTCAAGTTTCCTTTTCACATGAACCTTTTCATACCTTTTCTGTCTCTTAAATGTTATTTGTAGTCTGATTTGCAATATATATTATTTGTCTATAAATTGTTTTTCCCCTCTAGATTGAAGACAACTTGAGAGCTGTAGCTCCTATTCATCTCTGAATTTCTTGTGGTACCGATCAGTGTTTCAAGCCTAGCAGGCATTTGTAAAACGACTAAATCAAGTTATCTTCATGTACATAGGTGTAAAGGGACATAAGAAATTAATGTTAACTTATTTGGATAATTATTTGAATAGAGATAATTGAGGCAACTAAGATTTTGGTTTTGAATTACCTAGATCATTATGTCAATTTTCTTTGCTAAACTTTGAAAATGCAGACAAATATATCTGCTTAACATCACCAATCTCACTATAGTAAAATCCTTGCCCAAATGAGAAATATTAATCCTGCTGCCAAGCAAGTGTAATATTTCACAAACCTGATGCCTGAACCACATGCGAAGTGAACTGAATTCCTGAATAAAAGGAAACATTATACTTGATTTTTTCCAATTAATTTTTCTTCTATCACTATTATTCAGAAGGTATACATTTAAGCATTTTCAGATACAAGATCAAGTTTTTCCACCTTCTCTCAACCCCTCATCCAGACAGGCTCCATGGCACCATGAGACTGCCAGAGCACAGTTATAATTCCAGGAGGCTTTTACATTGTATAAGGAAGTTTTCACTCTACCCATGTGAAAATAAAAAGAATGCTACATTAAAATCAGGTACGATGTGCTCAAAACCAGATTATAAACCATTTGAGGCTCACATTTAAAATTTCGCAGAGAGGAAAAAAAAGAGCCTGTCAGGAGCTTTCAAGAACACAAAAGAATAGTTTAAAAAATGAAGAGGATGACCACCAAGAGGGCAAATAAAGCTTGGATGGGAGGCTAAGACAGAGAGTCAGTATGAACTACTCTAAGATTTTAGTCTTGAAGGAAAACAGAAAGAACATTGGTTAGAGATGGATATACAATACAAGAGAGAGGGCTGGTTTTCTATTTAAGACAGAAGAGTTTTACATCTGACATCAAGACTGACAAAGTGAAACAAAATAAGCTTTTTTCAAGGAATAAAAATCGACAGTTATTTTGTTTGAAATTCAGGACGTTATGCATCACATCAGGTGTAGAGTCTGCACCTGGAAAATGGAAATCAGATGAGAGGAAACTACTGTAACACATGTTAACACAGATTAATCTTACAAAATGGTGAGTGAAAAAGCCACTTTCAGATTATCTACATTATGATTCTATTAACATTAAAAAATGCGAGCCAAAACAAAAGACTTTTAAGGGACACATACACATGTGATTAAACTATAAAGAAAAGCAAAGATGAAAATAATATAATATTCGAGATATTGTTTGGGGGAGGAAGAGAGGAAGGATCAGAACATATAAGACCTTCAGATATATTGCCAAGAGTCTAGCTTTAATCTGGGTAGTGTTTGTTACACTACTATTCTTTAAACTGCATACATTTATATTTCTCTTTTATTCATGTGACAAATTATCAAAGATTATATATTTCTCTCTCATAATACATGTAATTTGCTTCTCCCAATAATGCCCTTACTATATAAATGATCATTAATGTAAATGAACAAGAATACAATGTCTTGAAGTTAAAAAAGAAACTTCTTGAAGTTAAAAAAGACAGAACTGTTTCTGGCAACTGCTTATCAAAATAATAACAATAATAAAGAAGAATTCATCATTACAGTATCTAGAATTTACTTGGTATGAAAGTGGTATTTTCTTTGGTCAGACATTCTGGCTGAAGAACTGGAGAAAAAATCTGTGATCTGTCATCAAAAATTAATTATAAGACATTCTTGAGGATGTTTTGTTACATTTGTAAATAGAGTTCAAATGAGTAATAGTGGCCACTAATGCAGTCACATGTCAGATACCTCGCAGGATAGAGGGGAACCGTTAATGTGAGGAATCCAAGACAGAATTTTCCATCCATGTGCTTTTTCCAAGTGTTTTTACCTGGCGTGGCTGCACCTAAAGATGGAAGTAGAAGGAGAGAAGCAGGTCTGTCAGTGACAGAAATAAAATGAAATGAAGCCACTGCAGATTCAGAGGCTGGAGGGTGGTAAATAGAACCAAGATGCAAAAATCACAGTAAAAGTGTCATGGGAAGATAGAGAAGAGATGAAGGGTTCTTTTATACTTAAATAGGCAATAGTTTTACAGTAACTTAAGATGGTATTACATAAATAAAATTTCTAATAGAAGACAGGTATTTCACTTCATCTAACATGTACTTTTAATAACTTTCTATTAACTTTCTAAGTTATATAAATTGTAATCCTAGGATTTATAGAAATTCCTTGTGTTTATTATGAGTTGTCTAAACTGCACACACCGTGTATTTCTCTCTTGCTTCTGCAGCATATTTCACAACAAAATATATACATTTTGAAAAACCCTGGCTATATTATATGTTGAGGGACAGGAGCCAAAGGGAGAGGGGAAATACTGAGGATACAGAAAGGCAGAGATAATTGATAAAGTCAAATTCTGGAAGAGAAAGGGAATTGTGGGATTTCGAGGTGGGTAAATGAACCCTGTGTCTTCCCAGCAGCTGGGGGTGGGGTAGAAAGGAGGCAGGAGGAGAGGAGGAGGAAACTAAGTTGGAACTAGGTAGAATATTGGCAGTTTCATGTGGATCAATCTAATAAGCCAAAATATCACCCACAAATTATTTTCTGGAACACAACAGGTAATCAATACATGTTTACTGAATAATAAGCACAAAAATTAAGTTTCCTTAAAACTGAACAAATGCCTAAATAACTCTCATAAGTATAATAAGAAGTTCCATTCTAGATCGTACCCAGTTACTAATAAATTCCTAATAATATATTAATAGATAAGTTTTATACTTTTCATTTAGATCTACTGAGTCTCTTGAACTTGTTACCATTTTTTAATGGACCTATCCCCATTTTCCATGAACAGCGTTATAGCGCATAGTATCTTAATTTTCATTCCTTGAAAATTGTTTGTATTTCACTGTAAAGTTTCATTATCGTAATTATTTTAAGTGTATAAATATAAGCTTTTTCTCTATTTATTCTGGAAAACATTTTAATATAATGCTCTATTTGCTTATTATATGTATTATTCTGATGGCAAGTTAGAATTTTTTTCAATAAAAGCACCTCATAAATTCCTTTTTTGAGTATTTTAGTCATAATAATAAAGCCAAAAGCCATTAAGTTGAAAAAAAATGAGGAAAGCTATAAAGACGATAAAATTTAAAACTCTTGTAAAGCAAAGCCACTGTAAAATTTAGAAGAGAAACTGTGAACAGAGAAACACGGCAACATATATGACAGGCAAAGGAATACTGTCCCTACTACATAAAGAGTTCTTGGAAATCAATGGTTTAAAAAGTAAATAACACCCCAATAGATAAATAGGATATAAGTAGGCAATTTACAAAAAAATGAAAGATTATTAACACAAAAGATGTTCAACCTTATTAATCAAGAAATGCCAAGTAAAGCAATGACGTATTTTTTACCTATCAAATTTGCACCATTAAAACAACTGAAAAGACCTAGTAATGGCAAAGTATGTAGTAAGCATGGAGTTGGAATTGATATAACCTTTTCAGGATACCAGTTTTGGAGTCCCTAACCAATTTTCTAAAATGTTTCTATCCTTAGACCCAATGATTCCCTTTCTAGGCATTTATTCTACAAAGTTGGGTATGGGAGACTGGAAGACATTTATGTAAATTTTAAAATACAGAAGACAATGCTCCAAATAACCATAGATACAAGCATATATAGCAAAAGCACAACAGAGGCGAAGGCTGTAGGAGGCAGCAGTTACCTCCTGGAGTGGAGTGGAGCACAGACTGTAGGTGTTTTCCAATGGTACTTGAAGCATTTTATTTCTTAAGAAGTATTTTTAAATGGCAAAATGTTAAAATAAATTAAGTCTGAATGATGGGTACATAGGTGCCTCTTAGTCTCTGTATATTTTTGTATATTTCAAGTGCGTCTCTATTAAACATAAAGTGTTAGCACATTAAAAAACAGGCATATAGCGATTCTATTTTTGTTAAATACATTAAGTAAACAAATGTATATGTGTATATCTAAAATGTATGTATTTTATGTTTTTATAAAATCAGGAAGGCTATGTCCAAAATATGGATAATCAGTCTCGCTGGAGAGAGAACATATTGCTGACTTTTATTTACTCTTTATAGTTCTCTAATTATCTGACTTTTTTTTTTAACATAAACATTCTTTTCATAAAACCACCAAGAACAATCACAAAAACCAACTCCCTCATTTCTTCTTGAGAAATTTGATCCTTTACAACTTTTACCTCACAATTTGGAATATTCTTAGTTAAAAAAAAAAAACAAACTAGTCAAAATCCAAAATAAGTCTGAGAAATTTCTCAAAATTCCAAAATAAATAAATGAGCAAACAAAATATATAAATGAAAGACTGTTGTGAAAGATTTAAAAATATTTTAATCTCATATTATCACCCACAAATATCTAAAGAGCACCCACTTTGTTTAAAAAACTGCTGGCCCTATATCCATAAATGTCGGAAACACTAAGCAGTAAGCAAAAAGTTTGAGAGGAGAAATTTTAGAAAAACTTTAGTTGATATTCTTAAGCCAAATAATAATAATGTTAATAATAATAATAAACCACATTGATTTTTCACACAAGTTCATAAGTATGTCTGATGATTTTCTTTGAAAATGATTCTGACACCAAATTTCCCTTCTCATTATTTTCATATTCACTCCAGAGAGGAAGATGAGGATGTTAAAGTGTTAAGTTTTAGCCACTAAGGATACCATCACAAGCTTGATATCCCAGCTCATTTTAGAAGTGCTGTAAAAAAAAAAACCATTACTGTCTTAGATGACAATACTCATGGTCTCCATATTTTAACTGCTATTATGTGTAGCATTTGCTTTAAATTCAATCGGATTTGACCCAGCTTGAATTACCTTCTTGGATACATAACACAATCCGGTCAAGGAAGTGTGTGGTGAGCCTGTTCTATCATCATTACCAGCAAAACCTTCTCCATCTGACTAGTAAATTTAAAAGCAATTGTTATGAACAAAAACTTAGTTTATTAACCTTTTATTCTTTAAAAAAAATCACTTCCTAACATCAGGTTTCATAAGAGCATTTATAAAATTACTTGAGCACTTCAGGTTCTCAACTAGAACCTGAAATATTTTCTGAGCTACTTTTACTCAAATTGGTTGTTTATATAATCATATCCTCTGAAGAAAAGACATGTGAGAGCTGTTCTTCCTGAGGATGCCTTTGCAAATCTGCTATTAATGTTTCAAAAAGTATAATAGAACAGACCGTCCAGGGCAGAAGATTGGAACTGCTTTTCCACAGCCTCCAAAAATACAGATTAATTTTGACATGTTTTAGCTGGCTGGCATTTTAACTAAGGG
Source organism: Pteropus alecto (assembly GCF_000325575.1). Lineage (NCBI taxonomy): Eukaryota > Metazoa > Chordata > Mammalia > Chiroptera > Pteropodidae > Pteropus > Pteropus alecto. The sequence continues at coordinate 20,145,998 of NW_006494612.1, read as the reverse complement.
TTCCAACCACTTGAGAGAGGGGGAAACTACTGAAGTGACCCCTTTTCCAGGCAATTCAATGTAGCTGCAAGAATTATAGCCAATCCATCCGGTATGGCTATGTAGCTATGAGACTTTTTTTGAAGGGGAAAGAGAGAGAATTATTTTTTTCCTTCTATCCTACATGCAGAAAGAACTATGAAGACAGATATTTGATATACTTACAATTTACTGAATGCCTACTACTTTCAAAACATTGTGATATAGTGAAGAGCATACAGGACAAAGAGAGAAGACCAGAATTCTGATGTAGGCTCTAGTACTGGCCAGCTGTGGCTTTGGGCAAGTCACTTAAGTGTTCCCGGCCTCAATTTCCTCAGCTGGGAAATGAAAGCAATAGGTCACGCAAACTTTCAAATCTTTAGCCACTTAAAAGTTTAGGATTCTGTGATTTACTGTTCACTAAAGGATCTTGAGACTTTTGCAAGACGGCAAGTAAATCATACTCACTATCCTCTATTTACCCAATACTGTAACTTCTATTCCAAAGAAAGAACTTCTAACATCTCAGTCCTACTAGAAGCTCCAGAATGCAAATTCAGCCTTCACTCCAATGCTTTGTACATATGGCTGACATCTTAACAAATGCATAAAGGATGCCAAAAAATAAATTAGCAAGGGTGCTGTCAGCCAGACATAAAGAGGATAAACTGTGCCAAAAAAATGTCCTCCCACGTGTAAAGAAACTGGTAATTAGAAGTTAGAGGAATCCCCCACCTCCCAGAGCAGATCGTGCAGAGGCGGGGCGCCCCTGCCAATCCAAATTTTTGCCAGAAGCAGAAGCAGAGCGGGGAGAGAAGAAAGCTCTTCCACCCCTGCTACTCTGCGTATTTACAGGGATTCATTCCAATTCCTGGCAGGAACCTGCTGGCACAAGTAAGTATTCCCTCCTGTAGGAATGGAAGGGAATTTCAATATGACAGTTGTCAAACAGTGGAATCATACTCAGCCTTGATAAAAAATTCTTTCTTGCACCTCAGTGCAGCATTTTCCGTTATGCAGTCTCAGGCTCGTGGACTCTAGCCTAGGTCTAGCAGAAAGGTATTGGCTCCTTCAATACAGAACAGTCAAGAGCCAAATCTTCCAGGGTTGATATAAGGTTTTTTGAGACATGGATAAATACTGACTTCAAACCCTAACAACTAACTCACAAGTAGTTTACTGAATCACTAAATACAACCAGGGAAGTGATTCATAGCTATTTCACCTCAAAAACAAAACCGTGTACAAATAATGAGAACAGAAACTCATTTGTTTTTCTAATTGCAGAGCAATATACAATAATCTGTAAGATCAAGAAAGGTAGAAAGTCTTTTCCCAGAAGAAGAAATGAGATTCCAAAAGATAAAACCCAGTTAGAAATGTTTCCAGTGTAATTTACAAAAACACATGTTTGGGCAATGTAGGAATGTGTTGTTCCCTGGACCAAGGAGACCAGCGTGGTTCTTCTGGAAAAATCACGGATTAAAATGGTTAGTGATGTCACTAAGTGATGTTTGCATCATCTCCCTGGGGTTGAGAAAGCGGACACCATGTTTCCTTGCTTTACATGACAGGTCTGAAAACAATATTCCTGAAAAAAAGGGCTCTTGAAACAACAGCTTTTAGTAGCCAAACAGTCCAATAATGGTTAGGTAGGAAATGACAAAACACGGGCACCTTTTGTGACTGAGGCCACGTGATCCCGAGAGAGTCTGCCCATTGAATGTGATCCTTGATCAAGCTCTCTACGTGAAGCTGTTATCAACACTGGAGGTTTGAAGCTGATGTAAAACATCTGCCCACCAAACACCTGCTTCTGTTTGAGCTGGTCATTTGCTGGCCCCAGGCAATGACATGACTCCACTCCTTGAAAAATTACCTCGTCTCTTTGCCATGACACTAGGTACATACTTTTTAAATAGCCCTCTATTGTAATAATTGATTTGTTTTTCTTTGTTTTTTCTTCTGGTGTTTCCCCCTTGTAAGGTTAAGTCCCTTGAAGGCAGAGATAATAAAAGAAGGCAGAGAGCCTTAACACCCTTGGTATTATTCTTCCACATATTCTGTGAACTTATTCTGCTTCAATTCTGTTCCTATAATTTTGTAAGTCTATACTGCCATTATCAGCATTTATTAAGCACCCACTATATGCAATGCATTCCCCCATGTTTTGGGGAAGAAATGTTCATGAGAAAGCCAGGATTTGCACCTTTAAGTGTATAAAGAATACTAATTCTTGTCAAGCTTTCTCACATACATCATCATTTAAACCTCAGAGCAATCCTATAAAGTAGGTAAGTACTAGTCACACTTTGTAAATTCTCAAATGGCTGGCTGAGATTAACTGACAGACCACATAGAAAGGGGTAGAGCTGCTCTGAATGAAAGTCACTCTCATGTGCCTCCTGCCCTCTGCATAATAGCACCCTACATAACATGTGTCACATTCACACGATATGATAAGAGGCACTGGTCATTTCACCAAAATGAGATACACTGTAATTTTCTCTATAGCTGCTACAGGTAAGAACTTTAGAACACTTCATGGTTAAAACTAGATGACTGAGAAGTATAATAAGATCCCATTTCTGCAGGATTCATTCAAACAAGTGAAATAAACAAAACTGTATGATTTATAATTATGTCTATCAGGCCAGGAAATTTTGTAATCAAAGAAAGATTAAATTATAGTCAAAAAATAGTTTGAGGGCTATTGCACATATTTTTAATACTTTTTTTGAAAATTAATAAAGTATTTATAGCAATTCTTAGTTAACCAGTACATCCAAGAAATAAATCAAAACGGTTACTTCTGGCCATTCTTGACAAGTGCTTAATGCACTTGGAAGCAGAAAAACTTTTGTTGGTAACTCTTAAGTGTCAGTATGAGCAATTTTCACCTGGTTAAGCCTTACATAAAGCATATTAATGTAAAGCATATTATGTGGACACCCACACCTTTATTATAACAATGAGAGCCACATAATGAAATGAGACCATGAAACCTTAAATGTACATCCCTTTCTTAGTATAACTGACCTGGAAATTTTACTGAGGAATTTCAAAATTTCTGAGAAAATCTGAAATTCATTGAATCATCAGAATCACCTGATGATGTTAAATTCTGGCTTGTGATCTAATATCTAAAGTTAATGGTTTCTCAAAATTCTACAGGGCTCTATCATTTTCCTCCAATCATATTAAAAATTTTTTGGTGGCTGGCCCTGGGAATCCATATAACTTTCAACTTTATAACATCTTTTGGCTTCAATTTTCTTTTCTTCATAATAGGATGATAGAGTTGTGGGTTGAGGGAGGCAACATAGTGTTAGAAGAGCAAGAGCTCTAATGACAAACCCCTTACTTGGGTAAGTTTCTTCACTTTTCCAGAATATTCTTAGATGGAGAATACCACATAGGGTGCAGTGAGAATCAAATGAGAAGCATGAACAAAGTACCTAACAAAGTACACAGGGTACACACTAACTAATGCTAGGCATTTTCCTTCACAGAAAGATGAAATTCAAGTTCTAAAGTAATATTTACTTCACATAGCCTACCTAGTCTTTACATTTGAGAAGACACCTTTCACCATGGTAACACATGGACAGGTCCTGGTCCTAGCTCTCGCTCCTTAATACCTTTCTGCAGGCTCATGCCTCACTCTCCCCCTAATGGTACAAACACAAAAATATCTATTTTCCTTATTCCTAGCATGTGTCTTCACTGCCCTTCTCAAAATCTACAACTGGCATTCTGAACAGTGTACCACAGTGGAAGGTGCCCTGGGCTGAGACTCAGGAGACACATCCTCACCCCAATCCGGTTCCTGCTTCCACTAATATCTTGCTCTATTTTTGATTTTGAATTCTAAATCTTTGTTTCCTCATATGTAAAATCTTCTACGGTCTATCCAAATCCAACAATCTATAGTTTTAATCTAAAATTACATTCTAAGGTTCTAATTTGTTGATAGGTAATGAAAATATCACTGATCTATCAATCTAGAGATACTGGAGCTAGAATATAATAGCATTTTCATATTTATTTATTTTATATTTTACATAAAAGATGTTATTTCATATTTATATTCAATCTATCTTTATCAGATGAATAATGAAGACTTGTTTTTTTTTAAAAAAAAAATAAGTCTGCTTGTCTTCTCCTTAAACATAATGATCAGTGTTAAAATTATTGCTCTTCAGTGATATGCCAAATGCCATGAGTTAAGTGGCCTTACAAGCACCCATACCCACAGTGGTTGATGTAATCCACATAAACTGTAATGATTATGCTTTAAGTAAGGATATTCAAATGCTTTCTTTTTACAGTTTTGGTAATTTTAGTGTTTCTAATTGAGTGATACATATGATTTTTTAAGTGCCATAATTATTTTAAAAATCAAATACATACTTACAAATATAAAAATTAATTTCATTGTTTCTGATGTCAAGATTGAGAAAGCATGATTACCTAATTACTGCACTCACTGAAAGAATCAATCACGTTATCAGGAACAAAAAATTGGGATATATAAATTTAGATTATGAAATACTATGCATGTGTGAAAACACATAAGTAAAGAATGCACATATAACATCAACAGAAACAGAACTTACCTAAGCAATGAGTGATCATGCCCGAGGGATAGGTTCCATTTTCTCAAAGGACAGGTATAATACTCTCTTGAGAATTCACTCTGGGAATTATCAACTTAGTTAAGAAACATCTATACACAGCGAATTTCCTAATGTTGTAGTTTAAGCGCATTTCCTTCCAAATCTGTTTTTCTCTAAAGAGGGATATATCTGCTTCTTACATTTGAAAACCACTAATACAAGCCTTCTCTTCTCCAGAATAATCCTAGTTCCTTTCTCGTTTTCCAACTTCTTACTCTAGCTTTATTGTTCATCTAAACTTTCAGCCCCTTCACTTCCCTCTTCATATACTCATTACTGAAGTGGACATGACAATCTCCAAAAGACCTCCACTAGTGTAGAATAAAGTGAATGAATTTTAAAATTTTACTCTCCTCTTTCCTCAGCCATTCTCCCTCCCACTCCTATACTACTCATTACAAATATTCTACCTGTGAAAGGAAAATTATTTTGAGAAGCAGAAACTAACTCTAAAATTTCAATTCTCTAAGACACTGGAATACCTACCCTCACATTTTTGTGTTCTTTCCCCCTTTACAAAAGGCAAACAGGACTTTAGAAGTTTCCAAAGAGAAAAACCTCCAGAAACTGGACAGGGCTCTACATCATTCTGATCAGAAAGTTTAAAGCTAAACGTTCCCAAGTCCAATAGCCGAAAAGCCTCATGTATTACTGTTCTAGGGAAACATAATTACAGATATGGAACCTGTCTCATGATTTTGGTCTAGAATTTCCTCCACGTACAGATTTGAGTCCCCTTGGCTCAACCAACTGCAAACACACTTGAGAAGTCATGTGGTCCAGTCCACATGCTTGCACTCAAACTTAAAAGATACAGAGTTGCCAACCCTTTTAAAAACCCTATGATATGGTAGCTGAAGAAAACTGGACTTTGGGTGGTAAACACACAATAGAATATACAGATGTCAAATTATATTGTATACATGAAAGTTATATAATTGTATTAACCAATGTTACCCCAATAAAGTTAATTTAAAAAAAAAAAAAACCTATGCAAACAAAAAAATTTGTTCTGCTACAAAGGAATTATGGGAGTTTTTGTCAAGGCCTTTAATTTTGTTACATTACTTTTATTATAAACACAAGAGAGCTGGGGGACAGTTACAGACAAGTGATCCATCATTCTTTCTTTGCAAGCATTTCAGTGTCTTGCACTACCACCTTCGTATAAGAAAGACATACTGTCACAAAATGATAGAGCTGGAGTCTTAAAGGTCAAATCCTCTTAGAATTGATAATTAAAGAAAGGGCCCTCTTCTACCCACTCACTTTAATAGCATTAAAGGATTATTGATGAATGAGCTGTGTGACTGCCTCCACCACAACAGAAAGGTTTAGAAATAGGTTCTCTGTGAAGAAGGGCTTAGGAGTCCTATAGGGTCATGTATGAAAGGACCTTTCAAATGCTGCTAATGAAGAAAAAAGAATACTGCCTTGGGGCAGTTTTAGAATAACAGTATTGTAATGCAAAGCAAATTTGTTATATTAAAAAATGTTGCAAGGTCATATCTGTTGAGATGATGTTTTTACCAGTTTTTTCTTTTTTCTTTTTTGCGAAAAAATATTTCAGCGTTAATCACCTTGAGTACCTTTTAAAGAACAATGTCTTCCTTCATGTTTGAAACAGATACAGACTGGGCAATGCTGCACTGTAAAAACTTCCACCTGTGAAAGGACAATTATTTTTGAGACACAGAAATTGTAAATTTTCAAGTTTTCTAAGAATTGGGGGCAGGGGGAATGACATCTAAGATGAGGAGCTTAGAAGCCTTCTCTAAACTACTTTCCCAGTTTCTCTCTACTATTCCAAAAAGATCATTGATTCCCATGTGCCAGTCTCTATGTCTGACAATAACATGGTTTCCTTTAGTAACTCTAAAAGTGGACGATAAAAGGTGCACTACTAAGGTAACGCTAGCTTGCTGACAGGCAGAATCTCTCAGAGCCGCTCCCAGCTCTGCCCCAAGCAAATGCAGCCGCTACTCTGACAGCACAGAAGACTTCCAAACACTCAGGTGCAGCCACAGAAATGTTGCTTACCCTACGTCTGAGCTTCAGTGTACATGACTGGTCCCTGTTTGAGTTCCTGTGTCACTTCGTTAGACATCATTTACCTTCCAGGGATGGGACTGGGATTACCTCAGAGAATGGAAATCAAAAAGCTCTTTCAATACTTTAGAGATTTTGAGCAACAACTATTGTGTAGTGTAAACTATTGTGTAGTGTAGTGTCAGTAGTGTAAACACAGATACACATGCACAAGTGAAGTAAAGAATTCTAGATAATTCAAGTTTAAGAGCCCTCCCCTCACAAATATGTAAACAATATCCCCGAGAATATCAATATGATTTCAGAAAAAAAGAGTTTTTTCCTCAGCGTAAGGATCATTTTCTCAACTGTCCATTTGCATTTCAGTGTATGGCTAAGGGACAAAGGGTCACCTGGAAAAACTCAACTGAAAATTGTTCCTGTGGTTTATTTATAACGATGCGAGATTACATAGTATTATGAGTTGGTTGATGCTCAGAAAAGGTTTTCAGAATGGAAAATGGCATGAAAGATGACTGACTGATTACAAGGTTATAAATCTTTTATTTCAAGCAGAACATGATGTAAATTACAGAAGTTCAAAGAAATTAATATTTTCTTTAGACAATGAGCTTCTAAACAAGGGCATTTTCTTTGGGAGATTTAGGTGGAGATGAAAGAAGTGGAGGAATGGGGAATGACCTTGTTAAATAGCTTCCTCTACAAAACGATCTATAAACTTATTTTTATAGTGAGTGTTTTACCAAGGTAGCAACCTATCTTTATTGTGCATTAAAAGTTATTTATAGGAGGAACTTTGATTTGGCAAAATAAGACAACTGCTTTCTGCAATAAGGGTAACAAAAAAAAAAAATGGCCTGACAAATCACCAACAGTAAACTCTTTAAAATTTAAAGGAAGTCTGTTAGATCGCTGGAAGAACAGATTATAAAAATGATCATAAAAAGCCATTTTCCACATGACAGTCCCCCAGAACCCCGACATTATCCCTCCTTGTTGTCACTCACTCACCTCCAGGCATAGCATCCCAGTAGAGAACCCTGGCCCCCCTCAGTCATTGCACTGGCTCCATGCCACAAGAAATTAAAAGTTTTATTATGTAATCTCCATTATTAATAATGCCCCCCAAAGGGCATGCACAGAGCATAATGTTAACAAAGCAAATCTCCTTCCTAGATAAACACTGCTTTTTTCTGACTACTTTCTTCCACATTTATATCCAAAAGATTGTAATAAAAATGACTGGATAGTCTTAGGTTTCTCTCTATCACTGTGATACAAATAAACCCTTTTGCAAAGAGATAATAAATAAATATATTACAAATGTAAACTGTTAATATTAGGAGAAAAGCAAAAATAATCCCAAACTGTCTGACATTGAGAAACTTCTAAAAAGAAGAAAAGAAAAAAGATCCATCAGAAAATTTTATAGCAGAGTTATCTGCCCATTGACAAGTTAACTTCAGTGTGATTTGATCACCATTTCAAATATTAAGCTTGAAAGAAAATACCAAAATATCCAACGACACATCTGGGAAACATGCTTTTCTTTTCTGAATCAAAGAAATTGCAAAGGAAAGTTCTAAATGTCACAAGAATTAATATTTCCTTTTTTATTAATTAAAACTGTAATTTAAAAATAGGTAACAGAACATCATGTATCCTTTAGAAAGAAATGTTTACAAGAACTGTGGTATCATGACAAATGTATATAATAAACTAAAAAAATTCTTTAAGGGTAAATTTATTTAAAATACTGATAAAAACAACTTACAATGTTTAGAAAGTACTTAAATAACTGATTTCTTCTTTTTTCACATTATTTAAATAAATTATTCCTATAGTCCTTTTGGGGTCCGTTGGCCCTCAAAGTTTTAATAATTGTCAGAATTATTCAGAAAATTTTAAATACAGAAAAATAATCCTTTGTACTCATATTGAGCACAATATTTATCATTTTCTGATATTTGTTTTCATCTCTCTACCAACCAAATATGATTTATTTAAACACTTAAAATTAAAAGAAAACTGAAGACACTTACTGGGTTTTGAGCATTATCAGCTCATAATTCGTGGATCAGTATTTTCAGAGTCCAGAGTGCTAACCACTACACCACGGAATTTTTTAATCAGTATTTTCAGAGAGACCTGGAAAGCCATATCTATAGACAAAGCTGGGTTATGAGTTATGGGAACCAGGGTATTTGCCATTGCCAGGCATTGATGTGTTCGACTTTCAACTTTATTAAAATGGCTTCATGGATGTTCCAAAACATCAAAATGAATAAGGCCAAGAAAAGAACTGGATTATCTATTGTCAGTTAATACTCCCCATCTGGCCATGTTTTGGAATGCCAGCATGCCCAGACTTTGCTGCCTCAGTCTATTCAGGATGACGCTGCTGACTTCTTAGCGATCACGAAGGAGAAAATTTCTCATTCTGGAGTGGCTTTTCCTCTGAACTATTTAATATCCTTGCTTGATAAGACCCACACCTCAATCAAGTTGACACTATCACAGCCAGTATTATAAGCACCTAATGAAACCCTTAGAGCAGCTGTCTTACTTCAATTTAATTCAGCAATTCAATAACTACTGAGAAGAGTCATAAGCACAATAGAACATCATACCTAACCTTAAGGAGCTCAATAAAATTCATCAGGTGACAGGGTTTGCGTCTGGTCTGGAGTCACCAGGAGGCCAGAGCAGGTGCCTTGAGGAGCCTGGCCACAGAAAAATGACTCAACAGAAGAAACTTAATAGCAGAAACTTGGCAGACTTAGTAGCAGAAACGTTCCTGCTCAGTGCAGCTGCCTTGCACCTTCCCCAAGAAAATGGAGGGAGAAATTTCCTACAAGAGGGGGTACTTCTTTATGACTGCAGACTTCCTTCATTGGTCTCCAAAAGGCAACTGCTCAAGTCTGCATGCACGGAGCTGAAATGGACTTTATTTTTGGTAACATTGCCAGTGGTGACACCCCTAACAGAAAATTAAAAAAAAAAAATTCTTCCAATCTCCATTCAACTCTTTTTGTTGTCCTGAGGGAGATGTTAGTCCATTTTTACTACTTATATCCCTGGGTATGAGATAGAGACAGAAGCTAGACAAGTCACTCTCAGTGCATTAGGCTTAACTGCTGGCAAGAGCAAAGCACCTTGAAAGTGCTGGAAGGTATAGCCAGCACTCCCAGGAGAGGCGGAGGAACACTCCACAGAAGAGATGCAATAATGGTGGATCTAGACAAATGAAAAGCGCTTCCCCCAGCAAGGATTTCCACTTAGATGACAAGCAGAGATAATAGCTATTTCACACGAGTATGTGTGTAGAGGGCATCCTGGTGGGAGTGAATGGAAAGAAGAGAGTGGGAGAGAAGGGAACACACAGGGCAGTGTCCATTTTGTGCCACACACTGTGTCAAATCTTTTACTTACACAACCTTTTGTAACTCTCAACAACCTTTCTAAAAGAGGTCAGGATGAGCGAATGAGGGCTTTGCAAGGTTAAGTAATCCAATCAAGGTCACATAGCTCTTAGGTGGTAAAGCTCAAATCCTCCAGTGATTTTTAAATTATTCTTGGTAACGGGACTCTTTTCAAACAAAATCTCACTTAAATCATAAATAAATAGTCAACAATGACTATCTATTTTTTAAAGATATCTTTGAAAGAAAGTCACTTCCACTAAACATCCAGATGGCAGTGGGTTCTGGTTAGCACAGTGCTAACTCCCAAAGGACTCAAAGTCCAGGAGAGTTTTTATTTTATACTTTTCAATCATAACTTAAGAGAGTACTATGGAAATAAAAAGCACTATTAAGTACTTGGATAAGTTCATTTTATAAATAAGGTTATTCTTGAATCTTAAATAATTTTTAAGATAATAAAAAATATAAAAAATAAAAAGACTGTATTAGAAGATTAAAGAAAATGTAAAGTAAATGTAGTTAACCATCTCTAATCTGACAGTGTTTCACACAAAGATTTTCATTTTCGCACATTAGTTTCACGTACTTCTGGCATCCCTCCACTGTTCTTCTCTGTACGAAAACAAGAACAAGGATGTGATTCTCCCTCAGGGTCCACCATCACATACGACCTTCAGTAACAGGTGTTTTGTCTCTTCAATTTTAATGAGCTAAAATGCATTTATAATAAGAGCCGGGGTAATCCTCTGAGTTTTCTGCTAGCTGTTCAAGCATTTCTTTTTTAAATTATACATTTTCCTTGTAGTGTCATGGAAAAGAAAATAGCTTAAACCTCTATTTGTGGTTTTTAAAACATCTGTCACAGAGATGATATATAACCTAGTAATGCTTTGAAATAAAATTACATGACAAATAAGTCCTGGGGATGTAATGTACAGCATGAGACTATATTTAATAATATTGTATTATATATTTAAAAGTTAACAAGAGTAGATCCTAAAAGTTCTCATTACAAGAAAAAATTTTTTAACTATGTATGGTGATGGATATTAACTAGATTTATTGTAGTGATCATTTTGCAATATATACATTATGTTGTACACCTGAAACTAATACAATGTTATGTCAATTATGTCTTAATTTTTTTATGTATATTCAAATGCTTTAAAAAGTTTAAAGATCTACTAAATTGGAAGGCGGCAATGAAGCTAATAGGAAGAACAGATTAGTAATCAGCAGCATAATGAAACTGACCTTCAGATGTGCTATTCTATTATTATTTTATTGTCAAAGTACGACTCATACATCTATTCTACTCTAATTCAGTATCAACAACTGACATGATATTCAAAAAAAGACTTTCAGTAATTTCTAATCTCATTTCACCCAAAAGTTTGAAGGCTACACTACATCAGAATTGTACTGGCAGATTAAATTGGAGAAGGAAATGGAACCCTAATCTTCAGAAAGGGCTCTTTAAGGAGCATGCACAAAGCTTTATTGCTACTATCATGAACCTTTCAATGACATCACACCCTAGCTAGCTCTTCTCCCATTTCCAGAGCTGCTACATCTCCATGTGCTTCTCTAACCACCCATAAATGTGGAACTCCCCCAAACACGTTCCTAAGTCACTTTCTTTGCTCAGTTTCTGTTCTCTCCCTGGCTTTATTACCAACCACATGCTAATGATTCTCAAATTTACATCTCCATTCCAAATTTCCTATCTGAGCTCCAGACCCATCTGTCCAGATGGCTGCCTGCTTTTTCTCCTGGTATGTCTCACAGGCATCTCAAATTAATGTGTCCAAAACTGAACTCATGAACCAAACTTAGGTAAAGTCTTTCTCGTCTATGCAAATGCTATCACCATCCATCTATTTGCTCATGCATCGGTTACCAATGTCTACTGCTGTTGCCTTCAAAAACTTTTAACTCTGTCTCTTCTGTCCATCATTTCTGCTGCCACCCAATCTAAGGCCCTGTTTTTTCTTCCTTCACGTATTCTTGCGTCCTCCAAACTTCACCATGAAATTGCCAGAGTGGTGGCTGACTGTAAATCAGTTCATGTCATTCTTCTCTTCTTCAAAGTCTGCTCTTTGGATCAAGTATCAAACCCTTACCACTTCCCTCATGGCACTACATGATGGGCCCCTGCCCAGCTCATAACTTTTTCTCTCACCCTCTGTCCCCTGCTCACTATGATCCAATAACAGGACCTTCTTTCTGTTTCTCAAAAACACCAAACTCCTTCCTCCCTCAGCCTTCCTGCATGGATTTTCCTCTCCGGCATGTGTCTTCTGCAGGCCTCCAGATGAGCAGCTCTGGTCTCTTTTTCATCTTACAAGACATTTTCCTGGGGAAGCGTTCACTAACCCTCTGACTCACAATCCTCTCTCCTAGCAACCTGTATGTCTTTGTGGCACTAATTAAAATTGTTTTTGCCCCACTACCAGAGTACAAGCTCCCTCTCCACTCAATTCACAGCTTTTCCCCAGCATCCCATACAGTTAGCACCTACAATATCGTAGATACTCCACGAGTGTTAACCAAATGAATGTTGATATTAAGGAGGTTTTCTAGGCATGCTCCCAGTCATTCAGCCTGACAACCCTGGTTCTGATTAGGTGGCTAATTTCAGTCCAAATTTCACAGTTTTTCTTTTCCTTAACACATGTGTGTCACCTCCACTATTCAAGAGCCAAGATCAGGAGAAGAAAAGCCTGAATTTTAATCCTGTATCTGTACCTAATACTTAGTAAGTGGACTTTAGAAAAAGCAAACTGCCTTTCCAGATCTCAAATTTCTCACTGTTGAATGAAAAAAATCTCATGACTCTCATACTCTGAGTTTGTAAATGCATACTGTTTTCAATCCACAACAAAATTGTGTTCATACCCAAAGTAAAACATCTCCCTTTAGCTTTGGAATTATCTGGGCTATTCTTGCTTCAAGGTCTTTATCAATGGTACTTTCATTTGATCACGTGACTTCTGAGAACCTTGAATCAGCGTTCAGGCCCATGAGGCAGGGCCTGCTGGTGATGAATGCAGACATCTGGGCCTAGGATCACTGCATATTTCCTTCTGAGACTAGTAATGAATTTGAGGATGGGGCCCAGCAAAGCCCCCACTGTAAGTTTGGATATCGGCAAATGCTCCCCATGTTACTAGGAACAAAGTCCAAAGTTCCCTGTGGCCCCAAGTCTCTCGATGAGCCCCTGCTTTGTTTTATCCACACAGCCCTTTACTATTTAGGCATTCCAAGCCAACTCCCCTACCTGCTGCCTCCTCTTGGCCTTTGTACTTCCTGTTCCTACTGCCTGGTATTCTCCTCCCCTATTCATTCTAACGGTTCCTTTCCTCCCTTCATTCAGGTCTGTGCTCAATGTCAAACCTTATCAGAGGAGCTTCCGTGACTATGCTACACTAGTCCCCATCCCAGTTCCTCTCTGTCCCAGAGCCTTGCTTCATTTTTCTTATTATTTGTCACAGCAAATTATATATATATATTGTTATGTCTCCTCCAACTGGAATATAGAGAGGAACTTTGTTTTGTTTCCTGTTGTATATATCTGGTGCCTAAAATAGAACATAGTAGGTACTCAGAAAATATTTATTGAATGAATGAATGAATAAAGGAATCGATGAGTAATGCTCTACGAGAAATCAAGAAGGAAGCAGAATTGATAATCTTCCAATCTAAAGCTGCAGGAGTACATTAATGTCAGGGAGAATGTCAGAAGAAGAGCTTACGTCCCTGGACCACAAGGCCGGAGAGTCAGAGGCAGCCTCCCCATCCCTACCACTTCCAGGAAGCTGAAAAGGGAGGGCTGGGTTCATGGGAGGCAGGTAGGGTTGAATCTCCCAGTGCCTGCCAGTCAGCAGGTCTCCTGTCAAATGAGTGTTGACCTTCTGGCAGCTAGGGCAGGAGAACAGGGAGTACCCTGTAGATATGAGAATCAGGATACAGGTAGTCTTGTAACGTGGAGATGGATGGCATGTGCTGCCTTTTTCTTCTTCGTCTTCTTTTCGTAATCTGTCTCTTAAAAATCACTTAACCGAATTCCAAATTTAAGGCTCCTATAAATTAATCCACAATTTCACTACCATCCTCTTTCCCCCAACTCTGACTCGGTAAGATCTATATATCATCTTATTTCAAAACTGTCACCCTTGCTCAAGCTCTAACTACTTACCCTCTTACCTGACTGCCCTCTAGACCATGAGTTCTGTGAGTGTTGTGCTCCCAGCACTGACCACAGTGGTTGCCACTTAGCATGCTCTGATGACTCAGTAAGTATATTTTAAACTAGATCTCCCAGAAGACACTGAGTTAAATATTCATTAACAAACATCACTAATTATATGCTATTATCATCTTATATTCAACTATGCAGGTGTTGGCAGAAGAGTTTTGAATAGAGGTTAGTTCAAGGATTGGGAGACTCAGAAAATAAGTAAGAAATTTCCACATATGTCAAGTAAGGTGTGAGAAGACTGTCAGTAAAGAACCTTTATCTAACATGTGGACTTTCCAGAGATTTTTACCTATACTGAGGGAGTAGGGGGTGGGAGAATATGAAAAATAATTATAGGCATGTATTACATTTTATTCTCAGCATTTAAAATTTTAACACTTTAATATAATTTTAAAGTATTAATAATATTCAGAGTACGATTAACATTTTATCTAAATTTTTTCAAAGAAGTTTTTGGCCTTTTCATAAAAATACTGTGTCTTAACTGTGATCTTTATACCCCAGAATTTTTTTCCTGACACTATAGAAGATTTAATATAATTAATTCAGCAAACATTTACTGAATGCATACAACATACAAGTCACTAGGCACAGTTAAAAAATATATAAGCTTCACATAACAAAAACTTTGCAGTAGACTGACTAAGCTGTTTACATTGTACTGAGAGGACAATATTTATATTAATATTTAATATTTTCTTTATATTAAAAACCCCTCGAAGGTAGATAGACTATATATGAAATATCTTCAGCCACATAATGACGTACAGCACATCTTGAGCATAACTTCGCAGAGGATTTAATGTAAAT
>NW_006494612.1:20125632-20130617 GCF_000325575.1 Pteropus alecto | reverse complement strand
AATATTTAATATTTTCTTTATATTAAAAACCCCTCGAAGGTAGATAGACTATATATATGAAATATCTTCAGCCACATAATGACGTACAGCACATCTTGAGCATAACTTCGCAGGGATTTCTAATGTAAATGTTGCTTTCATTCCCAATCCTAATATCATCATCACAGTGAATACTATTTTGCATTCTAACTTCAACTCCTGTTTTTAATAAATGACCTCAAACATCACGCTCCAAAAGAAAAACCTTCTAATGGATTCCCAATACATTGAGAATAAAACCTACCTCCCACCGTCATCCAGATATGCAAGGCTGGCTCCTCACTGTCCTGCAGGTCTCAAGGCCTCAAACACAGAGAGGCCTTTCCCATCTGATCTACACAGGCCCAGGCACTCTCTTACATCAGATTCCTTTACTTTCCTCAGTACTTTCCACTATCTGAAACTGCCTTGTTCATTCATGCAGTTATTGTTTGTCTTCCTCATCTAGAATGTCTGCTACGCCACAACCTTGGTTTTGACCCCTACTCTATGACCCCTACTGAGTGGTTCATCACAATATTTTACCTGTCTACATTCTAAAAATTTTCTGGTAACGAAGGAACAAAATCGACAGTGAACATAAACTGTTACTCATTTTGAAATGGTAGCTCTTCTCGCATAAAATATAAATCAATAGACCTCTAGTGCAGGCATGGTGAGGAGGTATTACCATGCATTTTAGTCACAGTTCCACCTATTCTGAAAACCAGTTTGGAACTAAGTATCAAGAGTCTTAACACATTCATTACCTTTGGCAGAGAAATTACCCTTCCATGGATCTTGCTTAAAGAAGTAATCTGAAATCTGAACAAAGATTTCATCAAAATACCATTTATAATACCAGGTATCTGGAAACAACCTATAGGTCCAATTTTAATGGAACAGCTAATAAATTATGGTGTATCCATGCAATCAAATATTATACAGACATACATAAAGCTTGCCTACAAGTTAGAAAATATTTAGGACACAGGGTTAAGCAAGCAGAGCAGGTTTTAGGTATGTTATTGACTCTGGAAAAATTCATTAAAAATAAGGGAGAAGAAAACGCCAAAATGTTATGGGTGCCTTTGACTCGTGGGATTATAGGCAAATATTCTCCTTGATTTTTTTTTTAAGTTTATTGGGGTAACATTGGTTAATAAAATTATATAATTTCCAGGTATACATTATAATTTGACATCTACATATTCTATTGTATGATTACCACCCAGAGTTCAGTTTCTCCTTGATTTTTTATACTTAAAATATTTTCCAAAGTTTTCATTGGGAACATGTATTGCTTTTGTGACTAGAAATAATAACATCTCTTCAAAAATGCTAAGTAATTACTGTATCATACATACTCATACATGTATGTGCACTGAGCTTATCTGAGATGTGGTTTGCCGCCAAGTGAGTGAAAATTTGTACCTCTCCTATGCCAAAATCAGAAGTGAGATTCTTTGGATTCACCCTGCATTTCAGCTCAAAGATGCTGATTCTCAAAAAAGAAAATTTTCTTTAGTAGCTGCCAACCTATCAGCACCTCTGTGATTAGCTCACTCTTTGCAAAACAGTCTGCTCCTTCTCCTCAGCATTACTTTTACCCCAAGAGACTCCAACATTCTTCGCCTACTCTACTCTTCACCCAGCTTTATTTCAATGTATTGTAATCACTGGCTTACCTCTGGCTCTCCCATTAGATTACGAGATTCTTGAGATCCCCGTGATCCTGACATCCCTGAATCTCACACAGTACCTGGTAATCAGTAGGCAGTTAGCAAATGTTGTTAAATACATTATTATAGTGGAGGGGGGTGGGAAATCAGCTCACTAACCTCCAAGGGAAACATTCACTAACAGGATTCCATTGCAATGGAAATCCTGGTTGGTGAAGGGAAAAAGTTACACTTTGGGATATAATAATTTCCAGTTTATGAAAGAGCAGGGCAGCCCCTAATATCCGGGTGCAACTTCTTAGTGTTCTCCTGTTGAATGGAAATATCACAGAACATCAACGCCAGACAAGGCCACATTGTGACTATGATGGATCAGGACAGAACCAAGACCACTATGTAGTCATATCTGAATACAAACAAAAACATGAACACTGTCCAAACCACTGACCAATATCCCCCTAATTTGCCTAATGAGAGCCTACTGCTTCTTTGCTAATTATGGTGTTAGCCTCTCTAGTCTTGCCTCCTTCTAAATAAGATTTATTAAGATACAAAATCACAGGATTATCCCTGCTCCAATCCAGAGCAAAGCCTTGTTTTTTAAAACCCTCTCTCAAAGCACTTAACACAAGCCTAAATCCCATAATAACTAATTTCTAACACCCTCTTACTGAGACACCCCACTTTTCCTTTTGGTATACATTCTCTCTTGCTGTAATGAGTAGCTAACCCAACCCGTTCAACCACAGGTAAGTTCCTGGTGATCTCTAGCTGGAGAGCATTTATAAATTCTTAGCTCTACCTGGAATGCCCTCCTCCTACCTCTCTGCTCATACTTACTCAACAGAACTCACCTCATCCTGGAAGCTTCCTCTGTTGGTCTTCCAGGTTTCAGATTGCCCCATTTCTTTTCGTCTCCATAACATTTATATTCAGCTGCTACTATTAAGTTTGTATTTAATAATACTAGATAGCACTGTAGTCTTGATTATTCTCTGAAAGATCCTTCCAACTCTAAAATCATATTATTCTACTGTGTTGCTTTAAGTTTTATGCATGGTTGTTTACCTCCCCAAATAGATTATGAGTTCTCACAAAAACATCTTGATTTTTATATACCTTCTCATTCTCCTTCCTCTTATCATATATAAACACAATCCACTGCATATAGCGAAGAGCTATATCTAGTCATAGATCTAAGCAGATACAAATTTGACCTTGCATTTGTTGGAGAATGATATGTTAATCATATTCCATGAGTAGTTTCATTTAGAGCACCTTCAAGTATAGAATTTTATAGCTGGAATGCGTTCCTTGTACCTACTACAATCAGGATGTGCTAGTGTTTCCACTCGCTATCTCACTCTCATGCTCTCTCTCTCTGTATATATCTACTTCTTATTTATCATATTTCAAGGTAAAGTACCTGTATGTATAAAAGTAAATTCAGGCCATGGCAGCTGGCAGAGGTCCCTGCTCTTCAACTGAAATCAGTGACTAAAATTAAGCCTTCCAAACATCTGACTTGCTGACGTATGTATCCTGCATAATGATAGAGATCCTGCACTGAGGGGAAAAAACCTACTAGATTATTAAGTTTTCTGCCAAAGCCGGATATAATCCTGCTGGACAACCGTCTTCTCATCTCACATTCAGATGTCTAAAAGTTAACTCACAGTCTCCCCTCACAACCATATGCCCTTGCAGACTTCCCTATTTCTACAGCCCAGATTGAAATTGACCTTGCCCTGCCTGGACCAGAACGACTCCCTGAAGGTCCAGGACCAGGTCTAGATTCAGATAAATCTGGGTTTCCGTAACTGCTCCTTCATCTTCCAGTTTAGATCCAGTAGCTCAGGCAAGTAATTTAACCTCTGAGCCTCCATTTCTGGGCTATTAAAAAAAAAAAACTGTAATATTTACCTTCTCAGCACACAAATAAAGATTTGGTGAGATTATGTATCTAAGGCACACAGCAGACTCTCTACAAATGTTAGCTCTTTTTCCCGTAATAGTGCTTGACAACTAATAGAATCCTGTCTCTCTCTAAGGAGCTACTGGTTCCATATTCTTATTGACTTTTACCAGGAAGGATATTTAAAGCCAGGGCAGATGGTAAAGTTCCTGTTCTCAGATCAACAATCAATTCCTAGTTGTTCTATTGAACTGCCCACCTGTTCAACTTCCTGATACCACTCCCATTCAGTTTCCTTTCTATACTCACACCCCACCCAAACCAGCAATCTATTCTTTGTTAGGGTCTTACCTCGGCACTCCTGTCCAGTTTGATTCTGAGTATGGATGCTCTGCACCTTCACACTGACAATCTGTATTCCATCCTCTCTGTCCGAACTGGACTTCTGGTACTCTGGGTGTCTATTAGCAGGCCCAACATTGCACCTATCCTTCAATCTGGCATGTTATCTTAGATTCTGACTTTGAGCTTGAGAGGAGGTGTTGCACAGTGTTTTAAAGCACAAGCTTTTGTTTCGAACTGCCAGGGTTTGAATCCCCGCTCTACCATTTAATGACCACGTAACCTTAAGCAAGTTGTTTACCTCCCTAATTTTCAGTCTTCTCACCTTAGAAGGCTGTTACAAGATTTAACATAATGGATTTAAAGTAGCATGTAACATGGGACCTGGCATACTAGGTAGGTCTTCAATAAATGTCAATGATACACATACACACGTTTTGCTCCTAAGACTCACAATTGCAACACATCTCCTTTCTACACAGTCCAGGTGCCGTAAACATACCCAGAACACACAGCCATTTTATCTGCTGGTCCAGCCTACTTGCTTGATCTGCTCCCTCCTGATCCATTTCCATGAGTTTCTGTCAACACAGACGCTGCTTCACCTTGACATACCACCTCACTAGACTTTCATGTTGTTCACACATACGCCAACATTCTAATTTGGGATTTCTGCCCATCTTCCACAAACCCAATGAATTTCTATAAACAACTGTTCAGTGTTCATTGCTTCACTTCTCTGTTAAAACTTTCATTGGGTCCATAATGCCCAAAGTAGAGGTCTCCAATCTCATGATCACTAGATGACCAGGGCTTCCAGAAATGAAATCTCTAAGCTGGAAATAAGGCACAGGAGTATTTGCTAAAAGTATATGGGTATAGATAAATGGTGGGCTCCTCATACAATAATATTCTGTGAACCAGAGTTCTCTTAGCAAAGCCTAGACATGAGGGACATTATTTCATCACCAAGTTTTGCCTTGGCTGGGAGGAAGGTCCCACTTTTGGAATTTGCATGGCCCCAGGCA
>NW_006494612.1:20113752-20116761 GCF_000325575.1 Pteropus alecto | reverse complement strand
CAGGCAAGTAATTTAACCTCTGAGCCTTTATTTCTGGTCTATTAAAAAAAAAAAACTGTAATATTTACCTTCTCAGCACACAAATAAAGATTTGGTGAGATTATGTATCTAAGGCACACAGCAGACACTCTACAAATGTTAGCTCTTTTTCCCGTAATAGTGCTTGACAACTAATAGAATCCTGTCTCTCTCTAAGGAGCTACTGGTTCCATATTCTTATTGACTTATACCAGGAAGGATATTTAAAGCCAGGGCAGATGGTAAAGTTCCTGTTCTCAGATCAACAATCAATTCCTAGTTGTTCTATTGAACTGCCCACCTGTTCAACTTCCTGATACCACTCCCATTCAGTTTCCTTTCTATACTCACACCCCACCCAAACCAGCAATCTATTCTTTGTTAGGGTCTTACCTCGGCACTCCTGTCCAGTTTGATTCTGAGTATGGATGCTCTGCACCTTCACACTGACAATCTGTATTCCATCCTCTCTGTCCGAACTGGACTTCTGGTACTCTGGGTGTCTATTAGCAGGCCCAACAATGCACCTATCCTTCAATCTGGCATGTTATCTTAGATTCTGACTTTGAGCTTGAGAGGAGGTGTTGCACAGTGTTTTAAAGCACAAGCTTTTGTTTCGAACTGCCAGGGTTTGAATCCCCGCTCTACCATTTAATGACCACGTAACCTTAAGCAAGTTGTTTACCTCCCTAATTTTCAGTCTTCTCACCTTAGAAGGCTGTTACAAGATTTAACATAATGGATTTAAAGTAGCATGTAACATGGGACCTGGCATACTAGGTAGGTCTTCAATAAATGTCAATGATACACATACACACGTTTTGCTCCTAAGACTCACAATTGCGACACATCTCCTTTCTACACAGTCCAGGTGCCGTGAACATACCCAGAACACACAGCTATTTTATCTACTGGTCCAGCTTACTTGCTTGATCTGCTCCCTCCTGATCCATTTCCATGAGTTTCTGTCAACACAGACGCTGCTTCACCTTGACATACAACCTCACTAGACTTTCATGTTGTTCACACATACACCAACGTTCTAATTTGGGATTTCTGCCCATCTTCCACAAACCCAATGAATTTCTATAAACAATTGTTCTCTGTTCATTGCTTCACTTCTCTGTTAAAACTTTCATTGGGTCCATAATGCCCAAAGTAGAGGTCTCCAATCTCATGATCACTAGATGACCAGGGCTTCCAGAAATGAAATCTCTAAGCTGGAAATAAGGCACAGGAGTATTTGCTAAAAGTACATGGGTATAGATAAATGGTGGGCTCCTCATACAATAATATTCTGTGAACCAGAGTTCTCTTAGCAAAGCCTAGACATGAGGGACATTATTTCATCACCAAGTTTTGCCTTGGCCGGGAGGAAGGTCCCACTTTGGGAATTTGCATGGCCCCAGGCATCCAAGTTGTATCCCTGTTCACATGATCGTGCAGAAGGATGTTCTGAAAAAGGAGAGGGCAATTCTCCTTAACAGCAGACACGTTGTTTTCGATTGGCAGCATCATTAGCTTGGGAGAACCACATCTCTGTGTGACCTGACAGAACTGTTCATTACAGCACCCCTATCAGCCTCCTCCTCCCCACCCAGTCACATAGTGTTAGGCACGTGATCCAGTCTAAGATTATCATAGTAGCACACTGCTGGACATAGAGACTGATTCAATGAACACCGAAGCAGAGATACTCAAGTCCCTTCCAGAAAACTTCTATAAAGGGGACCTAGAAGAGGAAAGACCTCTCTTTCTTATGATTCAAAAGCCCAGGAATGTAGGCTTAGAAATACGGACATCTTTCTCAGCATGTGGAAAAGGGCCTCAAAGTGAAGCTAACTCTGAGAGAAGAGATGCTGAGAAGTGGAGGGAGAGAGAAAAAACCCTGACATAGTCATGTGTCTCTGGGATCCGGTTATGACTGAAGCAGAGTCCACTTTTGGACTTTCCAGTCACATGAGCCAATAAATCTTACCTTTTTGCTTAACCTAGTTAGATATAGGGTCCTCACTTGTATGAACAGATGAATCCCAACAAACTCCCTTCCAAAGGAACCCAGGGTGTGGTGGTGAGGGACGGGCTTGTCCCCCTTGGTACACTTAAAGCTTGAGGCAGATGACAAGGATACTACAGGAAGGAATGTACAGATTCACATCTCCTCACCTTGCTCACATTCCCATGACTTCTGTGTAATTTTACCTCCAGTGACATAGTTTCCAAAGAACAATGGCTACTGGAACACATCCCATTAATTCACAGAACAATAGCCCAAGAATCCCCACCTTTGTGTGAGAATTTTCTTTTACCAGTTGCACTGAATGCTCTTACCAATGACTACAATAATCGAATTTTTTTTTTTGCTGGGGAGTGGGGAGGGAGGTGAGGTGAAAGAAAATACAGAACAGGAGTCATCAGACTAAACATCAACAATCAGAATTCAAGACATTTCAGGAGGTCTCGATATCATAATTGGAAATTCTTATCTTCCAGAACATAACCTAAATTTTTACTCAGAAATTTGAACCTCCACTAAAACCTGAAGCCAACCTTACTTCTCTCCCATTTACCCAGAGTTTACAAAGCATGTTCTATCTAGCCTCTCCTAGCTCTATAAATTCTGCAAAAAGGCAATGGAGCATACTGGTGCAAGTGTGCTCTGCAGCATTAGTCTTGGTTTTATCACCTTTCTGCTCTAATTACTTCTTGGAGTTGTTATGAAAACCAATTGCCATTATTTGCGAAAATTCACTGAAACCTATCAAGTGCTAAGTGAATGTTGATATTTGTTGTATTGTATATTGTGAATTCAGACAATCAATGATGGGCCAGAGGCCCAGATCAGATCTACTTACCTCCTATTGCCAGCATATTACTCTCTCCCTATGTCTATCATGGACTCCAGCCCGTCATCCCCCAACCCAGACTCTACTAACATCTACCCATTACATTCTGATTTCTCCTTTAATTCCTCTAGGACTCAATATGTAG
>NW_006494612.1:20110927-20113736 GCF_000325575.1 Pteropus alecto | reverse complement strand
TTTTAACAGCAGAAAAGAACATCTTTATTAGAAGGGAAAGTACACTTCCAGGGGTGGAAGCGGGCCTGAGCAAGAGAAGAGTGGCTCAAAGGCCAACATGCATTTTAAAAAGAGAGTGGAAAGATCACAGTCCAAAGGCGTTGGTCTGTCAGTGAGGGCAGAGAGGCCCAGAAAGACCACGGAACACAATCAGTGGTTTGATCAGGATGACAACTTGGGTTTCCAATTCTCCATCCAGGGCCCTTGGCAACCCACTATACTGCTCCCCATTATGCACCAGTTCTCTGATGTTCGAAGAACACCATGGGTGTTCAGTAATCTGTGGCACATTTTCTAGGCCTCTCTCCACTAGCCTGTAAGGTCTGTTAGGAGAAGCCACCTGGACCTCCATCAGCCAGCATAGCACCACAAGTGTTCATTCATGCTCTCTGAGGGCTTGGGCACATATCACATCTTAGCAGACAAAACTATCTTAAGTCTTGAAATGAATATACTTGATAAAACTGCAAATCATATATGCCTTAATAAAATGAAGGGTGCATCTCACTGCAGATTTGTTTTCACCATCTCTATAAAGTTCTTATTCCAAATATGTTTTGCTTGATGAAGGCTCCCCATGCTGTGTCCTATTTAGGGAGAGTAAGTAAACGAAATGTATTTTAAAACCGCCTCCTCTTTTTGACTCTACATTCTATGTGATAAGTAACAGGCATTACCATGAGGACTTACTATGTTATCTCCTACTAATTTTGCTTAAGAAATGTAAAAAGTAACATCTGCTTTTATCTTTGTTCTTATCTATTTCCAAAGCTAAATATGAATTTCTTTTCCTTTAAGCCGAGAGTTATTGTGAGAGTAAGAGAATTTAAATAGTTCAGATTCTCTCCCCCTATATGTCAGTAGTTATCTTTTTCTGTCCAATAAGCTATTGTCAAAATTCTGAAACTACACAAGTCCAACTATCACAATCTCACTCTCGGAGCATTCAAAAGCTTCACTTAAAATTTCTACGAGTTAAAATAACTAATGCAGCCACCCTTCTTTATAACAACCTTTCCCGCAGAACCCCTTCTGATTACAGATGCCTCCAGCATACTACATGCATTTACATTTACCTGCACCCAACTCAGAAGCAACAGGTAAAACCTTCTTGTGCCAAATGCTTGGAAATTGCACACAGAGACTTCCCACACAGCAACTCTCTTTCACTGAAGGCTTCCCCAGCCTAGGATACAAAGCTAAATATAACCAGGGTTACAAATTGTAGCTAAATCCATCTCACAGTTATGGGCTCTCAAGCAGGACTTCCTTAGAGAAAATTATTCCTAATACCTCACCACATACATTAAAGAACAAAAAAAACTCCTAACATTAAATCACTGAAGCATTTAACTATAGTTTCCAATTAATGGAAACATTATTTTCTGTTTTGAAGGGTTTCTAGTCCTCACTAAAGTTGTTTGAAAAGCATGAAACTATAAGCATATGCTTCTGTAAGGAGAAGGAGTAGTAGAAAAACAAAGATTTAAGAAGTTTCAAAATTTAGCCTACATCTCACAATATGGCAATATATTCTAGTATCAGTAGCCAAATAACAAACTGAAGGTGATTGTATAAGTATTTCGTAAAGAAAGACATGACAAACCACCAAAGTGAATAGCTTTTACAGGAGCCAGTAAGATCTACACATAAAGTACTACAGAAGTGTATCTCAGAACTTGGTTTGACTGTAAATCCTAAAGAGTTTAATATTCTTACTGACAAATAAGAACAGTTGTTGACTCTTAAGATGTTTTCTGTATATACAGTTGCTCACAACTACTTCTGAAGATCTTCATAATAAAAAACAAGGTAAGAGACACTTTCGTTCAACATTTACTTCTGAAATACAACAGACTAAGGTGTACTGGGGTTGACTACAATTAATAAATTACATAGATGTGAAACATATGACTTTCCAGCAGTTCCAATGCCTGGTACTGAACAATGAATTGTTTTTATTACAAATATTGAGCGCGCGCGCACACACAAACACACACACACACACACACACACACACACACACACACCTCAATCCCAATCTAAGGGCAGGAAAGACGCACAGAGAGCTTGCAGCCACACAATGCAAAATGCTGACTTGGACATTAATTATAGCAAAAGAATGATTAATAAAGCAAATCTTGCAAACCTTCAGCCCTTTCTCTTTAGGACAGGCTATGTAGGCAGAATAGTGCTGAATTTGGCAAATAATTGCTTTGCCTCTCCATTTTGCCAATGGAGATACTACAACATACAGATGTGACTTTAGGAAACCTTGACCACACTTTGTTCCTGCCAAGAACTACTATAAATCAACGCTGTGGACGTCTTTACACAGAATGCTGACTCTTTGGAACGGAAACAAAGGAGGGTGCTGCTCTGCTCGGAGAAACCCAGCCAGGCGCTCCAAGGCTCCGGGTTCTCCGAGGCTGCCCCGCACCGCTCCTCTCGCGCTCCAGGGACTGGGGAGTCCGGAACTGATGGCGGACTCGGTTTATTTCCCAAACTTCAGGAGACAGTGTCTACCTTAACTCTGGAGGCTGAAGCAGGAGAATGGGGTGGGGGCGGTGAAGAAGCACTCTGTTTCGGGTGCATCCGTTGCCTACCCACTTCTTCACCCCGATAGCACCCTTTCTTCCCCCTCACCTGTCCTGAGCGCGGGGCCTCAGAGGTCCGGTCGCCTCTCCGGGCTCTCACTCTGGGAGCTGTTGGGGCGTCTGGCGCCTCGGGAGACAAGCGCAGGAGGTGGTGGCGGGGTCGGGGGCGTCAG
>NW_006494612.1:20083529-20110599 GCF_000325575.1 Pteropus alecto | reverse complement strand
CCTGCCCTCGGAGGTCACCGGACGCGGCGCGCCAGGCCAGGGACAGGGACTCGCAGCTCGGTGGTCGCCAACGCCGCCAAGAAAAACAAAAGGGATCGGGGTATTGGAAAGGGAAAAGTTTTCTGCTCCGCTCCAGTTAGAGCCCAACGAAATCTCACGCCCTAAGCGCCGAAGAGGCTGGCTGGGGTGCGGGGTGCGGAGGCTGGGCGGGCTTCCAGGAGCGTCACCGCACGACCGCCACCCCGGCGTGAGCTAATCTCGCTGCTGCCCACGACCCGCGGGAACTCCCTTGGCCCGGCCGCCCCCACGCTCGCGGCCCGCCTCCTCCTCCTCGAGGATGCAGACAAGATCTGCTCCTCCCCCTCCAGGAACCCCGATCCCCGCGACCCCCGCGCCGGCCGCAAAGTTGAACTTCTAGAGCCAGGATCACCGCCTACAAAACCTATCTTTAAGAACAAAATACCCGCTTTCAGGAGCTCTTCTACTCGCAGGAAGGCCAGAGGGTGGAAACAAACACACCCACCGCAGGGCGCGCCCTTTCTGCGGTGGAACCCCGCATTCCAGACCTGGGGATAAAGCCCCGCCAGTCCCCCGGAGCAGTAGGGAAGGCCCCGCCGATTCCGGTTTTCCTGGAGCAAGAGTCTGAGCTCCACGCCCCTCGGACTCTTTCTTATCAGACGCCGCCAGGATGGGTCGGGGTCCCCCTGGCGGGCTGCGCGAGCGCTGCGTTAGCGGAGCCAAGCTGTCCCCGAGCCAACACTGCGAACGCCTGCCCTAGCTACACCGCTCTGCAGCGCCAGACGGATAATCCACCGGTCTAGCCCGGAAAGGGGCACCAGGAGAGCGGCATGGGGGCGAGAGTCATGGGCAGGAGCGACGAGAATGAACTGAATCGCTGAAGGCTTTGATGAGCAGTGCTGAGGTTCAACTCCAAACGTCCGAGCTAACGAGGGATATAGGTTACTCCCCTTTGATCCTAAACAGTGAATGGGGACTGTGTCTTATTCATAGAGTAAATCAATATGATAGTTACCTGCAAGTGGACAGAGACAAAAGTGGTGGTTGTATATATGCTGGTCAATTCAGCAAATAAAGTTTCATGTGAAACTGGAATGCTGGCCATTCCAACCACAGCACTGACATGTGTAGAGAACGTTAGCTCCTAGCGCTCGGGGTGGGGTGTACCTGTCTGTATGTCTCCTGAATGTATTTTAAGTGATCAACTAGAAGGCAAGTACGGCATTCTGGTGCACTGTATTTGTATATTTCAATGAGTGATCTACTGATCTCATTTTCAAGAGTTGGTTTCTAGAGGTAGAAAATGTATCAGAAGAGAGAGAAAGGGAGGAAGAGAGAGAATTGCATGCAGAACTTTCCACATTAAACAGAATCTTGGAAATCAGATAAGAGACTGGGAAATAGTTTGCTTGTGGTGCAATCTTCGTTTCTTGACTAGAAAAATATATAGATTTGTCACTTACAGTAAAAATTTCACAATCAAAACGTTAAAAAAAAATAAAAACTAAAGGTATTGGGAGGAAGGTGGAGAAATGAGTCGCCCCTATAAACCATCCATTGTTTTATTTTTACCCCACCTGCATCCAGTACTTTTTAGCCCACAGCCAGCTGCTCATTTCTCTTAGGTTTTTTTATACATTTGTCTAGGCACCCCATCAAAGGAGTGTGATTCCACCGGGCCTTCTTTCTGGTTGTAACTTCTACATTTTATAATGTAAGATCACTATTTCCTGGTTAAGATGGCTAACTTCCCAGGAAATGAGGAACAGACTCATAGTGTCTGTCCTTAGAGATCATTAAACATGACATCCCATCGAAGACAAGCAGTGAAATATTCAAAATGGTCACCTAACCGTTTTAGGCATTGAATGACTGAGACTTCCTCAAAAAGGGACTGATGATATAAGAAATAAGCACATTCTTATGGCCACCAATATTGGTAATTTCTCATTTCTGAATTTAGAGTTCAGTGATTTAACCAAAAAAGCAGAAAGATGAGCTACATAAGACCACTAAAAGTGTATTATTTACATTTCTTTTAAAAATAATTACTGTTACTTTCAGAAAAGACTAGGTAACATGTCCTATAAATAAAGGATTATGTGCAATTCAGTAACCTAAGCAACTTCCAAGATATTAGCTATTAAATTCTCCTCTGGCACTGAGTGCTCAAGGTAAGCTCAGGTAAATAATCCAATCTCTGCTAATGGCCAGTACCTTTCCATTTGTAAAAAGGTCCAGTGAGTATACCATGGCAATAAAATTTTGAATTTAGCTCCATATCTGCTTTTGAAGTAGTAAATGGGACCTCTCACCATCAAACTGCACTGCACTTCACACATGTTTTGCTGTGTCTTTCTGAGATGTGTAAATTTACACTAGAACAAGCCCATCTTGTAAGAGTACATCAAGGAAAGAGCACTCCTCCCTGTAATTCAAGTTCAACTACCTACTAACAGAGGAATTTTGAAACTTGTTTCTCCCATCCCTTAAGTAGGAACAAAGGATCTATTTCAAAGTGTTTTTATACAAATTGAATGAAATGATACATATAACTCTTTATCTGACATAGATCCTCAACACATAGTTAAACACACACACACGCACACACACACAACCAAACTTGTTTTAATCCTATTAATATAATAAAAAAGAAAACTTTTCCTCTGGAATTGAGAATTAACTTGAGAAAAATGTTGAAATATAAAGATTAACATTTTCAGTCTTGGTATGCTATAAATGTAAGCCCAATGGATGGCAACACATTTTTAATGACTTAATTTTAAAAACATACATTGGAATGAAATAGTAAGTATTCTTAAGTAGATCATGTGACAAAGCTAAGAGAAGGCCTATTAGAAAGTTTATGTGAAATTATACCCATTTTCTTTTGCCATAAATGTAGCCCATAGTATTTCCAAACCTGAGAAGAGGATCCTCAATCAGAAAATAAAAATATCTTCAGTAGAAAATAAATGGAATTGTTTGCCAGATTCGTATCTGAATTACTTTGCTCCAGCTGTGAAACAGACTGATAGTCTTAAAGTCCCTGAGATATCTCTGCTGGCAGCCATAGTTGCTGTTTCAAAGTAGGGGGTAAATAAAAACAATGTCAATCAAAGAAAATGCTATGTTCAATTTTATCTTTAAAATATGGAATTTGGTGGGAAGAATACAGGAAGGGAAAAAGTAGCAGAAATACATTTAAAAATGAATTTTAAAGTCATTTTTATTTCACTCTTATTTTGACTAGCACTTTGACAAATGTTTTTTTACATTTTTTCTCTATCATAATGCACAATTGATTAATAGTTTTGTAGATTTAGCAGCAAAAAGATGTTGCTAATTTCTGTTCATCAAATGTACAAGTTAGAGGGCTACTTCTCTGAAATATAATATTGAGATTGATAACATTAAATATTTTATGAATTCTGTATTAACTTTATTATTTGTTAATAAACCTGATTAAATTTTTTCACCTGTGGAGCACTGACAGCATATCTTTTAACAATGCGAAAGTGGTACCCTCTGCCCTCTCTAAAACCTCAGTTCTCTTGTCTGGACAGATTTGTACCTAAATGAAGGAAAGGATCACCACATAGCTGCTAGAAATCCAAGAATGAATTTCAAAAATTTTTGTGCATTTTGTTATCAGAATCTACCCACAGCAGATATTAACAGATTTGGATGAAACAGCAAAGATGGTAGTCTAGCACACCTGTTCTACTGTCCATGGTACTGAATTAGTCATTGGTAATAAGCACTTTACTAGAAGTGTGGTCGCAGAATTGTCAATGTTGCCATCACTGGAGAGTTGTTAGAATAGCAGGATATCAGGCCCCAATCAAACATACTGTATTACAGTGCAATGAACATCCTCAAATGATTCACCTGCCTATTAAAATTTGAGGAATGCTGCACTGAGACACAGTTCATGTAACCTGGTGACCTTCCTGACGCTCTGCTTATATCACCTCTCATATCAGTCTCCTCCAGAGGCATAGTCCCACTGCTGCCTTTGGAGCTACATTTAATTTGTTGATGGCAGCGTGGTGTTACATAGAGAGCATATCCTTTGAATCAAACAACTAGGCTAAAATCTCAACTTGTACTGACCATTCTAAGCTTTATTGTCCTCCATAAAATGTCAATATTATTACATGTTCTTATAATGGTTTTTGAGGATTCAATGATAATATAATAGTATTTGTAAAGCACTTAGCCTGATGTGTAGCAGATGTTCAATAAATCAACCACTGCATGAGTGCTGCATCCTCTACCAAAAAGGGGCGTCCTCTCAGTATAGCACTGTCAGACATGGTAAAGCAATTAATCTCCAATTTCCACTCTACTACTGCATTAAATTAGTTAATAAAATAAAAACTTAAAATCCACCAAATCTTTCAGTTTGTATTCCTCCACCCCCATAATTATAATCTGGAGTAAAGAAAGATAAGGTCTTTCTCAATGATTATATTAGATATGTTTTTATTAAATTAGGATAAGATGATTTGGTATTTTGAATTGGAAAATGTTTATAAATATCTGGATAACTTAATTCTACTACAAATGTGTACACATATACAGCTGACTTTGTAAATAGTAATTATTTACACATGTATAGACCCTAATTAAACTACATTGTTGGTAAAATATAATGCAGTTTCAATTGTGCTATTTAGGAGGGCTGGGAATTCCCTTTCAGACACTTATTTTAGAACATGAGAAAATGTGGACATTCATTTTTCAAAAGAAATGTCAAATCTGATCATCTGTTCTGTTACAATAGTCATTTAATGAGTTTTGACTCTAGGCTCATTGCTCGTTACACCACTGGAAACATCTGTTTCTTTAAATAATGAGCTATAATGAACTTGAGCAGGTCAAATTTTCTTTTAGGCACAACATTTAGTTTTTAAATTTCCTGGGAAATAATTGTTAAAATATCTTAGATACCATTTCTTTTAGCGCCCTCATTTTTTAGTTTATAAACACAAATTAAGTACTTGTCTCAGGATCTTATAACCAGAGAGTGGTAGAGCCATGACTAGAATCCAGGTCTTCCTATTTCTAATTTAGCACTTCTTCAATACTCATAAAACATAACTCATATTAGCTGCTTTGAAGCCCCCAGGTGATTGTGTGAAAGATTTTAGCATATCTCTGGACATATATTAGACTTCCACATCTAAGGACACTTGGGATCTAAGTTATGTATGAAGATCTGGCATCACTCTGTATAAATTCTCTTTTGGAGGGAAAGATGTAATGGTTGTAACATGCTGGAACTCTATGAAAAAGAAGAAGTTTATGTATATGTGGTATAGTGAATATGAAACCTGGAATATTTCTCTGGGCTGGAACCACTTTCTAAAAGAGACTGAACCAGGTCATCCAATCAGCTTCTAAATCACTAATGCTTGAGACCAGTTACCACACATGTCAAAGAAGAAGTTATTACATAAGGTCTGACATTAGAACCTGAAGAGTTGTACACACCGTCCAAGTTTAGAAACAGAGGTTATACCAGTGTGGGTTGCATCCCCTTTGGAGACATGTGCACACTGCAGGATTCCAAAATATTCAGCTTGTTATAAAAACCCTTTGTGTTTTTGAGCTTTCTAGACCTATCTATAACCTCTCAGGCCCCAACAGAACTGCCTTACTTGATGTTCTAACATTCAACTTGGCAAGAGGGCACAACCCATGACCCAGGACAGATACTGAGAATTTTCTAATAACTAAGGGTCTGTTCCTTGTCTTTTTCTTGAGCTTCCTGTCTTCATATGTGAAGTCAAGCAGCCCGACTTCTTTTTTATCACTTGGGAACAGCTGACAAATTCTCCCTTCTGTGAGGAGGGACTTAGAAGCTCAGTTTTTGTGTGTATCCGTTCAATTAATATGTGCCAAGGGCCTGCCCTGTGCCAGGTACACAGGACTCAAGAGTATTCCGAATGCCGCTGACTCTGAGGGGGTTTCTGGAGACCTGAATGCTCTCCCTGTCCTCACTTCCCCCATACCAGTCTCATTCGGAATTTTGCCGAAGGCTTGCGATGGCTCAGACAATTATTCTTCACTAGCGCAAACACAGATCTATCCAGACTTAACACAGTTCTTCCTGTTTGATCCAAAGCACGTCTTTAGGATGAGGAGTGCCCTCCCCAAGCAGGAGAAGCCGAGTTCTTTCCACAGCTGTCTGAGAGCAAAGCGGCTGCTCATTTCTGTGTGACTGAAGAGAAGAGATAGTGGCTTTCTGAAATTTGTCTTTTTCTTCCGTAGGCTCCTTTTTCTAACCTCTCTCTCTCTTTTCTCTCTTTCTTTTCTTTCTTTCTTTCTTTCATTCCCTCCCTCCTCCCCTCCCTCCTTCCTCCTTCCTTCCTCCTTCCCTATTTCCTTCCTTCCTTCTTTCTTTGTCTGTTTTTCTTTCCCTTCCTTCCTTCCTTCCTTCCTTCCTTCCTTCCTTCCTTCCTTCCTTTTTTCCTTCCTTGCTTTCTTTATTTCCTTCCCTTCTTTTCTTTCTTTCTTCCTTCCTGTTTTCCTCCTTTTCTCCTTTTAGAGTATGTGTGTGTGTGTGTGTGTGTGTGTGTGTGTGTGTATATATATATATGGTAGGGGGGAGAGTGGTGTTCTGTAGGAAGGCATTGACCATTAGGGCCAGGGAAAGTCAAAAGTGAGCATCTCTGAAAAAATGTTTAAGCATAATATTAGAGAATAAAATTGGATTACCAGTTAGATTCCAGAATTTTGTCAGTGTGCAAACATAGAAATAGACATATACATGTAAGAAAATCACTGAGAGGAAAAGTCACAAAATCAGTAATTGTTCTTACTGATAAGGTCGGTTAGTGTGAATTTTCTTCTTTACATATTGCCAAATTTTCTACAATAAACATTTGTTACTCTATATAAGAAAAATAAAAAATGAAAATCAAACCCCAGAAATATTTTCCTCCCTGAGAGTTGCTTGGTGCCTCGAAAATTCCAGTAGACCCCTCCCTCAGGGGACCTAACTTGGTAGAAGAAGTGTCCATATCTCTTTGTCAGTCTCTTCTTTTCAGACCTGAACTTTCTCTTCTGCCATTTCCTTCAGTACTGCCAGCCTCTAACCTGCTCAGCTCTTAACTGTGCCACTGTCCTTTGCCCTAGGGACAGAGTGCTCCGTATAGTGACTCAGCATTCATCCACTGACCCTGGAGAGAGAAACATGTGGGTAATGTTTGAATCAGAACAATACCAGAGAACTGGAGCTATAGAATACATTTAGTTTTGCTACAATACTACAGACACATGCCTCTTATTATTTAGTCATTTTTTTACCTGCACATAGGTATGTTATTTTTGTGATGGCCAGAAGTTTCTGACAAAGTCCTTTATGACTAGAAAGCATCCTTTTCATTCTCCTGGTTATGAAAATATGTAGTTCATTTAAGATTCTAAGCTGTGGAGATTTGGGGGCAGCAGGGAAAAAGTCTGAGCTTTCAGTGAAATTAAATCTTTTCTAAGTTAAAAGGGTATTTGAAAAAGATTCTGAGAGCTATTGATAATGCATCCCTTAAATTGCCTTTTATACCCGAGTTAACATAAAATTACACAAAAAAGTACACAAAAATCAATAAAAATAATACTAGAAGTAATAAAATTTCATTGTCACTTCTAGAAATTTAAATCTTCTTACATAAGTTATCTAAAATTACTTAACTTGACTTCATTCTAGACAAGTTAAGTTTTTTTCCATGTAGTTTTAAATCAAGGCCCCTCAATGTGGTCTGAATTTTCTAGGTTCACCAGCTTTGTTGCTTACTTAAGCATGTAATATTTTCTTCTTTTATACAAAAAAACCCGATAATTTTATAAACTTTTAATGACATTTGTTACTGCTAACTTTTCAGGAAAGCTATTTAGCTTCCTTCTGTAGGCCAAGAACAGTTACAATCAATTAAAATAATGAGTTACATATGAAACTTACTATATAATTAAGTATTGGGTTAAATAATTAATTAGGTTAAATCTTTTTTGTTTCTTTTAACAATAGTCTCCCATTTTAAGCTATCATTAAAGAAAAAGATGTGTACATTTGTAGTATTACGGAATTCTGTCCAGATGAAATGGGGTTTTGTATTTTTAAAGGGAAAAAAATCATTAAAAAAAAAAAACAGGCTATGGTTTGCAGAGTCTCTAAAGTGAGTTTTAAAGCAATTAACTTTACCTAATTCTAA
Source organism: Pteropus alecto (assembly GCF_000325575.1). Lineage (NCBI taxonomy): Eukaryota > Metazoa > Chordata > Mammalia > Chiroptera > Pteropodidae > Pteropus > Pteropus alecto. Next base: position 20,102,365 of record NW_006494612.1, on the reverse strand, counting down.
ATATGATTATAAGATATTAAAATTAATAGCTCAATTCTTAACTTAAATTAATTGAAAATGATGCTTAATGCACAGGTTGCTTAGCAATTATATTTTTATGTTTTCGTATTAATTTTCCAAAGCTGCTGCTTAGCTCACACATCATAGCCAAAAAACACTCATTATGATTCCAAACAATTTTTTTCTGAGTTTTATAAGCAACTCCTGTGAAAAAAAATAAGACTTTTTAATAAAATTTTCATGAGTATAAACTTTTTCTCACATGTGAGGTGGCTAGAAATCAGTCCTGTGCAAAGTTCATCACAGGATTGTCTAGCAAGGTGCAAATTCCACATCTTGCATGGAGGGATGGAGATTTGGAAAAGAGTGCATTATATATCCAGATTCTGACATCAGTACAAGGAATTGCTACCTCCCTCTCAATTACCTTTCCCTCCTGGATAGAGACCCAAAGAACCATCAAAGAGCTTTCTGTCAGGCACTTGGGAACAACAAACAATGTGAAGAACAGTGGCAGATACTCCTCCACTATAAATGTGAATAGCTGAATTTTTAGGTGCTACACTAACTTTACAATGACCAAAATTTTAGATAATAAGTTTTCCAGCTTAGCAGTCAATACATTTGTATTTTAGAGCACTTGGAAAACACTATCTACTGTAGCAAGATTGATCATTAGATTTTCTTGTAAGAAATGACTATATTATCATAGGTGCTCCCAAAGACTATTACTTCGCAGCATATAAAAAAAAATGTGATGAATTTTTCTTGAATATTTCTGAATAGAAATCACTACGAGATGCTCACTTTACTTATGGAAAATCCACAAATATGAAATCAGTTATCAAAAACATTACTTGCCCAGTATATCCTCTACAACAGTAATTAGTGTACCTCCTTCCTGTTTTGGAATGGAAATTTCCCAGAGATAGTCCCATGCACTAGGGGAGCCCTTGAAGGTAGCATTATCCAGTGATTAAACACAGAGAAATCAGGATTCAAATTCTAGCTCTAGAATTTGAGCTAGGGTCACTGTGTGACCCTAGCATTCTGAACCTCATTTTCCTCATCTGCAAAGCAGGGGTTTTGGAAGTTATCTCATAGGTGTTCTCTAATATTTAAAGAGATAATTTATATAAACTGCTTAACACATTATGTTGACATTAGCTTTCATTTTAGTAGTGAAGCACAGAAATCTACTGACACAGGGTATGTGTTTGATAATGTTGGTTTATAAAACCCCAGGTTTGATAATGTTGGTTGAGTGAATAAATGAATTAATGAATGTGTGTCTGATTTGCTTCAGTCTGTAACATGCAGTAAGAATGAGTACACTGTTCTTGACTTAGCAGGATATGGGTTGTCCTCTGTCAGAAAGATTCACTAATGGAGTTGTCTCCGTGGTGATTGGCTTGGGCTAAGCTGTCACATTCTTTGATATGTTGGTCCTGGTGACAAGTCTTGCACATCGGAGACTTGCGTGGTCAGAATTGGGGCTGGGCTTTTCAGTCTTGGCACATTGTTTTCCCTTTGTGGAATGAACCTACGCATGAAGAGAGAGAACTCACAACCTTGGCCTCGTTTTCATTCACCCTGGAGCATGACAAATGCTGCTAATTGACTGCCTGCTGACCACTTGGCTCATATTTGGGAACAAGAAAGCCAACTTGAGAAAAATAGCAGCTGGGGGCCTGAACATTTACTACTATCAGGCCTTGGCCCATCTACTATAGCTCAGAGACAAAGGCGATTAATGTTGACAAGTGCTTTTGCAAATATTATAAATCTTTTATAAGAAAAGGGTGGGTTGATAAATGGCATGTTGTCCTTTTCGCACTGAGCATGCATCCCACCTGTCTGCTGGTAACAGATTTGTCTGCTGTTAATATGGCCTGGTTGTTCATATTTTACTGCCTTTCTCAGATGACCACACTGATGGTACAATACGAAAAAAATGGAGAGTAGGGAAACCTGGGTATTCATTCTGAATCTGCTACACATTGCATATATGGCTTTGAGCAAGGGAGGAAAAACTAGCATTGTCGAATGTCTTCTATGTACCAGTCTCTGGGTAAAATATTATATCTACATGTAAGCTCTTTAACCTCCCAAATGACCTTGTAAGTTAGAATGATCCCCATTTTACAGATGAAGAAGTTGAATCTCAGAGAGGCTGTATAACTTGCCCAAGAACATGGAACAAAATTGTAAGCTAATTTCATTTTTTTAATTGAAATATATTCAGTATATACTGTTAAATTTAGCAATGTTAAATTTAAGGTATATAGCATGTTGATTTGATACATTTATATATTGTGATATGATTGACACTGGAAGAGTTAGCACCTCTATCACTTGATATAATTATCCTTTCTTTTTTGTAATGGGAATAATTAAGATTGAGTCTCTTAGCAAGTTTAATGATTATAACAAAAGGTATTGTCAATATTCAGGATACTGTGAATTAGATTTCCAGAACTTATTTGTCTACTAGTTGCATATTTATACCCTTAAACAACATCTCTCCTATCTCCTCACCCTCTAGTCCCTGATAACCACCATTTTACTCTTTTTTTTCTTTCTTTTTTTTTTTTTATGAGTTTGGCTTGTTTTAGACTCCACACGTAAGTAATATCAGGCAGTATTTGTCTTTTTCTGTTTGACTTATTTCACTTAGCATAATGTCCTCAAAGTCCATCCGTGTTGTAGCTAATGACAGGATTTCCCTTTTTTTCTCATGGCTAAGTAAGAGTCTATTGTATATATATACTACATCTTGTTTATCCATTCATCCATTGACAGGATCCTAGGTTGTTTCTGTATCTTGGCTATTGTGCATAATGCTGCAACTTAGTTCTACTAATTGCAAAGCCTTTGCTGTTTACTACACAATATTGCCTCTGGAAATCAGTTGTCTTATCCATAAAAGGAATTGAGTGAACTAGATGAGCCATCCACATTTTCTTAGTAGAGAATCACTCCAGATCATAACCCAGTGCTATGTAGGCCACAGTCTTTCTTTTTTTCTCTCTTTTTAAAACATTTTATTTAATAACATGCCCATGCATAATGCATAATGTAGAAATATCACAGGATTACTGTATTTCCCTCCTCTCCCCTCCTCCCATTGCCAACTTCAAGCAGTGGGCAGGGCTGTGCTTCTTCGACTCGGTGGATATTTGTGGGAAGATGGAAAGCAGAAGCCACTTGAAATCAGAGAATATTCCCAGCTTTTGTAAAAGCCTAAACTCTTTGATGTTATTATAATAAGTGCTCCAGAGGGAGAGGAAAGAGAAAGCAGTACCTTTGAGGTCAATAGAGGGAGTAGAAAGATTGCAATAAAGAAGAAAGAGAATGGCATTCTGCATGCAGGAACATGAGCATGACTCCAGTACAGAGTCCCAGGGAAGTGGCAGCTCCACAGAGGGGTCTAGCTTTCCTCTTGTCCATCGAGGCTGAGTTTCAAGCATAGGTTTTCCAGCTGCCAAGTGGTAAGAAAGCAGAGAGTACATGGGCTTAAAAGAGTAGATGATTATGATGAACTAGAGATGAAACAATCTTCCCTCTGTTAGTCAGTCCCACGTACACTTCCTTGGTTCTTACACAGGCTTAATGACTAAGACTGAATCTCTCACCTGCTTCTCAGTATAGGAGCTTAGAGCAGATTTTATGTTTGATTTAAAATAATAAATAAACATGATATTTCCTGCCACCAGAGTTTAAAACTGAATCACACCTGCTCTACAATATTGAATGTGACTCAAACATCAGCCAAGTGCATGTGGAAGTTTTATTCAAACCTATCTTCATTGTGTTTATAATCTTCCATAAGGCCCCCTTTTCATGGTGTAATTTTAAAGGAATTAAATATGAGCCACCCAAACTCTATAAAAAACTCTATAAAAAATCAGCTTCCATTAGAATTGCAAATTGATCCAAGTTTATTTAACAATATAATTGCAGGTAGTCAGCCATGAAACAGCAGGAAGGGGTTAAGATGCATTGGATCACTAGTTAATACTTAGGTTACAACACCCATTTCAGAATCTTGGCTAATTCTAGAGAGAAGGCAGAGAAATAGGATCAGAGAGAAGCGTGTGAGTGGTTGAGGTCAAGTTCTAAAATATAGATCTTAAGTGAGTGGTGGGAGCGTAAGACTTTCCTTTATCATGTATACTTCAAAACTTACACATGCATAGCAAATACACTTTAAAATATTTTTAAGGCTGAAAACCTCTAGCAAGATCCAGATCATGATCCTAATACATGTCCCCAGTAGGTTTTCTTTCCTACTCTATAGAAGGCAATTTCACAGCCTCTCTTCACTCCTCAAACCTGCCACTCTCTTAACACACACACACACACACACAACTGTGGCCCTCTCAGACTTCATTGAGGGAATAGCACAATGATTATGTTCTAATCACTAAATCTATCAAGCTACTTGCATCTGACCTTTATTTCCTCCCTTTCTTATGTTACAATGGAAAAGCAGTCCCTCCGTGTGTCTGGATCTTGTCCCCTCAAGCACACCAAACATTTCCCCCATATCAACCTGTAAGGATGCTCTAATATCTCTCTCCAACTCAAACGACCACAAACAGCCTCTCATGACCTCATGTCCCCCTCAAATTCTCTTTCCCCTTCCCAGCAAAACTTCTTTCTAGTAACCTGTTCATCCTCACAGCCTACATTTTCTTATCTCCTAGTTTCTCCTTGGCCCACTGGGCTTTATATCTCCATGGAAACCATTCATGTTAACTTGCTTTACCAACCACCTCAACTGATGTCTTCTTTAATCCCCTTTCCTGACAGTCTCTCTGGCCAATTCTAAATGATGTACTGTCTGGGGAATGTTCCTGGGCCCCATTTTTACTCTGTTATCCTTCTCTAAATGATGACCTCTCATCTCATAGATATAATAATATCTGTTGCTGATGACTCCCAAATGTGTAACTTTACGTTGACCTCTCACTTTTGCTCTACACTCGTAAATACAGATGTTTCCTGAACATCTCCATTTGAATATGCATTATACTCTCAAACTTAATGCATGTAAAACATAACTCTTGCTTTCCTCTAAAACTGTTCCTTATCTAGTTTTTTTCTTCTCAGTAAGTAGCATCACCTTTTACAACCTAGTCACTCAAAACGAAAGCCTAAAAACCATACTTCATGCCTCTCTTCTTCTCCTTCCATGTCCAAATTCTCAAGTTCTTTCAATTTTACCTCCTAAAAAATACCTGAGGCCTATCAACTCTACTCCATTTCTACCACTACCATCTTAACCCAGTCATCATCATATTTCAGTGTGGCCCCTGTAGTAACCACCAACTGGTCTCTTGCTTCCACTTTACATGCCCACAAACCACCCTCCATATAAGATAGAGAGCCTTTTGAATATAGATCAAATCACATCATTTCCATCACCAGCAAGGCCCTCTGATCTGCTCCTGACCATTTCTACGACTTCCTCTCCAACCACCCTCTCCCTGTTTTGTTTCTGTTTTGCATTTGTTGAACATGCTAGGCTTTTCCTACCTGTAGGTCTTTGCTTTTACTGTTTTCTCCACCTGACATAATTGGCCCTAATCATTTCAGGGCTACTTCGCCTTGATGTCCAAGCCTTGTCTCAAATGTCACTTCCTAATAATAGACATACTTTGCCACACCATGTAAAGTTGTAAGCATATACACACACATACACATTTTATATACATACAACAATTACCACCTGTCAAAAATCTAAACTCTGTGATATCAGAAGCCTTGTTTGACTTGCTCCCCACTCTATTACCGGGGCATAGAATATGCCCAATTGGTAGCAGGAACGCAGTAAAGACTTCTTAGAAAGGAATAGTAAATATTCCAAAACTATCTGGCTACAAGACTTTGCATTTCTGCTTAAATTGTTTCTACTTATTTCATGATTTTAGCTGGTTAGAATTGTACATAGTTAAAGTTAATGAATTTTGTATAATTATTTTGTATCGTCACTATTATGAATTTTCTCATCAAGTCTAAACGTTTTTTAAAGTAAATTCTCTTAAATTTTCTAATCAACAGTCTTATTTTCTGGATGCAATGTCAACATTATCTTCTTTTTCATAATTCTTGTATGCCTTATTTGCCTTTTTTTGTATTATCGCACTAGACAGAAAATCCGAAACAATGCTGAACATTAATGATGGTCGTAAAGAGCAGTCTTGTGGTTCTGATTTTAACAGAAATAGCTGGTGATGTTTTTATTTGTAGTCTCCATGAAAACCCTGTTTTTTTCTGTTCATTGATTTAATATGTTAATCTTGATTGAGTTACAAATTTTTTTCATATTCAGTTATAGTTAATTTAGTTCCTATTCTCTTTTACTCTAGCATATATTCTAAGAAATATCTTATCATCTAAAATGACTTCTGAAGATAGCTAAACTAATCCATCTTGAATTAATTGTTTAAGTATCAGTGTCAGTAAATAATTTTATTTTCAGAGTCTTAACAGAGAAAAAGAGTGCAGAGGGTAATTCTGGTACCCAGTAATCTGGAGGCTATATAAGTGGTAGGGGTTATGATGTTGGATTGTGCTATCTTAGAGTAGCTTCTTTTCCCAATTCTTGAAAGCCTGATCAAGTCTTACAGACAACACTCATCCAGTTCATCAAGAGGAAATCCTAAGATATCTTAAATCTACCCGTTCAACCAATGAAGTTTTGTACCCCTAAATTTCCTTCCTTTATCTTTTCACTTATCACTACCAATTTTGGGCTTTTAGTTCTTCTGGCTCAGGATTATCTATTACATAATTTTCCCTCTTAACTGCACTTGCTCAATAAAATATTTACCTGTCCCTCCAACTCAGTGGTCATGGATGCTGTGTTAGTCCACTTGGGCTGCTAAACAAAATACCACAGGCCAGGAAGCTTGTAAACAAAAGGAATTTATTGCTCATGGTTCTGGGGGCTGGAAGTCCAAGATCATGACACGGGCGTGGCTGAGTGAGGATTGTCTCTCTGGTTCTTTGCTAGCATCTTTTCACTTCCTCACATGGTAGAAGGGACAAAGTCTCTTTTATTAACAGACCTAATTACATTCATGAAGGCTCTGTCTTTATGATTTAAGCACCTCCCAAAGGTTCCACCTCCTAATACCATCACATAGGTCATTAGAATTTCAACATATGAATTTTGGGGGGACACAAACATTTAGACCTCATCAGATGCAGTTGAGTACTTTATCCAAATAATAGAATTTCCCCCTTTTCCTTCTTCTAAGCTCTAAACCATTCTCAAAAACATAGATACATGACTGAATCTCACTGTTTTATATTGATTGAGGTCCTGATATTGGTGATTTTTAATTATTTATGTATATTAAAACTTTGGGAGCAACATAAACTCATAAATTAAGTGAAAAGTTTTTAACACAAAATGTAGTCATTTTAACTGCATCCTAGGTCTCCCATTCCAATACCCAACATGTCCTTGCATTCTTATATTCTGCTCCCATATCCTAAAAGTCTCCTTCTTGTATCTACCTTATGCTTAGGTACTATCTTTCCAGCCTCTGAGCTCTTGTAACTTTCAGATAACTGTCCTTACTTCATCATACACAAGATAAATTATCCTCCAACCATTCATCATTCCCACACTTATCAGAATTACAGGACTGGTTAGCTTCCATATACTACCTTTGGAGAGGATAGTAGAATGAAGCAGTCCGGTGATTCTAATTAGTGTTCTTTATCTGAAAGTGGATGGTAAAGATGTCAGACAGATGCCACTGGTCCCCAAAATTAATGTAGTTCAGTAATAGAGGCAAGTATATCAGCAGAGCTAAACTGTACCAGATATTTTTTTTGAAGATTTGTTGATGGGGCTAATCTCCATATTTAACTACTGCAAACAAAGCAGAGATAATGATGGCAGCAATCATACTGAAGATAATTAGTAAAAACATGATCTACCTAACTGAAAAAAAAAGCAGGAGTGGACTAAGTAACCAACACATGTAATGTAAATGTTATAGATGCTCTCTTGCTTTGCGCCCACCTCAAACCAACCCTTATATTTTGATTTCCCTCTGACACTCTCAATTTCGTCTCAGCAAATCTGCTAGCTTTTCTTTATACTCTTAAACTTTGTACATATTTTCTCTCTACTTAGATTCCTCTACATTATATCTACGTATTTGGGATCCCAAGTGATTTTACATATTTTATCTTGATTATTCCTTAAAGCGGACAGTAGATACATTCTTTCAATAGAGAATTTGAGGAAACTGGACCAATATTTGGATGACTAGAATGAATGGCATATATTTTCAAGGTTCAGAGATTGTAATTGGCTAAACAGATTTGGCCTCGAGGCATTCTGTGATCCTAGCAGCAGCATGGCGGGCTGAGGGAAGCGATTTGGAGGTATGCAGCATAGAAGCTAAGAGAACCAAACTCACTTTGGGGTTGATCCTGGGTGTAGTTGCCCAGAAGTAAAACTTCAAAGTCTAAGATGACCTGGCAAACTCAAGTTCTCTTCCGAGTTAATGTGAACGTGTGGAGGATCTACTCTTCAGGATGGAGTATGGGATCAATATTTCCTGAGCATCAATGACACTTAGATGATAGCACCTTAATTCTAAGAGAAGTGGGAAAAGGGGTAGTTTGCGGTTGAAATAGAACCCAGCCAGTGCCTTTAGATAGAAGACAGAGTTCAGCCCACTAGAAAGGGAACATTGGCAGGGTCTGGGCAGTTGTGTAGCTGCAACCAGCAGTCAAACCCCAGGGCACATAGCTCCAGGCTCAGCAGGTCCTGTAATTTGAATCAGAATTAGGGCACGAGCCCCAAAACATCATAGGGCCTACCAGTGGCAATCGCGCAAAAGGTAGCAAGTTAATCAGACTATGGGTTTGCTTCCAGGACTCGCACCAGATCTGCAACATAGAGCAGCAGGTAACTTTGAGTTTCTGTGGAAAACTCAAAAAGTGGGTGGAAGTTAGGCAGGAACAGACAGGGGTTGAATAAACCCTATGTGGAGAGTTACAGTCTCCTGGGCTGGTCCATTTTTAAACTCATTTCTAGGATTAGGCAATGATGGTAGTAAAATTAATGTTAACTGTTGATTTGAAAATATTTACCTTTTGATTAACTTTTTAATCACTTCTTATTTTCTTAATTTGTCTCTCCACATATGTGTTTCCTCAGTCATAATATGGGCATTGTAATTACTTTTACCTTATAAATTATTTTCAAATATCGAAATGATGAAATGTTAAAAGTACTTAATATTTAGTATAGTACATGATTATAAGCCTCAATATTTGTGATTATCACAAATATTGATGTTAATATCCATTCCATACAGAATATAAATACCAGGAGTAGATTTAATAATTCTACACTAAGCTTTATGCCAAGGTGACTGTTTACCCAGTTTTTATTTGAAATTGTTTGATGCACAAATCTAAAGGCTATTTTTATTATCTTCATTTTCTGGAAAGAATCGTCTGGTTTACTGTCTATTAAATTATAATTCACTAGTTACTAAATATGGAATTTCATGGTTTTTAGTCCTAAACTCTGAGAGTTAAAATTTCCAGTTTCCTAGAGAAAATTAATGTCTTTTTTAAAGTGAAAAAATTGAAATTTAATGATAAATTCAATTACCAAGTCTAATTCTAGAGTTTGGAAGATGGTAATATCTGTTTACTGGCAGCTTTCTTTCTTTTTTCTTTTTTTAAACAATAAAAATTTATTTCTCACAGTTTTGAATACTGTGAAATCCAGCAAGCTAGGTTTCATTTTGAAGCCTCCTCTCTAGGCTTGTAAGCGGCCACCATTTTGCAGTGTGCTCTTGTGCACGCTTCTTAATTTGCCCTCTGAGAGAGCTAGTGAGCTCTTTGGTATCTCTACTTAAAAGGGGCGTAATCTCATCATGAAGTTCCCACCCTCACGACCTTATCCAACCCCCAATTACCTCATTAAGGCCCCATCTTAAAATACCATTACATTGGGGGCAGGGCTTCAACATATGAATTTGGGGAGGATACAAACATTCAGTCCATAACAGGTATCTATTCTAAACCCACGAGTTGCCCCTTGAGCCAGGCCCAGGGAGCTCACAAACACTTCAGTCATCAGAGAAACTAAATAAAGGAGTATGAATGGCAGCTCAAGCCAACCAGTCTCCTCTTCACTTTCGTCATCATCATCTTAAGTGCTTGTACCTGGCGCAGAGAAGGCAATCAATATCCTTAAAAATATCACCAAGTATTCTTTACTCTTTCAGGGCATTATTTACTCTGTGCTTCATGATAAAGCTCCAAATGCTGGAGGTATTATCTTAATTGTATATTGTATTAAAAATATACTGTATATATTATATTAAATATATTGTATTAAATATATATTGTATTAAAATGTAACTATGTATTTAAATAATGGGAATGTATCACTACGAGAATTTTAATATCAGAATATTGTAACATGGCACTTAAGGAATCAGATATATGCCATATTCCCTACTGGCTCATGTGAGTTTCAAGCTGACAGGTCCCAGGCTCCTATAGTTAGTCCTATCCTCTTCATCTGGCAACTTTCTTTAGAATCAACTTCTTTATCTTCTGATTAAAAAAAATAATGTTCTAATTTTTACTAATTTGTTTGATGGAAATTGCTATTTTACAAGTCAATGCTTATTTTTCATAGTGAAATCCATTGACTTATATCTGTCCATCTATACAAGCTTCATGGTCCAGGAGTTGCAAATCCAATCAAGGACATGAGGATTTGGTCCAGGAAAGGCAAGTAAAGCTTTTCACAATTTATAAGGTGCACACTCTGAAGAAATATATCATGCCAAAACAAATGTTTTCCTGTGAAAAGAGACGGTATCAGATCAATGATCCCCAAATTATTTGTTTAATAAATATATATATCTGATTTTGAAAATCCCAAATTAAATTTTAATTTAAAATATAACTGTCTCACATTTAATATAGTTGCTGCAGTGTCTCCTCTTTATCCATCAGGGCGGCTGCATGTAGTTGAGTATTTGTACAGTTCACAACTCAAGTGGTAGACTGGATGTTCACCTTAGAATCTGTGATACTAGTACCTACCCCCTGAGTTGTTCAGTGCACAATATGTATAACTGTACTCTGGCTCTAGACATGTTAGACACATTTACAATTAGTGACAATATTAAATTTGTTTGTTTAGTCCACAAAAAGAAAAATACAAGTATCCACATTTCAAATGAACAAATATTTATGAACTGCCTCTTATGGACCATTGAAGTTATTATAAAGCCTAAGAAAGAATTCCTACCCAAAAGTAATATATAAGGAAAATCAGACTGATAAACAGCAAAATAGAATATGACGTACATATTCAGTTAGGAAAATGCACAAGGTACAATGTGACAAAAGAAAGGGAGCATTTAATACAACTTAGAACTTCAGAAAAGAATTACTAAAAAATGTATCACATGGACTGAGCAATGAGGATGAGCGGGAGTTTGCAAATAAAGAAAAACGACTAGGCATTTCTAGAAAAACATCATGTATAAAGTCATAGAAGCAAGAAATAAATACATATGCCAGGAGATATAACCAGCTCAATACTGTTTATGCATAAAATGTAAGATCAGGAATAAGGAATGATGAGTCTAGATTTAAGGTAGTTATGGTGAGTTATGAATAGAGTCAGTGAGTACAAATTAGAAACTATTACAATGGTCCAGGTGAGATTATGGTGAATGCCAAAACTAAGGTCGAGATGGCAGGAGTGGAGAGGAGGGGATAGATTAGATAAATATTCATAAATCATATATTTCTTAAATATTTATTGAGCATCAGGGACTGTGAGGCCTCTGAGTTTGTAGACAAAGCCCTCCCCCCATGGCAGCTGCCATGGGGAGACACACAGGAGACAAACTCCATAATTAGGTATCTGATAAATATAAATGAGCAAGGGAAAGCAGTGTAGACTGACTTCTGGATTTCTTACGGGAAACTGGATAGATGTAATCCATTTCCTGAGATCAGTAAAGCTGAGAAAGGAGAAGGACAATGACGAGTTTAGTGATGGACACATTGAATTTGAGGCTTTTAAATCATGACATTTAAAAAATAATCTCAGTACTGAACTGTGCCAAAAGTGCAAAAAAATACATAAACCCTAAATGTATAACAATGAGATGTCTGCTAAACTAAAATCTGCTAGATACAGCTCTTATTTGTGAATAGATAGAATTCTCCAGGGCTGAATTGCACCTGCAGTATTTCATTTAAGGTTATACTGATATTGGCGGCAATAAAAAGATACTTTACTTAAAAATGGCAAAATTATCATTTAAAATTAAAAAAAAAAAAAACCTGACTCCTTGGCAAGCTTGCATGGTAGCATTCCAGTGTGACACAGGAAAAAACTAACTCTTATGTGTAGGCTGCACCCAGACCAGATTAGGTGATTACATTTGGGCAATTTATGTGCATGAATTAACATTTTTCTGTTCCAAGAAATTTTCTCCAAAATGTAATTTCTGTTATTTTAGTTCCAGCTATTTTCAAGGATATTGCTCAGATCTTCTGAATTTAGGGATTTACTTGATATATTTAAAAGGTCATTTGTCTTCCTCTGAGCCTAATTTTCCTGATAAGTAGAGTTATAATCTAGTTTCTTCAAGAAAAGAGAAATTGTTTCAAAGGGGAAGAAAGCACACAGTAAATTGGTACGAATAATTCTGAAAGTGCTTCATAATTTGAAAAAGCAAAGTACAGATCTAAGAATAAAATTTTATATTTTGATGGTAAAGAATTCAATTCCAAAAATAATTATGCTTCAATATTGCATAAATTAATACAAGTATACAAAACTATAGAACGTCAAGAGTATTCTTCACATACATTTTTAACAGGAAAATCAACTACACTAAACATATTTATTACACTATAATTTTGCTTCTACCAAGTTGGGGTAACAAATATGTTTATTTAAAAAAACAAAACAAAAAGCTCTGAATTTAAAGGCATGGTTTCAAATCTGAAGAGAGTTAACCTAATTATCTCAAAGATAACTCCGAACTAAAAAATGCTATTATTCTAAATATATTTTGAGATTTGACTTATCCTTCTTAAATATTATCTTAATGTTTAAGAACATTTGATCAATCTAAAATGTAAAGAAACATTTTAAAAGATTATTTATACTTAAAGTGTTATATTTTTCAATAATGCAAGAACATGTTCATAAATATATTCCAAATGTTAAATGTCAGATTGTATTTAAGTTGTCCTTTGCACATCTCATGTGCACATCATATTTTAGCCATTCATTTATTCATATGTTGATTTAAATATTTCTTGGTATATGCTGCATATCCAGGACTTAAAAGGCACCAATACAAGAAAACCAGAACACACAGTTTGTTACCTTTTCCCTTACATTCTGGTTGGGGAGCAAATTATTAAGTGATGTTTACCATGTGCACCACTAATTTAAGCACTCCTTGTATTAACTCATATAAGCCCTGTAATAACTCTAAGAGGTTAATACTATTGTCATCCCATTCTACAGATCAAGAAAATGAAGCACAGATATGTTAAGTAACTTATCTAAGGTCACACAGCTAGTAAGTGGTGATCCCAGAAATAAGAAAAAAAGAGAGAGAGAGAAATTTTATAATGCAAAATGTTAGTGTGTTTTTGTACATAATTTCAAAGAAATGCAAATGAAGAGAGTGAAGTATGATAGTCAGATGAAGTGACTTGTCTGTGATTTTTCTCCAATAGGATCCCCAAAAGAAAAAGGGAATGTGGGTTGAATGGTAAGGAAGAAGAGAGGCCTGAGAATAGAAAAAATCTGCTTGGTACAGCTAGGGAGCCTGGCTTTTGTAAAAGTTGTGAAAGAGGAATCTATTGTCCTATTCTCTCTCCTGTCTATGTTTTAGAGATGTCTAACATTCATCTATCAGAAGACTCATTGAAGAACATAGTAGACATTCTTTGCTCTTTTGACTTTTATAAAGTGCTTCATTTTAACTACTCGTAAAGCAGTTTTATTTCATATGTCAATGGTCGTTCGCATGATAGTCATTATTTGACTTTCCAGCTATTATTCCATGAACATTTTTTATTGCAAATTTCTAAATGTCAGAAAAAAAGCTAGTAGCTTGAGATTCAACTTGTTATTCCATTTTCTGCATTTACTGGCAAATCGCAACCACACTGCCACCTAGTGGGTCTTAGCAGCAGCCTCCATGATTAACAGAAATTGTATTTCAAATACCTCCAGCCCACGATTCTTTAAAATTTATTTCTACAGAAATGTGTTTTTACATAAGTTGCTTGGAATACACAACTCATTTTAATATAGAAATGATATCATGAGTGGTTGTTAGGTTTCCAGCTCATTCACAAGGTCGTTCATCCCATAATATATTCTGAATGAACACTTTCCAGTTATGTTGATCCATCTGCAGTCAGAGTTCATGGTCTTCGTGCATCACTTCCCATGTTCCTTTCACTTTTACTGTTTTGATAGTCCATGAGAAAATGCCTGACTCCCGATCTCCCACTCCAGCCACGTAGTCTCAACTTGTATTCTCGCCTTGGGCATAAAAGGGACCTCACTGGAAGTCAGCCTCTTTCTCTGAGCCTGCTGCTGGTTCCTGATGCTGTGACTCAACCAGATGGACTCAGCCTCTGTCCTCTGTCCCTAGCTCAAGGCCAGCCAGCTATGAATCTCTTCCTCTACTGCCTTGTTATTCCTGGCCCACTCCTACTCCTCTCTCTACCCTTGCCTTGCTGATGGCTCACTAAACCCCTTGCTGATGATGTCCTATCAGAGATCCTCACCCTGCGCCATGGATCCTCTTGAAGGAAGAGGTAGTTTTCTTTCCTACATAGTCCTCTTTTCCAAATATTCTGAGTGCATGATGAATGAATACCTTGGTTGCCTCATCATAAGGAAAAAGGAACATAGTAGTTTAAGGAATTTCTCATTCTTCTGGTTTCCTATAAAAGACTCTCCCCTTGGAGTGAGATCTATATATGTCTCTTAGATCATTAGCTAAGAAGAACCTGACTTTTAGTCTGGAGTTTTGTTTAAATTATATATGAAGTGTCAAATATGCTATTAAAGAGTATTTTAATTATTGGTTACTTATACATATTACTATAATAGAGAATTTCCCATATGTCATTGCACCGGAAATACCTAGAATAGTATCTGACACATAGTAGATCTTCAAGAAATAGTTTTATGAATGTTCATTGAGCTCCTTCTGGTTCTTCTTGGGAAGATGCTCATGGGCTAGCTACCAATTCATTTAAATCTGGACAATTTTCCCATCAGCAATTCAAGATTCCAGGAATGGATTAGATTCTGACAGTGTCTTTCTTCTTCCGTTGTCATTTAGTTGCTTATGGTTGCTGGGGAAAATGACAATCCTTAGAAACTATAGGCAAATAGCTGGTGATAGCTGTGAAGTAAAACCAAATTGTGTCTCTTAGAATTTCTCATTAGTCCTTCTGCATTGAATTCTTAACATATCATAGACCAGGAGTCAGAAGGCCTGGATGTTCAGTCTGCTCTGTCACCTGCTGGCTGTGCAAACTAGGGCGATTAACTAACTTCCTGAAGCCATTTTCTCATTTATTGAATGGGGATGATAATAATACAGATTTACAATTTCTACTCTCCAATTCCAAAATCTTAAAACCTATGAAAACCAAATGCTTTTTCATAATTTATTTGGCATCAAAATCTGACCTACATGGAATAAACTAACGTGAAGTTTTTCAAAACTTTTATTTAGCCCATTAAATTAAGAGGTGCTTTCTCAGAAACACATGGGTGCATTGTTTAATGTGTGGTAAAGGCATTAACTTACCTTTCTAAAATTTTAAAACTCTGAATTCCAAAATCTAGCATCAATGTATATACCTTAATATAGTATATATTTGGCCCTAAACATTTCCTAAAAGGGACTTTGAATATTTTCATATCTGATGGTGTTGTTATGAGGTGTAATAGTATCATGAATGAAAGCTATTATCACAGTGCCTGGATGTATTAAGCCTTCAGTGAATGTAAGTTATTATTATTTTAAAAATTTAACTCCTTTTACTCTAAAATACAAGACATTTTCTCAGTCCTTCTGAATGGGAACAGTTTTCCCAGCCATGTGTTCAAGTTTTCTGTTCCCTTTCTCTTCTCTTTCTTTTTCTCACTTATACTTCTACTTCCTTCCTCTTCTTTAACATCTCATTCATTTCATCTCTGAGAATAGATGAAAGGTGTGGATCTTCTTCCCAGGAAATCGCTCCTCAGCACATATACACATACCTCCACATACTTTTTCAGGAAAGCCACAAAGTCCCAAAGAGTTCATTGGGGGATCCTCCTTTGGGGAGCTAATCTTTGTGGAAATAAATAACATCATATGTGCAAGAAAAATCCCATTCACGTGGGCAATTACTATTTTAAAATAATTTAAAATTATTATTATTTATTTATTTAGGGGAGGCAACCTTTGGTTGACCTCACAGATTGCAAGGACTTAGTCAGTTTATAACCCCTTATTTTTAATTTTTTATGCCTACAGCACCTGGTCTTCCTAGGTGGTCTCCCATCCAAGCACTAACCAGGCCCGACCCTGCTTAGTTTCCGAGATCAGACAGGATCGGGCTTGTTCAGGGTAGCAAAGTTATTTTAAAATTAATTTAAAACTATTTCATACTAAAACAAAAAAAAAAATACTATGCCCAGTTTTAAATAGATACAAATTTTAAACTGAAGAAAATTGAAATATCATCAAAATAAATAAAAGAAATATGCAGATAAGTTACTTTCCTGAATGGCTTGGGCAGGTGAATGAACCCAACAATCTCTTAGGGACATTACTAGGTCTATTCTTCTATGATTCTGTTCTTGTCAACAACTTACATTCACATAATACAGATAAATTATAAAGTGATTTTACGTATATTATCTTGATAAACCCTCACAAACCTCTTGAGAGTTAAGAATGATATTATCTTCATTTTAGAGTTGAAAAAAATGTAATTTCAGAGAAGCCAGATGATTTATATCTGAGGTCACATTACTGAATATCCAAATGTCTAATCCAGTGATTATAGCACCATATTCTACTGGCTCTTCTGACAATTATTCCCATGTATACCTTTTCCATTCTAAGTTTTCAATGACACTTTAAACCAATCCACATTTGGCTAAACCAATCCACATTTGGCTTTTTTTTTTTTTTTTGATATATATACACATATATACAATTGTATTGGTTTTATATATTTATATATTCATATTTATAGAGAATATATAAATATTCTATATATTCTTCATATATATATTTCTGACATACTATAGGTTGGCTATGATCTCTTCTCTCCCCTCCCACATTTTCTGTTGACTTTCCATCTTAGCACATTCAGGTTACACAACATGCCATATTAAGTCAACAGGTATAGTGAAAATCAAGAACAAGAACACCATATTATTTCTCAATGCTTGTTAGCTTGAAAGCACAATGTACTACATAATTTTAAGCAGGGACCTTGTGGTCTGTCCATATACTGGGGTTCAAATAAGTCATAATGTGATGAAATATTAATTTATATTTAATGGACATGTGCTACCCAAAATTGTTTAAAGTGCTAGTATTCAAAAGCACTGATCATTCCTAGAAGTAACTGGAGAGTATTTTGTCAAAAGAAGTCAAATGCCAGGTCAGAGTTTTATTCACATGACCCTTAGTCCATTTCAGCTATGACGCTTTTACAATTCTCCAACTGAGAGATTTACTCCTTAGGAATCCAATGATTGTCCCAGAGCCTGGTATTTACCTGTGAAGAATTTTCTCCTGTCATTTTGTTAAATACAGAATTTAAATTCAATGTCCTCTTTGGTTACTTCTTATGGCTAAATCCAACCTGATTCCCCAATATCACGAGTTGGGCTCCCTCTCAATAATAAGAGGAGTTACACACGGGCAAGTATGACTAATACCTAAATGACCCTTTCAGATTGTGTTCAGATTTTAGATTGTTCATATTTGGATGAAGTAGAAAGTGGTTCCAATGGCTAGGATATTAATAACAAGAATAAACAAAAAAAATTACTAAATTCTTAAACTCACTCTAAAGCTCCTTGGATTAGTGCCAGTGTCATTTTCAAAGTAGAGAGCGAGTCTACTGTAAGAATATATGGCTTTGATTTTGTGGGTAAAATTAAGACCTAGAATCTTTATACTTTTAAGTGAGGAATTATAACACAACATAGGTATATATTTGAAATTTAAAGAAGGTATTAATAATTTTTTTTTTTTTGCTCAAAGATATCTGCTTTTTGGATTCTTTCCTTGTAGAGTCTCTTAAGAGCTATATTTTCTACTTCAAATGTTGATTTTATTGAATAGACAATAATAAAATATAACAATCAGGGCTTTAAGTAAAAAAATTAAAATGTGAAAAGAATATATTTTGTACCTTCAAATTTCTTTCCTTCATCTTTAACCAAAGTCATTAATAATATCTCTCCAACTCACATACTTTTATCCCCTTTCCACTCTCCCTCTTACCAACTCTAATTTCAAAAAAGCATCTGAGAATTCTGGTTATACACAGATTAAACACGCATGTTTATTGTTGCTCCTTTGTAATACACCAAAATGAAAATAAATGCATATAAGGGCATAAATCTATAAAACGAACGGGAATGGGAGAATAGATACCTGCATACGAAAGATGTCAACAAAACTTTGGACTCAGGAAAGCAGATGGATAAATAGTAAATGACTTAGCAGATCAGAGAAAGGAACTGTGAG
>NW_006494612.1:20072631-20083456 GCF_000325575.1 Pteropus alecto | reverse complement strand
CAGAGCAAAGATGCAAACTGGAGGGTAGTTTAAAATTTTATGTGAGGGTCACTTAGACCTCCAGGTTCCCTTCCCAGGAGGCTGGCCCTTTCCTACCTCTATGAAGAGATTTATCTTTGGAGAGATTTACAGTTGAAAATGGAGAGTGAGGTGGTATTGGCAAAAGTCTGTCACTGCCACAACATTCTCATCACACACTAAATCCACTATTTAAATTCCCTTGTATGAGTTATATTAGGCAAGAAAATTGCTCTTGACTATATCCTTCCTAAGCAAAGTGGGCTTTGCTCTGTTGTTAATACCTCTTGTTGTACTTAAATAAAACACCTCTGGTAAAATAGAGATAGAATTAGATAAAATCTGGGCACAAGCCGAATAATTAAATACAGTGTCCACTAATACCACATGGTTCTTTAATATCGTCAGCTGACTGCCCTCAGGTATTGCTTTCTGGTTCAGATCTCTTCTTCAAATTAGACTTAGTATTTTGCTTATTATAAAAAAAAAAAAAAATTGCTGTTGTTAATCTTTGTTTTGCATAGTTCGATGTTATGCCACTATTCTGATAATGGTTATTCGGTGTTTTGAGATGACCACTAAGGCCTATGAGACTTCAAATAAGAAACCGTAAGGAACTACAAATGTTGCCCTCACACAAATAAGACGGAAAAGCCTTCCTCTGTTCTGGCGCTCTTATTGCTCAACTGTGGACTAAGGTGCCTAAGAAAGAGAGCAAACCACTTTCCCTCCTACATGGGACATGACATACCAGGAATGAGACTCCTGGCCATGAGGGACTGACCACGACATACCCAAAATGAGCCACCTGACAATGAGGGACTAATGATACTTTTAATAAGTGATCAGTGCTGTTTTCTGATAATTTATCAGGGACAATTTCAAGGAAAGATCTGATCAAAAGGGGGAAATGTTAAAATAATTAAATGGAGACACTTTAAGAGGAAGCCAGAGCTGCCATGCCAGAGGAATTGCCTTGCATGTCTTATGCCTCAAATTTTTGTAATGCTAAAACAGGGCAAAATAACCTTTGGATTGGACCTAGGGCAACCTTGTGTCCCAAATATTTCTTTGCAAAGATAGATTGACACTGAGTCTCAGAGTAAACAGAATAAAATTGTTTCACCGACATTTTGAAAGACTGGATTGGTCCAAGACATGTGGACCAACGTGGTTCAAATGACAAGACTCCAGCTCTAGATCAGGGGAGTGCAAAACTTGTCCAGAAAGAGCACTTTGTAACTGTATCTTGAACAAATAGGACTCAAAATCAATGCACTATCATTTTTGTTTTCCACTATTATTTTCAAATTCATTCAATAAAATTTATGTCCTGTTTTTTAATAGAACCTTTGACAGTTTCGTGAATTCGCACTCTAACAGAACATTCTACTATCACTTAAAGTCACAAAACAGTCTCGATTTACCTATTAACGATGTCCAAACCAATATATGGATCAACATTTCCATATTTTTTTGTAGTAAGGCCTCTCTTCCCTCTCTTTCAGATGCAATCCACATAGCTAAGAACCTGTTCATTATGAGAAAGTGTTTGTTACCTGTGGCTTCTCTCTTTCGTGCTCTGCTTATGCCATCATTGCTAATTATGATTCAGCCCCTCAGGTCTAAAAAGTAGGTGGAGGGTTGGGGGAGAAGGGACAACTCTCAAGTTTGAGGGGGGTTTCAAGCAGGCTCCTTCCTCATTGGGCGCTTTCTTAGGTTCATCAGATGCCCCTTTCCTGATTCCGTATCAATTCTGTTTCTCGCATTACCACTTTACCCTTGATTCCTGATTCTCTGGTTGTCCGACCAGAGATGCTCTCCTTCGGAATTTCCTCCAGGGCAGGACTTGGAATTGCTCCAGACCAGCTGTGTTGGCTCTTCTTCCTTTTCTCTCTCCAACATGGCCACAGAAAACCCTTACGTATCATTTGTCCTAATAAACTCAGGCATGCCAGACTACCTCAGTGCAAATTCCATTCTGCTGCACTTGCCTCTTAAATTTTCTCAGGTTGACTCAGGTACCAAACCCAGCTCACTGAGCAGTCCCCTCCCTCACTAAGTGTCAGGTGGTAGGTCAGCTCCAATCTAATTTTAGGAAGAGATGGGGGCACTCACAGTAAAACAGCTCTCTCTCTAAAAACCTTTCAACCCTTCTACTTCCTTTTACATTTGAAGTTGGTAAAGTTAAAATAATTCTCATTTTCTTAGCAAGTTCTGCACGATGAGGATTTGCCTCAGTCATTTTGATATCTGACATCTAACATATTGATTCTTCAGTTGAAAATGGTGTGGGATGAATCCTACTCTTAATGCCTTATATGGAGAAAACTGCTACTCTCAAACAAGGAAGTGTATGGTAAGTCAGCGCCCAAAAATAAAAAAAAAAGTCCCCTCTTCCAACACGTGGTCATAACTACCCGCCCCCCACCCTTTTTGTCTAAAGGCAGAATAGTTTGCTCTTATAAAAACTCAGTCATGGTTAGAGGAGGAAAGGGACCTAGGATGCCCCATAAACCGGGTCAGTCCAGCCAATCTGTGACCAAACCCAAATCTTAGTATAAGAAATTTGTATTCATCACAGCATTTCTTTTTAAGTATATCTGATGCCTCTGAATGGGATGTTTCCATACAAGAACCTAAGAAATAAATCAAGAAAGACACTAAAAGAAAGCAGTAGTCCCATAGATGTCTCCACAAATTTTATTTTCAACACTTCAGGTGTTCCTCTTGCTCCAAGTCACAGCCCATTTAAAAAAGTGTAAGATGAGCAGCCCCTGGAAGATGCCCCCATCACTTTTTGAAGAAGGCTCTTACTACTGCTCTGTAGGCATGCAGTGCCATGTGAGTGGCTGCAGCAAAAGACAGAGCAGTGGGCTGGAAGGCTTGTCCTTGCCTTTGGCCTTGGCTAGGCACACAGCCTCTCTAGGCTCCAATTTTCTCATCTCTCATAAACTGCATCTTTAATAAAATTTAAATGATTTCTAAATAACTTTCCAACCCTGATACATTGTGATTCTGGCCATATAAATAAAATACTATTATGGTAGCTGGATGAATAAAATCAATATTCACAGTAGAAAAGGCTCAATTATAAATGATTCAATTCAAATAATAAAATAACAATTCGGATGCAAATTTAAAATGGATTCAAATTTAATTAAATAAAATTTCATTCCAATGACACTTCTGAAAGTAGGGAAAATGGAAGAATGGGTAGGAAGTTGATTCTGTTTGCTTACTCTTATCAGCTGTCCTTTTTAAATACAGCTTCTCCTCTCTGTAGCTACATGATTTAGTGAGGGAGGTGAGATGATGCACAGAATGTGTGGTTCTTTTTCAGGGCTCCCTGACTCAGCTTCAGTCTTTATTCACTCTTCACAGCATGGCTTGACCTGGGATCATATACCTAAAGTACAACTTACTAGTACCTGGCGAAGTTTACCACTGACAGAGTGTCCCTTCTCATTCTCCAAGGAAAGAATATTAGCTATGTTTTAGTTCATTTTTTTTAAGTATTTAAACCTTAAACAACATATTATTGTGGTTATTGAATATCTCATGCTCAGATGTATCTATTCAATGCAGTAGAAAAAAAATTAGTGGCAGTGTTAATAGACATACATTTGCAATCAGTCTTCAGCTCATTATTTTTACAATATAATTCAGATTCTTAAGTCTCCGAGATATGCAATCTTCGATTTTAAGGCTTGAGAATTTACAGGTGTTAAATTATCTGCACAGAGTACATTTACTGTAATTTTGAATTCAATAAAAGTACATTATTTATTGCCAGGAAAAATTTTAGTACTAAAATGGAATAGAAAAACTATAACGTTCATGGAAATTGTGTTCCCTAGCTCATAACTAGAACAATATATATGTACAAAGTATTAAATTTTGTTATAATATGGTATGTTGTGCCTTGCTTTTTAAACAAAAATAATTTAACTATTTTTATTAGCCAACATGTATTTTCAGAAGACAGAGATAATTAACCTTGGAAAGCAAATCTCTCATTTGGTTCATGATGAAATAAAATACATGAAGCATTTCTATTAATACAAATTCCACCAATGAAGGGTTCTAAAACTCATTATACATGAAATGAAATTTTCTCTAAAGGCAATATAGGTTTTATTAAGATTACATTCACATCACAGCTATTGCAATATATATATAACAATATGGAGGCAATTATGGTGATGTTTTACATTCTTTGAAACAATTGAAACACATTAAAACTGATTTTGTGACTCAAATGGATAGGGATGCCAGAAAACTCTGGGAGAATGTTATTTCTTAATATAAGAATAGAGAAACCATGCGTACACTATTCTTCTCATTTTGCTATGTGTCTGCAGCTCATCTAGGGTTTCCATTTAGGACAGGTTATGTTCAGGAAAAGGTATTATCTTAATTGAATAACAGAATTATCTACAATTTTGTAAATGGGAGGGTTTTTTTTCCTTCATGTGATATTATTAGGGGAATGCTTTTTGAGCCAGAAGGAGAAAACTGGGAAGGCAGAAGTATATGATTAAAAAGGAGTAAAGTATGGAGCTTTTATTTCTGAATGGCAACCAAGGAAGACAACCAAGGACATCAATTAACAAAAGTAATGGCAGTGAAAATGGTCTAGATTCTGACTCCCCTCTTAGCACAATAATTGATATCCCCAAATCCCTCAAGTCTCCTTCCTTCATCTGGCAGGGTGCCAGGAAGCTCATATTTCTTGATGACTTTTAAGCATCTTCCTGCTCTTTTTCAGTTCCTCTTCTTGATAGCTGTATGAGCTCTGGCTTAACTACTTCAGAGAATTTCACCTGTGCCTCTTGCTCTGTTCTGGTTAGTCTGTAGCTTCTGATGTCAATGATTTTTAAAGCATTAATACTGACTTTGTGGCTCCAATATTAATAGCAACAACAATAGCTACCATTTTCTGAGCATTTTTGTGTGTGTGTGCCAGGCACAGTGCTAACTAACACCAGCACCATCTTATCTGACTACCACAAAAACCTTACAAAGTAAAGAATATTATCCCCGTTTTATAGGTAAGGAAAGTGAAACTTTCTGAAAGTTATACAACAAGCTAGAGCTGAGTTACAAATGCAGAATTTAGAACCTAACACCCAGTTTTTATCCCTTACATTCTAGTTTCCCACATTCTAAAAAAGAATATTTTCTGACAATTTACAACATGCTAGCCATGATGTCAAGTACTCTACACACATCTTCCCATTTGTGACCACAGTGCTTGAAATACTCTCATCTTAAGTCACTGACTATGGAGAAGGCTCTCTTTTTATAGAAATAAAAATTATATTAAAAAACTGTTGAAATAGTAGCCAAGTCTTAACACCACAGATAAAGATATGAGTTTTGATTTTGCCGCTCACTAATTTTGGAAATTTATTTTACCTCTCTAAGCCTGTAATTCTGTATTATTAAAATAAGGGTAACAGTTGTATCTGTTTCATTATTTATTAAGAGAATTAAGAATTATAACATACAAAGAATAGTGTGTCCTCAAATTATTCTCTCAATAAGTATTGGTTATTCTTATATTATGTTGGCTATTCTAATATTAATATTGATACTTTTCACCTGAAATGTTGCCTTATAAATCTCTCTCTCAAGTATATTAGGACATCTTTAGTTGGAGCTAGGTCAAATGCCCATTGTGAATGAGTATTTAGGAAAATTTTTTAGCACTTTAATTTGCTTCTATACAAGTGTAACTTCACTTCTCAGAAAAAAAATTTTGGCTTTGATTTGAGGCAGACTTTATCATTCTCTTGTTCTAAAGTCTTCTTCTAGTTATCTAGGGCCTACTCACCAGCCCCCAAATTCACTCCAACTTTATCTTTTATAAAGTCTGATGTGACGCCATCAAAACTGGGTTCTTAGAATCTTTCCAGGTTGGTTTACAGGTAGGTGAAGTTTCTCTCCCAAGACTACCTTTCCTACCAAATATATTTATATAAAGTAGCATGAACCTTTGAACTTGCCAAATTATAAAAGTTGAGATGTAACGAGGAAATTTTCACCTTCTTCAGGTTTAATAAATCTAAAAATCTAAAATCTTCTAGTTATTTATCTTAACTTTCTAAGCGAGACTCCTCCGGGAATTTGTTTGTTGTGTACTCCAGTTTCTGGTTTGATCAAGACTCACATAGAACTAAACCAAGGAAACCCAAGCAAATAAATTGAAAACCAGACCAAATCTTGTTTGATCAAAGAGGCCAAACGTGGAACAAAATGTGAAAGAAGACTCCCAGGAATGTATCACTTATAATCACTTATCATTTATAATATAAATTCTTTATATTTTCTAAAAACGTAAATTTAAAATATTAGATGGGCGACCTTAGGCCACCTATGAGATGGAGGAACTCTTCTACCTCATGGTCAGCCACTTGGGTCAATGTCAGAAGGCATTTTGAAAGCACAGATCTCAACTAGCAATGTGGACACTAACTTCTTACAAATCTTTAATTCTAAAACAACTCTCTCATATTTGATAGATGCTAAGCTCTTTTAACCAGCATCTATTTACTCATATAAAAAAATTAATTAGAATGATAAATTAAATAAAGTATTGGCCTACTATATTTTGTAACCAAAACTATTTAAAACTTATTCTAACTTGTGGACATAATCATTAACACGTCCAGTTAACATAAATTAATTCTGTTTAACATAAATCAATTCTGTAGTAAAATCTTATAAAAATTCACTAAGAATCATAGTTTTTCAATTTTCAAAAGTAAATTTTCTATTTCTCCCTCAGTTTGTAGAATAATCCAAGTAAATATTAAGCTCATTTCTCTTTTATTAAATTGTAAACCTGGGTTTTTTAAATCAATATTCTAATTCTTCTCTTAAAGAGTATTTGAATTATATTTTTAATAAAACCTTAAAAGAATACTTATTTTGTACAGATAATGAATACTTTTTAGCAATTACCACAATAGAAAAAGAAAGCTTAATTTCAAACTATCTTCTAAAACTCACAACAGGACCAGCTACATAATTTGCGGGGCCCAATGCAAATATCAAAATGTGGGACCCCTTTTCCAAAAATGATTAAATATTGCCAGACAGTGGCAACAGAGCAATATACCAGGAGTAGGCCCTTCTAAGTGTGGGGCCCTATACAACTGCACAGGTTTCACTTACATGAAGCCAGCAGAGCACAGCTGTATTCACCCCATATGTGGTCTCTCACATTTAGTGAATGCTTCTTTTTTTTACTGTATGTATAATTTAGATATGTGTATAAAGTTCAAGCTTTGTGAATTCAGTTTATCAGATGGTTCAGCCAAATACTCAATGGACAAATAGTTCTATGTTCATGAACTCTCTCAGGAAATAGAAAAAGAAAGAACATTCTCTAGCTCATTTTATGAGATTAGTATAAATCTTGATACCTGTGCTGGGTAATGTTCTTCCTCTACTCCGTATTTGCCCTTTATATTTTTTTTCTATACCTCCTAGAAGCCTGCAAACTATATTGCATAGTCTCCTTGTCATCGGGCTTCCCTTTAGTTTCTACTAATGTGAGGCACTGACAAGACATTGGAAAATGAAAAGAATAAAAAAGCAATCTGTTTTTCATTTTTGGCAACTCCTACAGCAATGGCTGCTTCAGGTGGGCAGTGGCAGCCACCTATAAGAGTGGGTTAATTGCCTAGTCAGTTCCCTTCCAACTGCCTCAGAATCATAGCAATCATAGGTACTGGGTGACGCCATTTTTACATTTGCTTTTTTTACCTTTATTGGGTAACTAATTTTTCGTTATGTGTTCCTCCAATTCTTCCAATAACTTTGTAGCAAATTTAATTCCCTAAATTACATTTCCTCTTCTAGCAATGTCTAGAATGGTCCTGTATTTTTCAATTTGAATAGTGACTTATTCAGTGCTTAAATCATCCAAACATAGTTTGAGAGAGAATTAAATATTTTCGCGTGAGTGCAAAAGTCCTAAACAAAATATCATCAAATCGATCTAGCATGTATTAAAAAAAGATAACATGTGATTACCACCTTATGTTTATTCCAAGATTTGAAGGTTGTTTGAATATTGGCAAATCAATCAACACATTTTACACCAATAATATATGAAAGAAGAAAAACATATGATCTTCTTTGTAGATTTAGGAAAAATATTTAACAGAATTTACTATCCATTTATGATTAAAATTCTTATTTAACTAGGAATAGGAGAAATATCCATAACCCAATAAAGGGACTCTGATAAAGCCTTATAGTTTTCATTTTTCTTAATGTCAAAATGTTATAAACATTCTCTTTAGAATCAGGAAAAAACACAATGATTCCCATTATCACAATTTCTATTCAACATTTTTCTGGAGACCATAGCCAGAGAAACAGGCAAATAAGTAAATAAATAAAAGGTAGAAGGATAGAGTATTAAAAATTAATAATGAATATGCAATTTTTTAAATGATGTAGATGATATAGTTGACTGTCTACAAGGAAAATCCAAAGGTTCTGGAAAAATTATTAGGATTAGTAAGAGTTTAGCAGAGTTATTGAAAACAAAATTAGTGTAAATAAATCAATTTTATTTCTTTACAGCAGCAAAAATTAGAAGATGCAACTTAACTATTTATAATAGCAACAACAACAAAAAAATCTTGATAAAGATGTGTAAGCTTTTTATAGAAAAATTATAAAATTTTATGGAGAGATATTTTAAAATACCTAAATACATAGAGCAATATACTATATCCTTGGAAAGAAAGATTTAATATAATAAAAATATATAACAATTTTAATCTCATTAAGTTAAAGTTTGGATGGAATTCTAATTAAAACTTAATTAAAATTTAAAGCATGACTCTTATTGTGTGGAATTTGGCAAGGTGACTATGCACTGAAGATCAAAGCATCCTGAGAAGAGCCAGAACTCTTAGAAAGCAAAAGAATAAATCGGGGAGATTTGCTTTAACTGCAGTAAAAAGTTGTAAAGCTCTACTAATTAAGATGTGTGATATTAGCACAGAGATAGGACACTTGGACAAGAAACTAAAAAGAGATCCCCTAAACTAATCCACACATTATGGAAACTTGATTTATGAAAAACTGGCATTTTGGATCAATGGAGAAATAAGGAAGTATTCAATAATGTTGACAGAACAATTGTTTGGTCACATGGAAAAAAAGGAAGTTGATAGGTATCTCACATGATACATACGAATCAATTCCAGGAGGTTTAAAAACTTAACTTTGAAAGGAAAAAAACATTAAAACATTCTGGAGAAAATACGGAGAAATATGTTTAGACACTCAAGTTGAAATTCATTAAAGAAAAATAGAGATGACAAACTTTAAAAGAAAAGATTGATATATTCAATTGCTTTAAAATTAAAGCCTTATGTTAATCAACACATTTTTAAAAGACGAAAAGCCAGACAGAAACTAGGAGAATATACTTGAAACACATACAAATAATAATTAAAATCTAGGATGTATTCAGGAGTGAAATGACATGATATTATATATGGTTTTCAGAGATCATCAGGCCATTCTTTATTCAATTTTTATGTAAAAATTGAATATTGGAGAAAAGTTAAGAGGCAAGTGAGATAGATAATGATGGAATTTTAGACTGGCATAGTAGCTGTGCAGAAAAGAGAAGTAGAAAATTCAAGATATATTTTTGCAAATGACTAACAGAACTTGCTGATGAATTGTATGTGTGTTTTGATTAAACAGGAAAGAATTCTTATTTGATTTCAAAGTTTATGGCTTCATCAACTAGGTAAATGGAATTCTAAAATAAATGCACTTATTTCTATTTATGGAGATGCCTAGGGGAGGAAAAGTTTAGGGCTGAGAAGGAATCAAGAGTTCCCTTTTGGCCCTGTTAAGTTTAAGTGCCTATTAGATATCTAAATGGAGATTTGGCACCATTAAAATAGACATTGGCTGCTAAAATAAACACTGACTTAGAACTCAATAGAGAAATCAAGCTTGAAAAATTGGTTTAGAGGTCATTGGCCATATGTGGTGTGAGGGTACTTCTTACCCCTGGACTGCGACCTGAAGCATAAAAGGTTGTGACTTTGGGAAAGAAAGACAAAGTGAAGAGGACCTCTACTTGGAGGAGACATGCTGTCCTGCATGATAGAGGCAGGAAAGGCAGTAAAGACAACATGTGTCCAGGAGGGTCTCTCAAGGAGGGCATTCACTGATTACCTCCAGGAACAGTAATATGTGATAGTATAATTTTTTTTTTTATTACCCAAGCTGTAGTCTTCTAATGTCTTCACTGACATGTTTGTGGTGGGGGGAGGAGGAGGGGGTGGATAATGAAGTTTGCTGTTATGTCCATGGCTAGGGCCAACCAAGGGAGAAAAGCAACTTCACCTTGGGGAATAAGCATATAGTACATTAACTGGTGACTAGTAGAAAAGCCCAGAACATCGGTCCATAGCAGCATGCTATGCAATGATTGCTTAGTCCTTTCTGGAGAGTCTAAAGAGCTTCACAGATAAGATAATAAGTGGATATTGAGAAGAATTCTTTTCTAAAAAAAATACACACAAATTGACTGGGCAAAGATTTTCTTATTCTGAAGTAGCCCTAAGAAAATCTTATCCAAAACTCTGAAACAATTTTCAGAGTTGTGAAGAATGTTTAAAGCCCTTTTAAGTCTAATATTATATTACATGACATCCTTAGGCTAAACCCAATTGAAATGCAGAAAGAAAGAAAAAAGAAAGAAAAAAGAAAGAGGAAGGAAGGAAGGGAGAGAGAGAGAGAGAGAGAAAGAGAG
>NW_006494612.1:20069697-20072407 GCF_000325575.1 Pteropus alecto | reverse complement strand
AGGAAGGAAGGAAGGAAGGAAGGAAGGAAGGAAGGAAGGAAGGAAGGAAGGAAGGAAGGAATTCTCTTAAGTGAGCAGTTTTCTTAAACAAATAAGAAACTATGGCTTTAAAATCAATAGTTACTTGCTTGCCAGCTCCTCAGATCCATATCCCTCGATCACTACTGCTGCTCTCAAAGAAATGTCTTGAAAGTGGAATCTGTGTTCTTCACAGAATATGCACAATCTCTTAAATTAAGTAACCTGAGAAGTTGCCTGCTCTCCTCTGGTCATTCTTGAAATTGAGCCAAGCTCAGGTCCCACTGCTACAACCTTGTATGCAGAAAGCCCCGCTGTTGGTTTCTCTTTGCCCACCTAACATAAAAATTATGGAAAACAAATTCAATCCTTACCTAGGAAAATTTAGAGATTTAAGAGACAAACTATGAAGACTTTTTTAGTATGAAGCTCTAAAAACAAGTTTTTAACATAAAGTAGCACAAAGTGCCTTAAACTTGTAGATACAATCGATCAAATCACCTTCTTACAAAATAGAATCAGTCCTTATTAAAATAATAACATGTCAATATCATATATTAATCTTATATCTTTATGGAATGGTTTCTTTAAAAGTTTTTTATGGAGACCATGGAAACACTACATTCTGGAATTATTCTTAGAACTATAATATAACTAAAGAAAACTATACCTTACTTAAGGATAATGCCATCTGCCAGAAAATTATGGTCATGTGGCTTTACATGAAAGAAAGTAATCAATTGAATAATAAGATTTTTTTCAATCTTTGTCTAAGAGAAAAAGACACTGTATCTGGAAGACATCTGTATGCTAATGACTACAGTGAAGTGACTAGAGTGATGAAATGTATTGTGTGTCAAGGAAACTTGTGAGCTTTTGTTCAATAGCTTAGATCAAAGATGGCAAAAACATGGCACGTTCGACTCACACCAGAAATCTTGGGCAGATGGACAATTCTGTCATTCGATCATAGCATTCCTCTATACTGGTCTCAAATGTTGTCTCAAAATAGTTTTCAACCCAGTACCCCCCAAAATAGAATCGACCCATAATATAAAATCAAATTGTTCCTCTAGCATAGATTCAATTGTCCAGTTTCCTTTATCCCAATTGTCTATTGTCTAAACAGGATTTTAAATACTAAAGGTTTCAGAGACTTGAATACTGAGACCGAGGGTCTTCATAATTTTGACTTAATTTTGCTGCCTTTTCCTCTGCACATTTCAGAGACCTCAGCCTTTCCCTTTCATAATCACCAGTCTCGGAGGCAACAGAAGACAATAGCCTTGTCCTGACTAATAGTCGCAAGGTTTGAGCCTCTAGTAGGCTAAACATAAAATCTTGATCTAAGTTATGTTTCAGCTCCTGAGCCCTAAGGCAGAAGGACCCTCACCATGAAACCAGACAGAGGCACTCTGGAGCTACCCCAGAGCTGCCCTCAAGAAATTATTTACTGTTGTTACCTCACCTTCAACCAATCAGCTCCTAAGATGACCCCCAAACCCCTAATCCACGGAGTCTTGTGATTTTGCCCTGTATAACTGTTACTGTGGCATTCTGTTCCCCTCTCAACATGTTGTCCAGGCTCTTGATGTCTTAAACAAAGAATGGAGCAAGACACTGAAGTACAGCAGCAAAAGAAGAGCTTTGCTGGAAGGCAGAATAAAGCAGCAGTTCACTTCCAGGCAGAAAGTGGCCCGAGCAAGAGAAGGGTGGCTCAAGGGCCTAGTAACAAAGCCTTTGGGGTTTTTATCCCTACTTACTGTGGGTGGTTACTTTTCTCAGAGGAGTGGGCTTTCTTAATAGATAACGAAGATGGATGGGACTCAGTGACTCATTTACTTTCTGCGCATGTTTGTTGCCAGAATTCAGTCTGTTATAATGATATTAATGAACTTCCAGGCATATGCATTATATTAGAATGATGGCATATAAGGCTCAGGTAAATTGGAGGTTATTGTAAAAGTGGATTCTCCAGTTTCAGGGAGGTGGTATCTCCAGGCGCCAGCCCCCAGGGAGAGCAGTAACTCAGTTACAGGGAGGTGATATCTCCAGGCACCAACCCGAAGAGAAGCACAACATTCCAAGGTATAGATGATAAAACTGTCTACTAGGCCCTGTTTGATCTGAGAGTTCCCCGGATACATTTATCTTTTTGGCATATTCCTAGTTGTAATCTGGTTATTCAAGGACGTAGTTGGAGGCTTTATAAGCTGCCTCCTCTGAAAGCTCGGGGCTGATCTCCTCTAACCCTGCGTGGTAGAGAGTCAGTCGCTGGCCAGCTAATAAAGGCTCATAATTAATCTCAATTGGCTCCGTGAGTCTTAGAATCGTTCGCGCCATAACAGTTATTACTGTCTTCATTACACTGGTGTGAGTGATTGACTTAAACTGGTACCTAATTCTCTGCCTACCTGTTTCTTTGTGCAAGTTACTTTTTAGCCTCAAAATGCCTTTTGGCTTACTTAATTGTGGGTGGACTTGCGTGGGCCTTTTTTATAACAGGATGGCTTCACCATTTTGCAGGCAGACCCGAAACCCCCTATTTATTTTTCCTGCCTAAATTTTTTCCTAAGAGCTGTGAACCTCTTCTTATTCGTATGGATACCGAGGGACAAGAGGTCTCTTCTTCTGTATCTGCTTCCTGCTCAGGAGGGTCGTAGTCCCTGCCTATTGGGGTTTTGGGGCTCTT
>NW_006494612.1:20058509-20069675 GCF_000325575.1 Pteropus alecto | reverse complement strand
CCGGTTCTTCTGCCAGAGGATGTATCCCGCCAAATTGCCGCCCCATCCCTAGACAAGGAAGAGAGGAAGATACATGCTTGTTATTTAAATCATATATCTATTAATTTTCTTACTATTGATTTTCTTATCAAGTGAAAAGAATAAGCTTAGTAAAGGAAGATGGACTTGGTTAATACATTACTTAAGGAAAGACAGCCCTGAGTTAAGGGTCCCGTCCTCCCCACGACTACAATGGCCCTGCCTGGCCTAAGGCAATTTGTGCTTACAATGGACCGAGAAGAATGCTAAGCTTCAGTGATCCTCAATCAATAAGCAGAGGACCTGAGTCAATAACCAAAAGGCCTGAGTTACAAGTTTCAGAATAATTATGTGAATTAGAGAGAGGGGGGCTTTTTCTCAGAGAAAGGAAATAAAAACCTCAGCAAAACTTAGTAGTGTAAAAAAGTACTTTGAAAAGCACGATTAAAAGTTCTGTGAACACATTTTGTAAATAATGGCCTGTATCATAACTGGTCAGTGACTTGCCATAGGGAGCTTGGTCTTTTAAATCATGGGTCCCCAACCCCTGGAGCTGAGGACCGGTACCAGTCCGTGGCCTGTTAGGAACCAGGCCACACAGGAGGAGGGCAGACAAGCGAGTGATGCTTCATCTGTATTTGCAGCCGCTCCCCAGTGCTAGCATCACCACCTCAGCTCCACCTCAGATCATCGGGCATTAGATTCTCATGCGAGCACCTGGGTCAGAGTGGCCCTGTCAGCCAGCTCACTGCCAGCCTGTGAGAGCCTGTGTTGGTAACCAGTTCTTCATCTGATCTCTGTCAGTGCAACAAAAATTGACTTCTCACTCATTCACAGGTTAGTAAATCCATGTTAAACTTTTGTCTCAAAAACAGATAAGAATCAGATTTGTTCTGATAATAAAGGTCACCTAATCAACCTCTTAAAATTTCAAATTTCTTTTTTAATTTTCTATTTTCTTTTTCTAAGCTAAATTATTTTTATCTAAACAGATCTGGTGTAGAGACACATTAAGAATCCACAGATCTGCCTACATACAGTTACTCTGATAGAATCCGAACTTATTAGATATACTTACCTGACTGAAAGAAAACCCACAGTTAATTAATTCTGAAAAACCAATAAGAATTAGAAATGGTAAAATCATGTGAGTATTAGCAAATAAAATCATCTATCAACAATTTGTTTTAGATGATGCTGGTATGTTCAGATGAAGAGAGGTAAATAAAATATAACCTTTTGAGATTATGGCAAAAAGCTAATGAACAACTTTTCATGATATTAAGAATCCACCAAGATACTGCCTGTAAAGCAACAAGGCATTTAAACTGACAGTTGGCTGATTTGCTGGTTCTCTATTAAACTACAGAATAAACCATGAACCTGAGTAGAGAGCCTTAACTATCATCCTAAAAAGGTCAGTTATCTTCAGTATTTATGGCACAAATATTTTGTAAAGCAAACATAAAAATAAAAGGTTTGAAAAATAGAGCATGTTAATGGTGGTATTAGGGAAGAATATTGAAACTGTGGCATCCAGGATGATTGGTTATCATACCCAAAACGAAAGGAAAGAAAAACAAGACTAACAAAAATAAAAACTTATTTTCCATTTAAAATGTTTGTATTGTTATATTTCAAGATTTTTAAAGTGTTAATAATGATGTATGTTTAATAATAATAGGCATAATTTCCTGCACATTTACCCTGTGTGCTACCCTATTCTGAACACATTGCATGTATCATCTAATCTCATAACAACTCTGTAAGGTGCTTTAACAGATGAGAAGACTAAATCACAGGGAAGACTAAATACAATATTTGCTCAAGGGAACTCAGCTCCCAAAAGGCAGAGGTAGAATTAAATCTAGGCGGCCTAACTCAAGAGCCAAGTATTAATGGTAATGCTGTATTTTGTGGCTAGGCTATACCCAGTTGTTTGGTAAAACATTAGTATTCAGGTTGCTGTGAAGGTTTTTTTTTTTTTTTTTTTTTTGACGTGACTAACATTTAAACCAAGAGACTGTGAGTAAAGCAGGTTATCCCCCATAACGTGGGTGAGCCTCATTCAATCAGTTGAAGGTCTCAAGATCAAAAACTGAGGTTTCCCAAAGAAAAATCAATTCTGTCTCAAGACAGCAACACAGAACTTCTGCCTGAGTTACTAGCCTACAGGTATGGGACTCAAGACCACAACACCGATTCTTCCTTGAATTTCTAGGTTGCTGGCCTGCTCTGCAGATTCCAGACTTGCCAGCTCTCCTAAGAGAGCTGCATAAGCCTATTCTTTACCTGCTCTGCAGATTCCAGACTTGCCAGCTCTCCTAACTGCATAAGCCTATTCTTTAAAATTAATCTCTCTCTCTCTCTCTCTCTCTCTCTCTCTGTCCTCTCTCTATCTCTCTCTCTCATAGAATTATGTATAGGTATGTGAGTATTTGTTGTTTCTACAAAGAATCTTGATTAATCATGTATATTGGTATAATCTGTTCTGTTATATAATGTTATTTAATTTAATTCCTATTATAACCTTTTGCCCTAGGTAACACAAGTATTATTAATATGTTAGAAATAAAGAAAATGAAACCAATAAAGTTTAGGTTAGTTATCTAAATCATAGCCCTAGTAAGTATTAAAGCCTGAACTAAAATGTAAGTCAAAGATTACGAGATCTGCCAGCAGATGTGTTATGTTGGCTACAGCAGATGTGTTATATTTCTGCACGCATTTGAATTTTGCCACCACCTACCTAAGTCTTCTAACTTTATAGTTTGAAAATATTTCCTCTACCTCACTACCTCTCAAATAAACAAGTATATTTATCAGATAATTCAAACAAACAGCAAGAGGAGAACACTGAATCAACAGTTTTAGATCATTTCTGCCTCCTAGCCACTTTCTGGCTAAGCATGATATGCAAAGAGGCAAAGATGTACAAATAGAATCAAGAAAACCAACATCTTCTTTTGTTTATTCAAATACATATGGAGGACCTATTACACAGTGTGTACAGGTATTTTGAAAGTTAACAAAAGGAGTGTGTTACTGTTGAGCCACAGAGCAATGGGTCTATGCTAGAAGCCTATAAATTACCTCTTGCATTTAAATTAGTCCTAACAGTCATATTCTTCTCCTTAAGCTGATATACCATGTCACCTGTGCACTACTCTAAACTTTAACATTTATTATATGCTTAGTGCTACAAGGCCAACAATAATAAAGTCTTCAAACAAGCAGACCACAGTTGACATTACTTAGAGCTAATAGATGGAACAAGAGATTATAGTAAGGTACATAGTGGTTACTGACGAGTGGTATTTGCCAGCAGAAAGTAAAAAGCATTACTGTATAAACACTTACAAAGATATGATCTTAAGTAAAGTGAAATAGCTATGCAATGAGTATTTATTAAGGAGATTGTACTGCTCATAAGACTGTGATTCCAGCCCTTAGCTCTGCTCAGCATTTTGATTCTATTTGACTTGGCAACTCATTCTTTCTCTCACTTTAGAGAATTTTACACACCTTATCCACTATCTTCAAACCTTCAATCTCTTCCTCCCATCCCAAGAAGATCTCATCTACTTCACAGAGAAATAGAAGCCATCTGCTGGGAACTCCCAAACCATCCATATCAGTAGCATCTCTATTCACATTGGAGGAGTTGACTCACCTATCTTGAGCCGAACTTTCACCTGGTTCTTTGGCTTCCATCTCATGATGATGAATTTTATCTATCAGTTTAGCTAGTGTATGGTACCCAGTCTTGGGTCAAACACTAGTCTTTATGTTGCTATGAAATTATTATTTTGAAGTGATTAGCATTTAAATCAGTAAACTTTGAGTAAAATCAGATTACCTTCTGCAATACCTTCATCCAATTGAAGATGAAGGCCTTAGGAAAAAAGACTTAGGACTCCATATAAGGAAAGAATTCTGCCTCCTGACTCAAGACTAGAACATCAGCTCTTGCCAGAATTGCCAACCTGCTGGCCTGCCCCGCAAATTTCAGACAGACCGTCCCCACAATTGAGTGTGCCAATGCTTCAAAATCTCTCTCTCTCTCTCTTTCTCTCTCTCTCTCTTTCTCTCTCTCTCCTCCTTTCTCCCCCCACCCCAACTGGTTCTATTTTTCTAAAGACCTCTGACTAATACACGTCCCCATCTAACTTCTCATGAACCTCACACCAGGACTTCCCAATATTTTTCACAAAATGGCCTATATAAATACAATATTATTTGTATATATACTGGCTACTCATGGCTGAAAGCTCCTACCACCTGGAGCTGAAGACATCATGACTTCAGCATACCTGTAATTCTTAGCTGTGGCTAAGGAATTGCTGCCTACCCCATTTGCTTATTTCTCTCCCTTATATACCTCTCCTTGGCTTTTAAATGAGCCTGAGCTAGCAGGTTAAAAAAATAGAATGTGAATTTCCACAGCCCCCTCAAATTACCACTTTATTTCTCTTCTCTGCTTCATACTTTTTATAGTTATTTATTCTTTTTCATTTTTCTTGTGCCTCCCATTCATATATTTGTTGAATGAATGAAGAAATAAATGAACAAAGAGTCTACTAGATGGAAAAATATTAAGCACTATGGAGACTATTG
Organism: Pteropus alecto; assembly: GCF_000325575.1. NCBI lineage: Eukaryota > Metazoa > Chordata > Mammalia > Chiroptera > Pteropodidae > Pteropus > Pteropus alecto. Next base: position 20,065,040 of record NW_006494612.1, on the reverse strand, counting down.
AAAAACATAAAAATTACTCCTTAAACAAAATATATATTGGTACAAATAAGCATGTATCTATACATACACACATATATAACACCATTTGGGGGTTATAAGCAAAGAGTTAAGGAAATGAGGGATCAACAGGGGTGGGAAGATTGTTCAGAAGATTTCTAGGAGGAGACAAAACTCAGATAAAGATCATTATAATAAACGATGTACCTCAAGAGCTCATTTAGAAGACAGAAGGAAAAAATTGGAGCCAATTAAGAAGATAGTTAAGGAACGAGACATTCACAAGTAATTCTGGAGTTAGGAAAAAAGTGGGAGGAGGGAAAGATTTCAAAAGAGAGAATGAGTTTCTCTCCAGAGATAAATCCAGTTTTATGGACAGACCCACGAAGGAGAAAATTTTTAAAAAGTGAAGAGGGATCAAGGAGAACAGAAGAAGAAGAAGAAATATATATATATATATATTCAATTAATTGGCCAAAGTTGAATACATAAAGAGCATTTTCGAAAAAAATTATTGAGGCATAAGCTAGGTTATGTGTTAAGGAATAGGTGAAGGAATGGAAGCAATAAATACTAAGTCTTTTTTACAGACAAGAGAACTAATCAGGAACTCTAATGTCCCTGTGATGCTTCACTGTCCTTCATCTCATGCCATCTGCCACTAAGGCTCGCTGTTCCTCATACAAATGCCTGTCATCTTGATCCTTCTTTTTTCCTTCCTACACCAGCCTCTTTACCTTAATTTGTCTCTTCAACTTCCGTTTCTCCTTCCTCCAAGCCATCCTGTGTAAATGATGAAATGAAAAGGATGAAGGCAGCAGGGCAGACTGTATAGAATGAAAGAAAGCAGGTAAGAGCCTGACTGCTGAAATTGAACACACCTGGCTTTAATCTGATTGCAGTCTGATCTTGAGCAAAACTTATTTAAATTCCATGGACCTCAGTTTTCTTATCCATAAAACTTAGACAATACCTTCCTTATTGGTTTGTTATAAGGTTTGAATGAAATAAAATCTGTTATACAGACAGCTATGTGCATATAAGGTGCTCAATCATTTTTATTAGAATATCAAACTAATGTTCTTAAAACACTGCCTTATTATTTTATATCCGTGACCTGAAACTTCCAAGGCCCTACTATTTCTTACCACTTTAAATGTAAATTTCTCTCTCTTAGACTGTAATCTCTCGGGCCAAGGGTTTGTCTTAGTCATCTTTGTAACCCCAGTGAACAACTTAATATATTTCTTCGACACAGGCTTCCTTTATCTGGAAAAGAGATGGACTTGTTAAATTGCCACTAGGATAGAATAAGATGCTTCTAGCTTCACATAGAGAAAAATATAATCAGTAATGACTTTACAAAATAGATGTTTATCTCATATAACAAAATTCTAGAGTTAGCGAATTTCCATATTAGTCAAGTGACTCTACAATGTCAAGTTCTTTCTTTCCTAATCCGTGATCCTCAGCATGTTGGTCTGTTATCCTCAAGCTTGCTCCCTCAGCTCCCAAATGGCTCCTGTAGCTTTGGGCATCATATGACCTCATATGACCACTTTCAAAGTGAGAAGCAGTGAGAGCAAGCAACAAGAAGGCTTTCCTTATTTGTCTCTCTCTTTACCTTATCACTAAGGCTGATTTTCTAAATTTTATTTGCTCGATTCTCTTCCTCTCAGTTTGTTCTGTAAATGCTGGAAAGCCCCAGCACTCTTAGGGCCATCTTCCCTACTCACTCTCCTTGATGACTTTAGACATTCTCATGCTTTAAAAAGATATGTGCAGACAACTGCCAACTTTACATTTCAGGCCAAATCTCATCTCTGAGCTCTGTATTCATATATCCAGTGGCCTCATACTGTAGGTAATATTTTGCAAATTTCTTTTGTCATTCTGCATCATGTTTTTGAGAATCATTCACATTATCAATGAGATATAGTTCATTTTCAACTGTCGAATCCTAATCTAATGTAGAAATAAAGCTCAGTTTAGCTATCTATTTCCTTGACTTGGGGGCAGTTGTTTCTACTTTTTGCTATTACGAACAGAGCTACAAATAAAGAATATTTACATGTCTGCTTGATGTACTATTTTGGAATAAGGAGCAATTATTTCCCAGTATAATGTGGATTTATCCATTTCTCCTTCTAAATGCATAAAATGCTCTCTCTACATATTGTTAGAGGCATATAAATTTTAAATGTTGTTACTTAATTATGACTTGGACCCTATATCAGTGTGTAATAATCATATTTATCTTTAAAAATGCTTTTCCCTTCAAAGTGTATTTTTCATATTAATGTAGCTAGCTTACTTATGATTGTTATTTACCTGGTCCACTTTTTATCATTTCTTTACATTGAATATTTTTTTGTTATATTTATGTTCCCATATAAAGAGAATTTTATTGGATGTTTAAAACCCAATTTACAGCCTCTGTTCTCCATCTAGAGAATGTTGTCCATTGACATTTCTTGTAATTATTAAAATTTTTGGATTTATCTCTATCTTTTTTAAAATTTTATATTTTGGCTTTCTTTTAAAAATGTTTTGATATTTCTCTCCTTGTATAAGATTGGCCTAAGTATTTTTATTCCCATTTATCCTGTAATTAATTAGTTATTATACATCAATTTCTATTATTAAAAAATTATGAGGAAATTGTTAACATATGTACTTGATTAAACATGGTCTAAAATTAATCGATAATTCTAACCTTTTTCTAGACATTAATTGCCCACTTTCTTTATTAAATGTTGTAGGTATTTGGAGTTTTATTACATCTTGTTTTTCTTTATTACGCAAATTAATAACCATTGAAGTGCAGCATTATTATTGTTCTACATAAGAAATGATTCTTTATATTGAACCACATGTTTACTAATTTCTTTCTTATTATTGCTACTTGTATTTTATGTTTCTTCCTGGCTTTTACTTTACTTATATTCTTTAAAAGATTTTTATTCACCATGCATCTGAGTGGTACAACTTCTAAAATTTGTCTAAAAATGTATTTCTAAATCCTTCTTCCCAAATGACAGTTTGGCTAATTTATTGTAGAGTAACAGTTACTTTCTCTTATTATTTTAAAGAAAGGTAATAAAAAATAGAATTGCCTTTTAGCCTCTATTCTTGCTCTTGTAAACTTGTGCCAGTATAATTTTTGTTTCTTTTTAAAAAGGAAGCCCATCTTTTCTCTCTGATTGTTTTCAGATCTTTTCTTTCTTTGGTTTTCTATAGTTTTACAATAATGTTCTAGGTCTGATTTGTTTTTATTTAGCCTGTTTATGACTCATAGTATTTCTTTAAGGATTCCTATCTTTCATCAGTTCTAGAAAACTCAGTCATTACCTCGGCAGATATGGTTTCTCTCTTTTTCTCTTTAATCACCTCCTACCAGACTGGTGTTCTCATTCTAACCTCCAGATTTCTTAATTTCTCCTTGTTTTCTTATTCTTTACCTCTGTGCTGTATTCAAGTAATGCTCTCCAATCTAACTCTCTGAACCTTTACTTAGTTGTATCTTATTTTCTATTTAGTATACCTACTGACATTTTATTTCTAGAAATTCATTTATTCTTTATCCAATATATAATTTTTATACTGTTCTGTTTTAGATGATTTAAATTCCACATCATATGCTTTATTCATTTTGAACAAACTTATTTTATAAATTCTATAAGTAGAATTTATAGAGTGTTCCAGGAGCAGAAATTCTCAGGATTCCAATCCTTTTCACTGTGGTATCTGCTGCCTTTTGCTCATGATCAATTGTTTCTCTGCAATGTGGGTTGAGGATTGCCTCTTTCCACAGGTTTTGCATTTGCTTCCTCTACCTGCCCTAAGGGTATCATCCTGCTGGGTCCAATTATATGAATTTCTTTCCTTCAAGATTTCCAGGTTTTATGAGAAGTATTATTTTGAACCCTAATCCTGCATGAAATACAAGTTTAGGGTTTGGCTTCTTAGAAAATTCTCTTTGTTTCAGCTTCTTTGTCTTCTTGCTATAGCAGTGGGTGAATTTCTTCTTATTACTATGTTTTTAGAATATTCTTCTTCTGAGGGTTTCTCTGAGCTTTAGTGCTTTGAGGGTCTCATATTTATTCAAAGATCTCTGTTTCAATTCCCCTCATTTTCTGAATACAAAGGTTCAATTTCTGTCCCTATGAGGATGTTAAACTCTGAGTCTCTGGATTACAAACACTAAGAATCCTTCAAGGCAGCCATAATAGCTCATGGTCTCACATATTTCACTCTACCACCAGATAGTCTGTTCTACCTTACATGCTCATCTGTGCATTAAAGAAATTTTTATAGCATGCATCCAGCATTTAATAGGTGTTGGTACTAGGAGAACTTCTGTTTCTCTTTGTTTTCTATTTGTCCTATCTCTTCAAGGCTGCTGACATTTGTTAGGCTAAGGGAAAAGACCCTTTCACTAGTTATAGAAGCCAACTTTAGGGCAAAGAGCAAGGTCAATCCTGTGTGTGTGTGTGTACACAAATATGGCTTGTGTGAATGCGTTAAGTGTGTGAAAACAGGCCTCAGTCAGGGAAGACTTTCTGGAAGAGCTGTGTCTTAAAGGAAGAAGAGTTTGCTATAAAGACACAGGAAGCCTGTTCCAGGCACAGGACACAGTATGTGCAAATGCTTAAAGACTTAAGGGAACATGGATTATTTAGAGATGCATGAGTAGGTCCATTCAACAGGAGCATAAGCTGAACATGGGGAAATGGTCAAAGTCTAGGACTGGATGACAAAAATCCATTTTAATTGCATACTAAGAAGCTTGGATTTTATCTTCCAGACAATTGAAGGCCATTGAACAATTTCAAGCTGAAGAGTGACATAATTAGATTTCCTCTACAGTGTGCCAATACGAAGAATAGATGCAGGAGACAAGAGAACATTACACAAACCATATGTCCAGTTTTCCATGCCATAAAGGGTCATTTGGGGGCAGATGATGTCAGGGAATGGGGGAGGGGTGCAAAGAAAGAATGCCAGGGGTAGCTAGATACCTGACCAATGACACAAAAACCAAAGGAAAGATCAGGTGGGATGCTGGGCAGAGGGCTTGAGATTCAAGAAAGCCAGAAGAGTAGTCATGAGGGTGACCAAAACTAGATCAGAAGCCTGTATCCAAGTTTGGTTAAAGCACCAATAAATGTAGTTCAGGAATATGCAAATCAACCTAAACAAATGCAGAAAACAGGGACGGAAGTTTAGTGCTATCAGTTATGGTATGTTGTAGTCAGTCATGAGAAAGCTTTTAGAGATGTCTATTTTCACTTGTTCTCATAACAGGTGGACATGCCCTCTGCTTAATGTTACTACATTTCTGATTGGATCTATTCGATCCATCATCATCACTGAAAATTCATACTTAAATACAGTCAACAATAAAAAAAAGATGAACAAACTTAATGATATGTAAATAATGCATCACACTGCTTTGACTAGAGAGCAAAAATTCTTTAATGTAGCTATAATTGTATCTCTATGGATACAGAGATAGAAATATCATATGGGGCAAGGTGGCAGTGTTCCTGCCAGAAGAAACAATCTGGGCTGTTTTGATTTCCCATTTTCTCTGTAAGAGGATCTGGCAAACCTCTAGATGCCTGGCAGGTGTTTATCACTCTATTCCTACTCCAACGGGAGGGACACATCATGACAATGTGATATTCCAAATTTAAAATAAAACCCACTTTATCCCAGAAGATGAGCTCAAACTGGTGATGCTTCAGGGAAACAACTGCTGTTATCTAGCTTTTGTGTTCTTTTGGGAAATGCTAGCTGTGTCTTCCCCATCTTGGCAACAGTGTACCTCTAACCCCAATTAAATATCCACAGTGGTGCATGCCTGCTAGCTCTGAAATTTAAATAAAGAGGAAATAATAATTTTATGCTGTAAAATCAGTAAGCAAGAGACTTTCCCTTTTTCTATTAGTTTGAACTGGGGTGATTCCTACTGTTCTCAATTGTGTTATGCCACATTTTTTAGTGAAAATAGTTATATTTACCAAGAATATTATTGAACATGTTATAATTATCAAATAAGTGCTTGATGACATAGAGATGTATGACTACAGAATTTTTATACAAGAATAAAGAAGAGTGTCAAAGATGAGGCAATGAGATAAAAACTATGTATGATTTCTGTCCTAAGGAGTTTGCAATCTATTATACAATGTTCCAAATAACTACAATATAAGACACTGTGTGATATGTGCCAAAATAGGAGTATGAACAATTGCCCAATGGGTCCAGAATCCAATCTCGGACACACTAAATTTGAAGTGCAAGAATAAAGTACTTGCAGAAATTTGATTAGGCCTTTGGGAAGTTGGAACAGAGCTCTGATGAGAGGTTGGTGTTGAAGGCTAGATTTGGAAGTTGCCCATCTAGCGGTGCTATTTTAAAGTCTTGAGAGGGAATATGCGTGCCAAGGAGAAGCATGTGAGAAAAGAGAAGAGAGCCAAGAAGTGAACCTCCTGGAAGATGCTTCTGGAGAGAACAGGAAGAGGAATG
>NW_006494612.1:20053766-20058486 GCF_000325575.1 Pteropus alecto | reverse complement strand
GAGATTGTGTACAATCATCAAAGACAAAGGAAATGAAAATGTCAAGCCAGAGGGGACCTGCAATGCAAAATGTGTATGAAGTTTAATAACTTGGTCATGGTGAAGCTGGTTATCACTGCTACAGAATAGTGTTAGTAAATAGAAAGATAAAGTGATGAGGAGTGAATGGGAATTTAAAAAGTAGAAGCAGCTAGTGAAAAACAAACCACACAAAACAGAACATTTGAGGAGTTTGGTGTTGAGAAAGAAGTAAAAACAAAAATAGCCTAAAGGGGCAGTGAGTTTGAGGGCAAGCTATTTTAGTTCATTTTGTTTGGTTTGGTTTTATTTTTAACTTAGGGAAGATAATTATGATTTATAACTGAAAATAAGAGTCAAAAGGTCAGAAAGAGATCTCAGTTTGAGAGGGAAGAAGAGAGTATGATAGGGTACCTGAAGGGTGGGAGCTCAGACTCAGATAATAATCAAGAGTGCTTCTTATTTAGTGCTCACCGAATGCCAAGTAGAGCACTAGGAACTTCACATACATTAGATAATCTAATCTTTACAACAACACTATTAGATAGGTATTGTTAAGCTCATTTTATGATTCAGGAAACTGAGACTCAGAAAGGCAAAGAGACTTGCCAAGGACATATAGCAAGTGAAGTTGTGGAGGTAGGAATTAAATTAAGATCTAACTTGACTCCTAGGCTCATTCCCTAACTCTTGTACTAGGTTGTTCCTAACAAGAGAGAATGCTCAATAGAATTACAAAGAGTATGATCATATCCATGTTTTCTCATCTCCTATCTAACCACGAGAGTCAGCAATAATACTCATGCTAAGCTCACCATGTGTACTAGACGGTACTGTGGTTTACCAGCATTAGGTTCTAATTTCTTTCCAGACACATAGAAGTACACATTTCAGCCCTTTTTTATGTGAGGCTGTGTAGACAGTTTCAGGAGATGAAATGTGAGTAATGGTAACATGCCACTTTTGGGCTGAGGCAATGAAAAGCATGATCCCCTTATTTCACTCTTCCTCATCTTGGCAGCAGTGCACCTTGAACCTTAATTTATTTAATGGCTTAAAATAACATGAATCTGCTATTCTACCATTCTGAATGTCAGAAGTCTGAAATCAGTTTCATTGAGCTTAAATGAAGGTATTGGCAGGCCTGAATTCCTTCTGGAGGCTCTAAGTGAAAATATTTTCTCACCTTCCCCAGTTTCTAGAGTATCACAGGTTCTCGGGATCAAGAGTGGAATATAAAGAAAAAGAATAAAAGAACATGATGAACACAGAAGTAGAAGAGCAAGATTGAAACATCAGTGGAAAAAAATACAAATCAGGACCAAATAAACAGTATCCTGGTCATAATATGCTAAGGAATGTTTTTCCCCCCATAGCATTAGTAAGGATGGGGATTAATAAGTAAACTCAAATTGATATCATGAATAGATTGCCACATATAATTATGATTTCACTGATTAATCTAGTTAAATTATATAATGTGGAATTGGTTCTTGTAAACCAAATACATGTTTTATTGTGGCTCTTCTGAAGTCCAGTGCAATACAACCCTACTAGGTATTGAGACAAATAGATTTCTGAACTCTGGGTTTATCTGAGTATTTTTGTCAATATTTTAAAACCCAGAGTTGACAGGATAAGAAGGTAAAACATCTTTTGATGGTTTCCTTAAGATGGCTTATTATGTCAGTAAAATATAATGCACTGATAATGGGACCCAAGCCAGTTCAAGAAGCAAGAGAAATTGGCAAGTAAGACTTGGCAATTAAAGTTGAGAACTACTGATATAAAGATAACTTTCATTTTGCTAGCAAAAGCAATAAAATCTAATGCCACCTTGGATGAAATTAGTCCACATCTTCATGTCAGTTGAAGATTTATTATCTCATCACTAGCCAGCCAACTAATCATTGTGGTAGTTTAAGGAAACACATTCCTAGCTCTCCAGTTATTCCTTATTGTTTATAAAAATTAGAAATATCAGACCTTTTTTATTTTTTTTTGGAGGAGACTGTTTCAGGACACTGTAAAGCTACAAATGAGATATGAAAGAATTTAAAATAAGTAGATAGAGAAATAAATAAATCATTTTAGAAAGTGGCTATCTCAGTCTGACCCCTGGGTCTAAGAGAATCTCAGAAAAGTAATTGATTTTAGCCATCCCCAAATTTAATCCATTAAATAAAAGATTGATAAGTATACATGGGTATAAGTACACAATAAAGATGGCATTTCAAAATAGAGAAAAGATAGATTATTTAATAAACAGAGATGGGATAATGGTCAGCCATTTGGAAAATAAATATAACTGGATCTTTCCCTCACTCTTTTCACAAAAATAAATTACTGGGGATCAAAGCTTTAAATATAACAACATAAGAGAATTATTTATAATCTTGGAAAGGGTAAAATCTTTTAAGGCCAAATGTAGAACTCAATAAACCACAAAAAACAGGATAGATATATTTGTCAACGTAAAATTTAAAAATTCTGGTCAGGGGGAAAAAAAAACCCATAAACAAAGTCAAACACAAATGACAAAAACTTGAAGAATATTTATTTGCAATATGTATGACAGACTTAAGTTTATTTTCTAAATAAGTGAAGAGCATTTATAAAACAAGTAATAAAAAACAAAGAATTCAATAAGAAGTGGGGAAAAAATATAACCATAAAAAAGTATTGATGCTCATTTATAATCTTATAAATGCTAATTAAAATCACAATGCTAATTAAAGACCCAATCAAATTTGTAAGCATCAAATAGTTTGATAGTACAGTGTTAGTGAAGTTGAGGGGAAATGAGAATTCTTAGAGTGTTGACGAGAATGGGTACAAATTCTCTCGAGAGTTTTGGCAGTGCCCAACAACACTCATATCATCTGAGCCAGAAATTTTACTTCTTAGAATTTTCAACAGACATACAGACACACCAAGGAATATATACATGAATATTTCCTGCAGTATTATTTTAATAACATAAAAACTTGGAGAATATCTTAAAATCCATACTAAAAGACTAAATAAATTATTATTTATTCATACAATGAGATGTTATGTAACTATTAAAATGAATAAGATACATCTATGTATTAAGGCATTTATAGGATCATATGAGGGCCATATGAAAATATTTTGGGGAAGGAATTTCTGAAAATGTGATTTTTAGACTATCCATGGTTTATATTTGTAAGTGATCACCTCTTGGTTTAGGTGCAACTTGGTTTAGACAATTCCCATTTGTCCAACCCTCTTAACCTAAAATTGCCAGAAAGGATGTTGAAGCTGAAACAGAAAGAGGGGCGTGCTTTAGGACAAAAAAATTTCAGAACACATCATGAGATTTAGAACTAACCTATATGTTTGAGTTATAATTTTGCAGGAATTATTAAGATATCCAACTATGTATAGCCCTAGGCTTCACAGATATGGAGGTAAAAGAGTATTTATGGAACCAGTAATATTTGGTGCTCATTTGCATATATATAGAGTTTACAAATTTTAACAGATATATATTTTAAAGTAATTTTAATTTTACTTTAAAGGCAGTACTATATGTATAATTCATGACATGATTTGCATTTTGCTATGAAATAATATTAATACTTGGAGGAAGAGCTGTTTAAATGATCACACTTGTGGCTCATAATTACAGGTTATTCTGAACAAAATGACAACAGTTTTTGCACACTGTCTAGGTTGCTATGGTTTTTAAAGAAATTTCTATAAATCACAGTGACGAAGATGAATTTTAAGATCATCAAAATATCTGTAAATATAGAAAACTAGTTTTTGAAGGCACTAATGGAGATAATTCATTCTAGGCTACCTGTTTCCATTTAGGACTACAAATAAACCTTCAAAACCACAGGACAGATTATTTGTTTCTTGAAGCCTGGTATTTTTTTTTTCAAAGTTTAATACATAATCATGCACTCAGTAGGTGCTCAATACATACTAGAATTAATTAATTGTTAGAGGAGACTGGACCAAAGTTTGTTTTTCAAAATAAGACCAACTGGATTCCAATCTTCGCTTTTCTATTCACTAGCTGTGATGACTTACAGCGAATCAGTTTTCTCATCTGTGGATAAAGTATATTTCCTCAGGCTTCATCAATGGTTTTCTGTGCCGTTATGGACATTCAAATTTCACTGGCTCATTTTCTTCCCATGCAAATTTCATAACTTCAGTGTTTGTACACTTCTCCCCAACCGTTTCTAGAAATCCTTAAGGGGAATTTTAAATATTCAGAGAGAATATTTAAAAGAATGGAAAAAGATATATCATGAAAACAAGAAGTTTGCTCTTTCTGAGTATTGCTTTGCTCCATGGTCTCTGCAGTTCTCCACTGTGCCCTACTGCTCCCCTGGGCACCAGCCCTGCTTTTGTATACATTAGGCACCTCAGCAGCATGTTACTCCATCAGGGTTAGTATGTCTTTTGTGTTTATTCTACCTCCTGCCACTCTACCTTTAGTCCTGGCACCTCTGATGCTCCCCTAGGTGCCATCCCAAACAGCTGCAGTTGGAGGCTCAAAGATGCTTAGTGGTCTGTAAAAAGGGGTACTCCTCTCTTAGACAGTACTTTCTGTTAGAGTTCCCCCAAAATGTGGTATTTTTGTGTTCCAATGACAAGCTCTTTTTTTCTCTTTTCTTTCTTCTCTCTTTCTTCCTTCCCCCCTTGTGTCTGCCTCTTTCTT